>NC_073746.1:316069116-316408283 GCF_029784135.1 Toxorhynchites rutilus septentrionalis | reverse complement strand
AAAAATATAAACATAGTATATCCGAATACCAGAGAGGTGTTATTTTTCGTTTTAAAGTTATGATTTTTCAAATTTAACATGTTTTTAGTTTTCGTTCAACATTTCTATGCCACTAGACTGGATGTTTGGGATTATAATCCAATTAATTGGCAAATGTGTTAGCTAGTAGGCTTTAATTAGATATGTCGATCATCTGAATCGGTCCAGTAGTTCAAAAGCAATAATTTTTTGAAGAAAGTCATTTTTGAAAAAAAAAAAGAGGGAAAATGATTTTTATTTTATTAATCTATTTTTTTTATTAATCTATTTATTTTTACAGGCTCAGTTACATAAGTTTAAAGGAGCAATACTCCTGTTCTATGGGAAACTATCCTTACAAGTAATATGTATTTACAATTTAACATATTCTAATGTTAGTAGGAAGGGAACCGATAGCTCGTGAAGGACAAAAAGGAGGGGAAAAGGATGTATGAACACTCACACTCGAAGATCGATAGCTTTAAGGAAAACATATATTTGGGACGTGTAATCAAGGTCTAACCGAGCCAACACATCTCTCACCGGCAAATTGGACTGCTTTCCTCGAGCCCGAAGGGAGTTTCCTAAATTCGATCTGGCGACAAGATATAACTCGCACGACTAAACAACGTGTTCGATGTCGTGATAACCATGGCCACAAACGCAGAGATTGCTGTCGGCAAGATTAAAACGAAAAAGTAGTGCGTCTAACGAACAGTGATTGGGCATGAGTCGCGAGAAGGTGCGAATAAGGTCCCGACTCAAGTCTAGACTTTTAAACCACGGTTTGAGGCTAACCTTAGGGATAATTGAGTGAAACCACCAGCCCAAATCATCTTCGTTCCATCTGCGTTGCCAGTTAGCGATGGTATTTTTACGGACTAAAGAATAAAATTCATTGAAGGCGATTCGACGCTGATAAATATCGCCTTCAATTGCACCTACCTTTGCTAATGAGTCAGCCCTCTCATTACCCGGAATCGAGTAATGTGGAGGGACCCAGACAAAGGTAATGACATAATAGCGTCTGGATAAAGCACTCAAAATTTCTCGTATTGTCTCAAGGAAGTACGGCGAGTGCTTTTCCGGCCTCACTGAACGGATAGCTTCTACAGAACTAAGACTATCCGTTACAATGTAATAGTGTTCAACAGGTCGTGAGGCGAAGCTCTCCAGCGCCCAGTGTATTGCTGCCAATTCAGCAATATACACCGAGCAAGGATTTTCAAGACTGTGGGAGGTGCTAAAAAATTCGTTGAACACTCCAAATCCTGTGGACTCATTCATAGAGAACCCATCAGTAAAGTACATATTATCACAATTGATACGCCCATACTTTGCATCGAAGATCGTAGGAACGATCTTCGATTGATGATAATCTGGAATTCCATGGATTTTCTCCTTCATGAACAGATCAAAATGTACAGAGGAATTGATATAGTCAGGAAAACAAACACGGTTGGGAGTATACGAAGAAGGATCAACCTGCATGGAGACGAATTCATGATATGAGCTCATGAATCCAGAATGAAAATTTTGCTCGATAAGCTGCTCAAAATTTCCGATCATCAGGTTATGGGTTCATAACCTTACACCGGATGAAGAACCGAAGAGATAATAAATTGAAGCGATCTTTTAGTGGAAGTACGCCTGCCAAAACCTCGAGACTCATGGTATGCGTTGAGGGCATACATCCCAACGCAATACGGAGACAAAGATACTGAATTCGCTCGAGTTTAATGAGGTGTGTTTTGGCAGCTGATTGAAAACAGAAACTGCCATACTTCATCACTGAGAGAATAGTTGTTCGATACAACATTATAAGATCTTCGGGATGGGCTCCCCACCAGGTGCCGGTAATTGTACGGAAATTCTTTGTTGACATTTTTTACTCAGATACCTAATATGGGCCCCCCAAGTGTTTGGAGTCGAACCAGACCCCAAGATACTTGAATGACATAGCATGAGTGATCGGTTTACCCAAAAGTTGAAGCTTTGGTTTTGCTGATCTATGCTTCCTAGAAAAGACGACCATCTCTGTTTTCTCCGTGGAGAATTCGATCCCTAGCCCAATGGCCCAGGTTGAAAAATTGTTCAAAGTATCTTGTAAGGGTTCTTGCAGGTCGGATTCTTTTGATCCTACGACAGACACTACTCCATCATCTGCAAGTTGTCTTAGGCTGCAATTTTGTGTAAGGCAATTGTCGATGTCGCTTACATAGAAGTTGTACAAAAGGGGACTTAAACATGAGCCCTGAGGGAGGCCCATGTAAGAGAACCGACTTACTGCCGAATCTCCGTGAGAAAAGTTCAAATGTTTCTCACAAAGCAAGTTATATAACATATTATTCAATAGAGGCGGCAGACCCTGAGAGTGTAATTTGTCTGACAAAACCTCTATTGAAACTGAATCAAAGGCCCCCTTTATGTCCAAGAATACTGAAGCCATTTGTTTTTTTCCGGCGTAAGCCATTTGAATTTCTGAAGAAAGCAACGCAAGACAATGATTCGTCCCCTTGCCCCTGCGGAACCCATATTGTGTATCTGAGAGTAGGCCATTCGTTTCAACCCATCGATCAAGGCGAAACAAGATCATTTTCTCCAACAATTTCCGTATACAAGACAGCATTGCTATTGGGCGGTACGAATTGAAGTCGGACGCAGGTTTTCCGGGTTTTTGAATAGCTATAACTCGTACTTGTCTCCAGTCATCTGGAACAATATTATGCTCCAAAAACCGATTGAATTAATTCAACAAGCGATGTTTCGCAACATCAGGGAGGTTTTTCAGCAAGTTGAACTTAATTCGATCCGATCCTGGGGCAGAATTGTTACAAGAAAGGAGAGCAAGAGAAAATTATACCTTCAAAAACTCGGAATCAAGATCGCACCTATCTTGTGGTATATCTCGACCTATTTTTTGCACAGGAGCGGAATCAGGACAAACCTTCCGTGCAAAATTAAAAATCCATCGATGTGAACATTCTTCGCTTTCATTCGTTGAAGAGCGATTTCTCATGTTTCGAGCCACTTTCCATAATTTTTTCATTGACGTTTCTCGTGACAAACCTCCCACGAAATTTCGCCAATAAGCACGTTTTTTCCCTTTGATCAAATTTTTGAACTGATTCTCAAGGTGTTGCCGCGAGTCCCGGAATTGCTGGGCTCCCTGACGACTGCTAGAAACCACATGGCCTGCCAAAGAGTAGACCATGTAGGTGACAGGAAAGTTGAAGGTTGAAGATTTTTTTTTTTTTTTTTTATCCAAAATATATATTTTATTAAGGCTCATATGGCGTCAGCCTAACGGGGCCGGGAGTTCAATATTTTGACAATATTTGCTTAGACTATGTTAGTAATATGTAACCGATTACTCGCGGTTGACTCGAGGTTAGTATTACAAGTGTTCTCATAATTGGTATGTCGCAGTCTTCGATGCTCTGTACGTGTGCCCGACACGGGATACTTCCTATTGGGATGCAGCTGACCATTAATCAGCAACGCCCCCCTAGTCTGTACCCCATATCTAGCGTGGTGCGTCTTTCTCGACTCGAGGAATCCAGGATAGAATGGCGGCGCAATCATCAGCTCGTGTAGAGTTGTCATGAGCGGTACAACCTTTGGCTCTTGTTGAATGATCAGTGGACTGCACAACCTTTGGCCCGTGTGTCTGTAAAGAGTGTGTGTATGTATTGCCGCGACTAAGTAAAAGTTTATCGATCGGATAGGAGGGATATGAAACGGGGACACAACGAAGGAAACATCATTAAACGTTGACATCGGCGTTTCTGAGGAACAGGTATAGATGAAGCAGAAGATCAGGATCCCGGCTACCTAAGATATCCCGGACGGGGATATCCGATTGTCTGCCTTGTGCTCTCAGTGCTCTAGAGAGCTGAGAGCGAGCAGCATGGAACCGGATACACGACCAGACAACATGCTCGATGTCGTGGTAGCCATCGCCACAATCACAAAGATTGTTTGCTGCGAGCCCAATGCGATAGAGATGCGCGTTGAGGTTGTAGTGATTGGACATAAGCCGAGATATCACGCGAATGAAATCACGACCTACATTCAATCCCTTGAACCATGCCCTCGTCGAGACCTTAGGGATAATCGTGTGTAACCAACGACCGAACTCATCACCACTCCACATGCGCTGCCAACTTACGAGCGTATACTGACGAGGAATGTGGAAAAATTCATTATAAGCAATTTGTCTTTCAAAAAGTGTGCCTTCTAAAGCGCCCACCTTAGCTAGCGAGTCCGCTTTCTCATTCCCCGGAATCGAGCAATGAGAGGGAACCCATACTAAGGTAATCTTGAATAATTTTTCGACCAAAACACTCAATAGTTGTCTTATTCTAGTTAGGAAATAAGATGAGCGTTTATCAACCTTCATTGAGCGGATTGCCTCTATTGAGCTGAGACTGTCTGAAAAAATAAAATAGTGGTCGATGGGCAATGTTTCAATGATCCCTAATGCGTAATATATCGCACCCAGTTCAGCGACATACACGGAACAAGGATCTTTGAGTTTGAAAGAGGCACTGGAATTTTCATTGAAGATGCCGAAGCCAGTGGACTCGTTTATGAATGAACCGTCAGTAAAGAACATTTTATCAGATCCAACTTTCCCATATTCTGCCGAAAATATCGGCGGAATAGAATCGGAGCGTAGGTGATCTGGGATTCCATGGATTTTTTGTCGCATGGACAGATCAAAAATGACAGAGGAATTGCAGAAGTATGGGAAGCAAACTTGGTTGGAGATGCCTGGTGAAGGGTGCACGTCGTGGGTAAGGTACTCATGGTATATAGACATAAAACTTGACTGAGGAGTCAGTTGGAGTAGATTTTCGAAGTTATCAATCACCAATGGATTCATGATCTTGCAACGGATGAGAAATCTGTAGGATAATTCTGTGAACCGAAGAGTAAGCGGGGGTACTCCTGCCAAAACTTCGAGACTCATCGTATGTGTCGAATGCAAACACCCCATGGCTATACGCAAGCAACGATATTGTATTCTCTCCAGCTTGAGAATATGAATCCTGGCAGCTGATCGGAAGCAAAAACTGCCATATTCTAACACTGATAATATCGTTGTTTTGTACAACTGAATGAGGTCTCCTGGATGGGCACCCCACCATGTTCCGGTAATTGTTTGGAGAAAATTGATTCTTTGCTGGCATTTCTGTTTCAAATACGCAATGTGTCTCCCCCAGGTACACTTAGAATCAAAATATACACCCAGGTATTTGAAAAACATAGAGTGTTGGATCGTTTTGCCGGATAGGTGAAGCTGGAATTGGGCGGGTTCGTGCTTCCTAGAAAAAACGACCATTCAGTTTTCTCCGTAGAGAATTCGATACCCAGCTTGAGGGCCCACGTGAACAGATTGTTCAGGGTATCTTGCAACGACTTTTGCAGAACGACGGGATTAGTACCCGTGATGGAAATAACTCCATCGTCTGCAAGTTGTCTCAGCGTGCAGTCTCTAGTTAGACAATCATCCATATCATTGACGTAAAAACTGTACAAGAGGGGGCTTAGGCAGGAGCCTTGTGGTAGGCCCATAAAACTGTAACGAGAAGATTTCGAGCTGCCATGAGAGAAAATCATGTGCTTTTCTGACAGTAAATTGTACAGGAAATTGTTAAGAATTGGTGAAAGTCCACGATTATGAAGCTTCTCTGAGAGAATTTCCATGGAAACTGAATCAAATGCCCCTTTGATATCGAGAAAAACGGAAGCCATTTGTTCTTTGCGAGCAAATGCGATTTGGATTTCAGAAGATAGCAGCGCGAGACAATCATTTGTCCCTCTACCTCGGCGGAAGCCAAACTGCGTATTTGACAGCAAATTGTTCGCTTCAACCCACTTGTCCAAACGAAGTAGAATCATTTTCTCTAACAATTTACGAATACAGGATAACATTGCAATCGGCCTATACGAGTTGTGATCGCAAGCCGGCTTGTTGGGTTTCCGTATGGCTATCACTCTCACTTGTCTCCAGTCATGCGGGACAATATTCAGCTCCAGAAACTTGTTGAACAAGTTCAGCAAACGCTGTTTTGCCAAGTCGGGAAGATTCTTCAACAAGTTGAATTTAATCTTGTCCGACCCCGGAGCTGAATTGTTACATGAGAGAAGGGCAATTGAGAATTCCACCATCGAAAAATTCTCATAATCGCTTTGAAGTGGAATGTCGCGTACGACGTTTTGTGCAGGAACGGTGTCGGGGCAAACCTTCCTTGCAAAGTTAAAAATCCAACGGTCAGAGTATTCCTCACTTTCGTTTGTATGGTTCCAGCCACGCATTTTCCTAGCCGTATTCCAAAGAGTGCTCATAGCGGTCTCCCTTGACAAACCATTGACGAACTTCCGCCAATATCCACGCTTTTTTGCTTTAATCAAACCTTTTAGTTTGGCTTCTAGAGCTTGGTACTTTAGAAACCATTCCACTAATCCAGTTTTCCTGAATTTTTTGAAAGCGGATGATTTTTCAAGGTAGACCTTTGAACACTCCTTGTCCCACCAAAGTGATGGAGGACGACGTCGGAAAGTGGTAGCCGGTACACGTTTCTTTTGAGCTTGAAGTGCGCTTTCGTAAATCAAACTCGATATAAAGTTATACTCTTCGAGTGGAGGAAGTTCATGCATTGAAACAATTGCTTCAGATATTATTTCCGCAAATGTTCTCCAGTCAATATTCTTCGTGAGGTCATACGAAATATTGACTGACTCACGAGAGCTTGATTCATTAGCGATCGATAAAATTATTGGTAGGTGATCACTACCGTGGGGATCTTGGATTACCTTCCACATGCAATCCAGGGATAACGAAGAAGAGCATAGAGATATGTCTAGCATGCTTGCCCGTGCAGGAGGGTTGGCTATTCTGGTTGCTTCCCCAGTATTCAAAACTGTCAATTTGAAGTTGTCGCACAGATCATAAATCCAAGTGGCACGGTTGTCATCGTAGAGTGATCCCCATGCTGTTCCATGGGAGTTAAAATCACCTAAGATTACCCGCGGTTCCGGCATTGCCTCGATAGTATCAAAGAACTGATGGCGACCTACCGTAGTTCTGGGAGGTATATATATCGAAGCAATGCAGAAGTCTTTGCCATTGATTTGTGTCTGGCAAGCGACAACTTCAATGCCTGTCATCGATGGGAGAGTGACTCTATAGAAGGAGTGACATTTTTTAATCCCCAATAGTACGCCACCAAACGAGTCATTTCGATCGAGGCGAATTATGTTGAAATCGTGGAAATTCAGCTCATCGGCTGAAGAAAGCCATGTTTCACAGAGAGAAAATACATCACAGTTAGAGCTGTGAACTAAAAATTTAAACTGATCTAGTTTAGGAATGATGCTTCTGCAATTCCACTGTATTACAGTGGTCAAATCCTTGACCTCTTGCACTGAATCAGGCATCGAGGGAAATGAACGCTGCCAAAAAACCACATTTTTCTTTCAAAAATGTTCTCACAATCGGAAGCAAACATAAAACTATGCTTTTAAGAGGGTCGTTTATATTTAAAGCATTTAAAATGTTGTCCACCAGGTCAGAAAGCGCAAGCAAGCCAGATTGTGGCTGTTGCCTCGACCGCGAAAAAGGAGCAGACGTGTTGGGTGCTGCTCCGGGAAGTGCTGCTCCCTGGTGCGTAGAAGAACCGCTTAAACCAGGAGGTACTTGCTTCGGTCTATTCTCAGCACGTTCGATTCGAGTTTTCATTCCAACTTGGGAAGTTTCGGTTTTCTTTCTGGGGAGTGAAGGAAAAGAAGTAATTTTTCTTTTCCTGATGGCACCCTGCGATGTACCGGAACTTCCTGCATTGGGAGCGTCAGCAACAGGCTCGTCGTTCTGCAGAATGGAGTAGGGATTGTTCTGAGTCGTTGGAACGGGACTCTTAAGCATTTCTGCATAAGTCCGCTTGGAACGTTCTTTTAAAGAACGCTTGATTTTTTCCCCTCGTTGTATGTACACCGGGCATTGAGTAAGATCATGTGGAGTCCCGCCGCAATGAAGACACTTGCGCTCTTTCGGGCAAGGATTCTCATCATGGCTCTCTCCACAATCTGCGCAACGATTTTTGTTGCAACAATAGGCGGCCGTGTGACCGAGTTGCATACATTTGTTGCATTTCATTACCCGGGGTACAAACAACCGAACAGGTAAACGAAGTGCACCTATTGCAACGTAGTTTGGAAGGGCGGAACCCTCAAATGTCACACGAAAAGAGTTTGTCCGATTGAGGACTCGTTTGTCATTTTTAAGTGACACAGATTTCAGTCGATCGCATGCAAGAATCTTCACACTTTTAAGTGAAGAGTTCTTGAAGCGACCGACACCATCGAGTATCTCTTTTCGAGTCAAACCCTTTTCGTTTATTACACCGTCTATTTCAACGTTGCAACAGGGTACGTATACGCGATACTCGATCGCAAAGAGATCACAGCGCGTTATTTCATTCGCTTGGGTTCTGCTGGAGACGACAACTCGTAATTTGTCTGGCCCCATCCGAGTAATCTCGGTAACTTCGGAAAATTTCTGTGTCAACTCTTTTGAGATGCGAATGACGTTAAGAGGTTTGGATTTTCGTCTAAAGTATACGATAAATGGGCCTTTGGCGCCATCAGGGTATTCTTTTAGACGAAAATCCTGCTTCTCGTCTTTTTCCTCATCTTCAGAGCTTTCTATTTCGTATACAGAATTTTCCTCCTCATCTTCTGTTTCATCCTCCTGCTCTTCAGGAGGAGGTTCATTATCTGATATATTCTTTGGCGTGGATGGGGGATCCTCCCCGCCCTCTGCCATATTAATAAAAACGAAGAAGTAGACAACTGTTCGATATGAACAGAATATAATAGTTTGGAAAATACAAATTAGTAAAAGAAATTATATTTCTATATTAGTTATTGTTGAAAATTTTATTTATTTCAATTTTTGTTATTATGTGTAATTTGAAAATGAAAAAAGTTCCAATAATAGTTCAACGGTGATGTATCAAAATGGACACCCCTAATGCCAACGCTTGCCGATTTGGTACAAAGTTTAAACAATGGTGTAAATCGTGCACAGAAGCTATTCAGAATGATGGAAGAAGAAAGAGGAAAATAAACTTCTACTTGCCGCCGCTGTGTAGCGTGTGTGATGATGTGTCTTGCTGCCGGATTGTCTCGATAGCGCACCACTTTTTATGAGCTTTACTTCGCTCGCAGCGCACCAGATGAAAAAATACACACTAGAAACGGATGTAAAAAAAACACCTGAATCGGATCAAATATAGGTTCGACCGATCTGCTTGCGAGTTGTCGAAGCATTGAATTCTAGGTTGAAGATGTCAGAAAATAAAGAAGTAGAAGAAGGTGGTCAAAAGTAAACATAAACAAAAATCATAAAGACAAAAGAAAGAATCGTGAACATTGTGAGCTTTGGAAAATATAATTATTTATCTATAAAAGCTAGGAAGTATTAGAAAATTAGAAACTATAATTAGTATATTATCAAAGTAAGGATATTCTAGTTAAATGAATTTATATCTAAACAACTGACTTAAACTGACTTAAATTTATAGGTACAAATTTATCCCGCATAGTTACCAGAATCTACAATTAAACAGTTTTGAATTCACAGATTACAATTTCACTAGTTACCGTGAGATCAGAAGTTAACATTGAAGCCTACACTGAATTGTAAGATGGTAAAAATGTATATTGATTATATATAACTAAAAGAATAAATATTTCAGCTTTAGCAATCGCTCAAAGAAAGTGTTCGCTTATTATTACGAACACAAGGGATAAATGCGTTTGAAAATTTTCAGGGGTTCCACGTTTCCGAAAAGTCCCGAGACTATGAAAACAACAAAAAACGAATACAATCAATAATAATGAGAGCAGAATTCAAGTTTTCTGCAGGTGTAGTATTTTAATTGGTTTGACTTTAATTTGATTGGCTTTAATTTAATTTATCGATCATCTGAATAGGTCTAGTAGTTCAAAAGTTATGAATGTTTAAAAAAGTAATTTTTGGCAAAAATGCGAAATAATGGTTTTTGGGACCACCCTAAAATGGAAATGGTCACCCTAACAAAAAAAATAAAAAAATACGGGTCTCATAATTTGGGATAGAGAACAAAACTACCACTTTTGACGAAAATCTGAGAACCACTATATCGGTTTGGCATGGAATGGCTGTATAATAAACACGTACGAACACATTTCAAAGCAAACTTTCAAACTTAATTTAAAAATTTCAAAATTTCGAATTACCAAAAAATTGTACCGCACAAAGCATCAAAATTCTGAGAAAACCACATATCAAAAACACGTGCTTTTAAATGAAAATTATGTTTTCATGGATCTAAAAAATAAAAAGAAAAATCCAAAATACAAAAAAAATATTAGGTTGAATTTACGATAGAATTTTTTTAAAATTTGTCACGATATACCATAGTAGACGAGTTACCAACGGATCCACCAGCATGACCCCAGTTGGCAACGATACCGAGCCATCGTCAAACATCATACATTCATTATTTGGACCCCGTCAGCAGTTAACACTTTATTGACACCGGAACAACGGGCATTACCCTCAAGCAGCATCAGCAGAATTCCACCGATGGACAACAACGTTAACTAGGTCACGCAATTTAGCAATAAACATCCGGACAACGACAACGACGGCGAACGACCCTTGGACTGGCATCGACAGGTATAATATTGATAGGTCAGCAGATTCATTTAGGAAGTGTAGGGTAGAATTAAGTATCGGAAAATAAAGACGATCATTATTGGTCTGAAAGTTGAACAGTGAAGTTCGTTTTAATTTTTTTTTAAACTCGGCCGTAGTCCGCGATTCGTTAACTGACGTACTTCGAGCATTTTTTTAAATTGTCATTTCCAAGCCTAGAATGGCGGGAAAAAAAACTAAGTGTTTCATTATAGCTTTTATAGTGAACCATATAGGGATTCAGAAAAATTACCTAATTCTCTAATTTGGTACTCTACACAATATTTTCTATAGCGCTAGTGTTAAGGTTTGGGAGCATTTTTTACGAATACATAAATACAATACAATAATAGACTTTGGATAAATAATAAAAGTATTAGAAAAATTAAAATAAGAGATAATGTTTTTTTTAATTTATTAAATATTTTCATACCACAAATGAAATTCTCCAAATTTTCTGAAAAAATCGTCAATGTCAAAAAAAGTGCATATAGTTAAATATAAATTAAACCAGTACTGGATTTCAAAATCCTAAAAAAAAAAGAAATATATATTTCTTGTACCGCGCAACACTCTTAAAATAAAAAAAATAAAAACGTCTAGAAAAGGCGTAAGAACACACTTAAATACGTTAGATTATTTATTACTCAATCTCTAAAACCCCAAAAAAATCGCCATAGTAAGATGCACTTTCTGTATTTTTCAGTATTTATTGAGAATGGCGTGCAAAAAATTGAAAAGTACGATTTTCACCATAGATCCTATTAAATATATTAAAATAATTAGTCAAAATTTCATATTTGATTCCTTATACAATATTTTCCGTAGCGCACTTTTTACATCCTTACCCAGCCATATCCCTAACACTGAACCTACCGATGTTTCATGTATACCTATTCCTACCACAGCGGGTCAAGTGATCCTTTGAGGATAGTTAGTGAACAATGACACGATTTTCATAATTTTGTTGAGAATCGTGGTACACAATTTTCCTGCTGTATATTTCGACATTTTGGGATACCAATTATTAGCAAAATAATGAAATTACAATTTTTGACTCGAAAAATAGCACTGTAACTCAGGCATTCCATACTAAACCGATATAGTGGTTCTCAGATTTTTGTGAAAAACAATAAGCAAACAATAAGACCGGTATTTTTTTATTGTTTCGTTAGGGTGACCGTTTCATTTCCGTTTTAGGGTGATCCGAAAAATCACTTTTTTTTTTCCTAAAATGACTTCTTCCAAAAATTCATAACTTTTGAACTACTTGATCGATTCTAATTATCGATATATCAAATTAAAGCCAATCACCTCTTCTTTTTGGTTAAAATACTTCAGTTTTTTTTTTCTCTATTATAGTGACTTTCAACACATTTCGGCTGGTTCGTCACTTTTACTTCCATTTTTGGAAGAATGTCGGGAGTGAGAATTGAACTCGTGATCTCTGCGTGAGAGGTATGGATGTTACCACTACGCCAGATCGCCTCCACAAATACTTCAGTTGCAGAAAATTTAAATTTTGCTTCCGTTATTATTGATTGCAATTGGATCAAGGGCGCTATATTGTTTTATATTTTTTCTAGAAAGCTGAGTATTTTTTACATAGAATATCTCAAAACCAGAGATGTGTTTTTTTTTTAAGTTATGGTTGTTCAAAGTTAACCGATAGTTCGGAATACCATTTTTTCCTCCTTTTCCTATTCTCTAAAATTCATCATTTTTAAACTACTAGACCCATTTAGATGATCGATATTGTAGCGCTGCACTGATTTTAGTATTGTTGAGCCCCTCGAGCCCCTATGAGTATGAACGTCAGATTCAACACAACTCCCGTGTGTGGAATCTGAGTGTCCTTTCATATGTGTATGTTTCGGATGAACTGCAAAGCGAGTGCTTTTCCCCTTTCCGATTTCACTGCTAGCTATAATTGAGTGCCAGATACAACTCGACGGCTCAATTTAGCCAAGACACGTCTCATACATGTCTTAGACACTCGTGTGAGTTTTTTTCTAAGAAATTCACGTTTCCTTAACCGGGAGAGTTTTCTTGGTATTTGAATTCGGAATCCGGCGAGCGACTCGATTTAAGCTGCGCTCAGGAGATTAAAGAGAATCGCCCGAAAATGTTTGAAAAGAGGACAGATTTGAGCAAGGGCTGGTGCGACTACGTAATAATACGTAAGACTACGTATTATTAATATCGTTAATAATTGCGTAGTGATCATTGCGCTGATCTGAGGACTTGGAAGAAATATTCTTCCATTTCAACTTAGCCCGCGGAAGAGGCAGCAGTGTACAGTTCCGTTTGTAATATCGCGAGTAGTTCAAAAGGTAGTTGGTACTTTTCCACGCCATAGTTAGTGTAGCTCATTTGTATTTTTTTCTTTGTTTGTTCTTTTTCTTTTGTTTCTTTAGTGAGCGCAGTTAGCTCAATTTTAAATTCAAAAATTACCCCTCCAGTGCGTAAAGTTCAAATTCAATTGGAGGTAAGCATTGGTTTTTTTTTTTTTTTTTGCAAAATGTGGCTTTATGGTAAATGGCTTGTGTGTGCGCTTTTTTATGTGTTGTTTCTAGGTGGCATCACCTCTGACCCCACGGCTACGTAGGAATTGGCCCTCTCCTTCAACACGAGGGCCCCAGCAAAATTCTCGCGCTCCCAGCGGCTCGTCATCAGCGGAAGTTCATCGCTCTTCGCCGCCGTATCACGTAAATCCATGGTAGTGAGTACCCATTTTGACGTAGGACTACGTCTAACCGGAAGATATAGGGGGTGAAATGGAAATCTAGGCACTGAACAAGTAGGAAAAAATGCAAGATTTGGAACGCTTATAACTCGAGCATTTCTCAATAGATCGCAAAGGATTTTGCATCAATTGATAGGAAATATATCTACGCATCTATCATAACGAATAACATTTCATTTTACTTAAGATAAATAATTGAATAATTGTGAAATATCAAGCATTGTCAAAATGCACTATGTGCCCATTTTTGATTGGCCCATTTTGTGCTCCTCAAATCGTACCGACCAAAACGGGCAACCAGAGCAGCAGCGAAATAGAATGAAGCACGATTGGAAAGGAAAAAGAAAACAATGAACGAAACATTGGTCGCAGTCTCACACATGCGTAATTCTCGAGCCAGCCAGTCAGCTTAAAAATCCCCGCTCCGCTGCCGTAACGATCATTCTCATTCAAACCGTACACCACATCGGTTCGCATCACAACACATCAACAAACCAACCCAAGCAGCCATGTCTGGACATGGTAAAGGAGGAAAAGTGAAGGGAAAGGCAAAATCCCGCTCGAACCGTGTTGATCTGGAATTCCCCGCAAGGGTAGCTAGGCCGAGCGCGTTAGTACCAGTGCACCAGTCCACCTAGCCGGCGTTATATAGTTTCGGCCGCCGAAGTGATCGAGTTAGCTGGCAGAGCTGCTCGCGACGATAAGAAAACCCGCATTCGGAACAGAACACATTCGGTTCGGTGGACAATCAAGACAACAGGCAGTTGCAGCGAGTGGCGAGTGGCAAACGCAATCACAAAACGTCAGCAGGTAGCAGAAGAAAAAAGTTTGTTCTTTACACAATCTGCTTTGGTGGCAAATCCAGAACAAGGCGGCATCGAGGGCGTTCGAAATGGTTTTTTTCAAAACCACGAGTACTAAGTTCTCTAAATTGGAACCATTCCATAAAACAAGGCGCTTTTCAGGGCCATTAAACCTTCCAAAAAAGAGTTTAGGAAATACAGTTCAATGCTTTCTAAAACATTATCCAAAATAATAATAAAACACAAATTGATTTTTTCATCATTTGTTTGCCAGGATCTGATGAGTATGTGAATTTGGCAGTTGTTCTGAGCTTATTGATAGTTGGGGACTTTCCTGATTATTCAATTTTCACCAATTCTTAAATTGTTTCCAGATTGAAAGTACAGTAATTTACAATTAGTTCGACATTTAGCTAATTGGACGGACATGTAATGCGACTTATTTAGTTGGACACTTTTGTAAACATAGAAATCCAAACTATGACCACACATTGAAAGTCGACACTGTACCACTGTCATCGGAAATGTTCAATTACAGGTTAAAATCGCCTCCAATGCGACACTGAGTGGCGCTTCGGCACGTCACATTGAATGTAAGTTCCAGTTCCCTGTTGGTCGCATTCACTGATTGCTCCGCAAGGGTAACTAGGCCGAACGGATTGGTGCCGGAGCACCAGTATACCTAACAGCGATTATAGAGTTTCGGCCGTCGGAGTGCTCGAGTTGGCTTGCAAAGCTGCTCACGACAATTAGAAAACCCGCATCAAGAACAGAGCAGCTTCGGTTCGGCGCTCATCAAGGCAACAATTAGTTTCAGTGAGTGGCAAAGTGTTTCTCCGGCACGTCGCATTAAATATAATTTACTGAACAACATGTCACAAGCTGGATGGGAAGAAATTTTCCAACTGTGAAAGCTGTGGCGAGTGGCAAACGCAATAGCTAAACAGGAAGGTTTAACCGAACAAGATGGGAATATCGAGTGATAACAAAAACACAACACCAAAGGTTCTTTTCAGAACCATCAACATATTCATAAAGAGTAAACAGTAAACTAATCCATTTTTCAGGTAGATAGGTAGGTATTCACGTAGGAGAAGAAAATAAAACAATATATTTCAAATATATTTAACAAAAGCTGTCCCCATTGTATAGTCCTACGTCACTCGGTTATGTCACGGTTATGTCCCCGACATTACCCACCCGTCTTTTTATTTTCCATTTAACATGCGCATGTAGGGAAATAATACACAGCACGCTAATAAATGAGAGGTGCGCTATAGAGCGCAAGAACAGAAGCAACACCACACAAAAGTACACACACAATAGCCATTGAATGTGAGTGAATAGAGAAGCCATAGCAGTATGACTAGAAAGTCAACCGCCAAAACTATTTGAATGTGCCTTCAGTGTAGCGAGATAATTGCAAAGTCTGCAAACCCAATGATTTGATGTTCGAGTCTAGAGTTAGAATAAATTTTTCTGTTAAAGTCTGCTTCATTTAATATTGGAACAAATTCTTTTGCTCATTGTGGCGCTCCTAGTGGACGGATTTGGAAACTTTTTTCACCCACGTGTCGGGAAATTCATTACCTTTCACCATGTATTTATGTCATAACACCAAACGATAGCATTTTGTAAACAACCGCCATGGAAGCCGAACGGAGAGATAAAATTGTGCACAGTTTTCTTGAAAATCCATTGTTGTCGGCATCTAAGCTAGCTAAACAGCTTAAAATGCCCAGAAATACCGTATGGCGTGTTATCAAGCAGTACAAGGAAACATTGACGACGGCTCGGAAGCCGCATTCGAAGCGTCGGAGTGGAACTGTCGACCGGAAACTGCGTGGGAAAGTCATCAAGGCCGTCAAGAGGAATCCCAATCTTTCAGACCGCGATTTGGCCAATAAGTTCCAGGCCGCTCACAGTACGGTGCGACGAATTCGTCTCCGGGAAGGAATAAGGTCATTCCGAGCCAGCAAACAGCCAAATCGGACGCTGAAGCAGAACAATGTGGCCAGAATCCGTGCTCGAAAGCTGTACGACCAAATGCTGACCAAGTTCGACGGATGTATTCTGATGGACGATGAGACCTACGTGAAGGCGGACTTTGGGCAAATCCCAGGTCAAAAATTTTATTTGGCGACGGCTCGGGGGGATGTACCTGCAAAATTTAAGTTCGTGTTTGCGGATAAATTCGCCCGCAAGTACATGATTTGGCAGGGGATATGCAGTTGTGGACAGAAAACCAAAGTCTTTCTCACTGACAAGACAATGACATCAGAAGTCTACAAAAAAGAGTGCCTACAGAAACGGATTCTGACGTTTATTCGTGCCCATGACCGTCCAGTAATGTTTTGGCCGGACCTCGCAAGCTGCCATTACAGCAAAACGCTTATGGAATGGTACGCAACGAACGGGGTCAGCGTAATACCGAAGGACTTCAACCCCCCAAACTGCCCCCAGTTCCGGCCGATAGAGAACTACTGGGCAATCACGAAGCGGAGGCTTAAGGCAAAGGGAAAACTTGTTAGGAACATGACTCAAATGAAGAACTGGTGGAATCAAATCGCCAAAACGGTGGACGAAAAGGGTGTGCGCCGACTAATGTGCCGTATTACGGGAAAAGTACGAGAATTTCTTCGAAACAGCAATGAATATTTTTTTTTAATTTTTTTTATGAAAGAGTAAAGAAAATGCTACATTTGTATGAAAAACAAATTATGAATTCGTTAATAAATGACTGAACTACACGCAATTGTTTGTGTTCCAATATTAAATGAAGCAGACTTTATGTGTAAATGAGTTGAATCAGTTTTTTTGTCGTCACGCTATTTTTCTGTAATAAATGTTGAGTTAAATATTTTATAGTCTGAGTTATTTACTGCCTAGCGGTGTGACCTAAGTACCGGCAACTGATTTTTTTTTGTAGTTGTAAAGGTCTTGAGTCTGCGAAGAAACTCCTTTTTGTTGCCGTTAGTTGAACATCCACTCCTACGCTCCGAAGCGAGCTTCGTTGTGGACAATATTTTCGCTAATTGGTCCAGTGAGAAAATTTTGCTGAAATTTGTGGTCTCGGGATCGGCCCAAGCACCCTCGGGCTTTAATCTTGTCCTCTGGACAAGCGGTGTTCGGGTTCACTTTACAGCGCAGCTCAAATTGAGAAACAAACCGGGGTTTGGGGGAAGAAAGATATACCCGCCCTCGGAGTTAGATTCTCATTGGCCGGACAACCAAAAACACGGCGGTTGGCCTCCCTTACGGGAGTGGTGCTTAAGCCAAATACTTAACTGCGCAGAGTCCCGGTTAGGAAGGACTCACACGCCTAGAAGGCGTGTCGGGTTGCAATATATCAAATTAAAACCAATGAACTAGATTTCTTTGAGAAAATATTACATTTGCGAAAACAAAAGAATTTTGAATTTTTTACATGGTTTCGGGATCAAGGGCGCTATATTTTTTTATAATTTTTCTTGAAAACTGAGGATTTTTTACACAACATATTCAAAAATCAGGGATGTGTTCTTTTTCGTTTTTAAGCTATGATTTTTCAAAGTTAACATGTGTTTAGTCTTATACTGAACAAGCGACTATACTGGATCTATGTAACTAGAATCGCTAGTTTGTATATCGCCATCGTATAAAGTTTGATATTTTTTCAAAGAAAACTAGCTAAAGTGCTTAAATTTGGTATGTCAATCGTCTGAATCGGTACAGTAGTTAAAAAGTTATGAATTTTTGAAAAAAGTAATTTTTGGTATATAGGTGAAAAATGATTTTTGAATCATCCGTTAAATTTGAAAAATAATAACTTAAAAACGAAAAAGAATACATCTCTGATCTAGAGACATTTTATGTAAGAAATCCTCAGCTTTCTAGAAAAAATATAAAATTTATAGCGCCCTCTGGTCCCGTGGCCATGAAAACCATAAAAAACAAATACAATCAATAATAACAGAAGCAAAATTTTAATTTTCTGCAACTGAAGTATTTAATAAGTAATGAAAATAGGAGGTGATTGGCTTGAATATGCTATAGCGATCATTAGAATCGGTTGAGTTATGCAATAGTTATGAATTTTTGAAAAAAAGACATTTTAGGAAAAATTTTCGATTTTTCGATTTTTCGAAGATTTTTCGAACCACCCTAAAACGCAAATGGTCACCCTAACGAAAAAATAAAAATATATAGGTCTTATTGTTCGCAATAAAGAACAAATCTACCATTTTTTACGAAAATCTAAGAACCACTGTATCGGTTTGGCATGGAACGGCTGAGCTTGGAATGGTTACTGTGAGCTCGCTTGGATAGTCATCAATACAATTAATTCTAATCATTCACTATTCATTCACAAATACAACAAAATATGTAAAACAATAGCAAAAATGTGTGATGCAATGCTTTTGTATCACAACCACATATACAAATCTTTCTGAAATCATATGAATGTTGGCACCGGTCAAATGACCCGTTGCGGTAGTTAGGGCAGATTACATATTTTTATCAGTAAAAAAAATAACAAGAGAGGAGTAAACACTGAAAAATACATTAGATGTATGTTTTAAGAAAAGTAGTGCAGGCAAATGAGGTTGTGACAATGTAATTTGCAAGAAAATTTAGACAAAAAGTTTAAAATGGGTCATTTGACCCCTCGTGGTAGGTTTAGTGTTAAACATATAACAATGATATAATTCTTGATAGATCGCAGAAATGTTTGCATCAATCGATTGGAAATATTTATTTATTTATTTATTTTCTTTTCATTTATTTCTTTCTTTCTATTGTTTTGCTGCTTTTCATCCTCCCTCCCTTCCTTTCTTTTCTACTTTCTTTCATTCTTTTTTTCTTTTATAAGCGATTTCTTTTTTTTTGACATGGGACTACGTCTAACCGGAGTATATGGGGGGTAAAATGAAAACCTAAACACAGAACACGCAGGAAAAAATGAAAGATTCCGAATGCTTATAACTCGATATTTTTTTACTGGATCGGAAAGATGTTTGCATCAATTGATAGGGAATATTTCTACGCTTCTATCGCAATCAATAAAATGTTATTTTTACCTAACACAGCCATCAGAACCAAGCAGCCTTGGGGAAATCGGCATTGTAAATACATGAAAGTATGGGGACTTTTGTTCTCACCGAAATGTGTTCCCTAACACAGACTTCAAAACCAAGCAGCGTTGGAGAGATCGGCATTGCAAATACATGAAAGTCAGAGGTATTTTTGTTTCGACTGAAATGTGTTTCCCAAACACAGACTTCAAATACATGGAGCTTAGGGAAATTGGCATTGCAAATACATGCAAGTCGGGGTCATTTTTGTTCCGACTGAAATGTGTTTCCCCAACACAGACTTTAGAACCAAGGTGTCTGAGGAAATTGGCATTGCAAATTCGTGCAAGTTGGGGGCATTTTTGTTCCGGCTGAAATGTGTTTGCCTCTAACACAGACATCAAAACCAAGATGTCTGGGGAAATCGGCTCAGCAAATAAATGCAAAATGCGAGTACTTTTGTACTCGCTTGCCTTTGTGCAAGTGCCTGAAGTTCATCAAATCAAGCAAATTCGCGGTTCGAGAAAAACGTACACTTGAGAGATGCAAACTTCAGAAGGGAACGTAAAATAAAATAATCGTTTGATGGTTCTTCCGTTCACATATTTTGTCCTAGGCATCATACCAAACGTAAAAGGACTGTCATTAAATTTACTTGTAACGAAGAACATAATCTATCACAATGCATGAATTGACATTATAAGGAATTACACAATATTTTTACTCACAAAGCAAATATATTGAATTCAATTGAATTCGAGAATTGTTTCATTCTATCAAAAATTTAATCAATAGAAACGAATGATTGCTACGCTAAGATAGTCCCACGTCAACTTTGCGGTTATATCATAGATATAACCCACCCATTTTTTCTATACAAAGCATGTAGAAACCTAATTGAAATTTGGAAATTATCTAAAGAAGGTATTTATGCTTTTCTAAACTAATCGATTGGGCAAACCAACATTCAATTACCTCACATTACAACAAGTCACATTTGTTCAGTAGACTAACGTCCCTAATCTCGAGTCCTTGAACCTTCTCGCAAAAAAAAAAATAAAAATTTAAAAAAGTCCTTTTCCACAACTGTTCTACATACACAAACACTAAGAAGCGAGGGTGGACACTTAAAATTTTTCGACCAAGTTACAACGTGAGATTGCTATCGAACCCTGTTGGGCTAACCGAGAGACAAACAAGCCAAGCAGCGGAGGTATTTTATGATCGTCTGATGGATAGAACAACTTTATCTGCACGAAATTTCATCAACATTTTTGTGCTTGGCCTCAAACACTGCTGGAACGATGAGCCAAGTTGGAAGGATAGGGAGACGGTGACGTGGGCACTGCTGGCATTCACTCGTCCAAACTGTGCTACGAGTGTACAACAATGATGCTCATAAATTTAAGTACATACGGGATGATGATGATGCTCCAGTGCAGGGAAGGTGAGGAGCAGAGTGATCCATTCATTTTCGTCCCCCACTGCTTTCATTTTTTTTCCAGATAAAAAAGGTAGAATGGCTGATGTTTCACATCACGCTCGAAACACGAGGACTCAGTCGAGGGTGGGCAAAAAGGACGATGATGTTGCTGATGGAATTTCTTCACATATGCATTTTTGGCTTCATGCTTAGAAAGCCAGAAAATCGCTTCTCTTTCCAGTGGACTGAGTCTGGATGATGGAAACATTGTCGAAATCTGAATATTTCATTGCGACGCTTTCGGATCCATCGCCGAAGGGAGGATGCCGCTAAGCGAGCGATAATTCTTTATATTTGCTGCATTTTCCCGAGTTAGAACGAGGGGGACGGGGGGAAGCTATTTCCATAAAATGCCACACCAAATGGCGAATAAAAATCATACCGAATGAAGCAGAACAATCAAATTGACCGACTCAGACCACGGGCGAATTCCGACACGATTGGGTAACCTCCACCGAATGTGAGGATCCAGACGATAAAAGTGCCTTTATTTTAATTTCATTCCTGCCCCGAAAGATTGTACTTAATTACGACAACCATTACGGGGCGCTGGAAATTGTTTGCGCTCGTGACCCTCGGAAATATCAACTTGACTCACGGGACGCATGGCAAGGCAAGCACCTGCGGATGGCGTGTCAAATTTATCGGCGAACAAAACGCTGCAATTTCGGTGCCCTTCGAAGAGCGCACATACTGCTGTATCATCAGCGCGAGAGCGTGGGATTTATGCTACCATTGCATGGAGCAGCTTCATGGTGCTATTAAAAACCCTTTCGCCAACTGGACTGCAAACTTTGAATATTAGATTGGGAGCTTAGGAGAATAACTTGATGGCTATTTAGCGCAATCGTTGGATCGTCCTTTTTAAGTTACATCCACTACAAGATAGTGCTATATGTAAATTATGTTGAAAAAGAACAGGGAATATGACAACAAGTCATAAATATTTATTACCCATTCAAATTTGATGTTTCGCCTACAAAGTGACATTTTTCAATCTTTTACAAACAAATTTTTAGATCCAGGCGTCCTCTCTTATGTCTAATTTAGAGTACGGTATATAGTACAGAATATAGTAGTGGAACAACTAAATTAGTGGATTTACATTTTGGAAGTGAAAAACTTCAAAGTTAAACTTTAAGTGTTATTAATAATTTTATCCTAAAAATTTATATTTAACTAGATTGTTTCTATGAATCAAATTGAAGTTCTTCAACCGCTCTGTAATTTGTTCTTTGTCGCCCAATTTCTATTTTTCTCAATTTGGCTGCAATATCGATATAAACAGTTCCTGGTGAAAATTCAAGCAAAATCTCCAAAAATCACGATTTTTACCCCACTGTACATGTAATAGCCACTTAAACTTCATCTTAACGTTGAAAGGTTACATTTCTTCTTGAAACAAGCCATATTTGAAATATAAAAAAAATATATTTTTTTCCAAAATTGCATATAATCGAATCACATACAATCGAGTCTGTATATAATCGAGTCCGACCTGTATATTATTTTTTTCAAGGGAACTAATTGGTTACAATTTGATATGTTGATCATCTAGTAGATCAAAAGTCATGAATCTTAGAAAAAAGGCATTTTTGGAAAAAAGGGGAATAAGTTGATTTTTCGGGCCACCCTAAAATGGATATGGGCATCCTAATAAAAAAAATACAGGTCTAATGTTTTGCGATAAACATTAAAACTATCACTTTTCGCGTAAATCTAAGAACCACTATATCGGTTTGGCATGGACTGGTTGTATATCCTCATACCCTTCTTTTCTCTTGTTGGGATATGTTGTAGAAATTGTACCGTTTTCTTTTAGCCAGTCTTTGTTCACGTTTTATTGTAACGTAGCTTTAGCTGTAAGTTTATTTAAGTCCTACTAATACATAGTTCATAAGCTTTAGATAGATTCCATACAAAACTCGGTTTGCGTAAGATAAATTAAAACAATTCACTTTAGTTTCAGGTAAACCTGCTGTGTCAAATGAAGGAAAGTTAGGTTAAGTTCTAAACAGGTTAAGTTATTTCTCACTACTTACTATTGGCATAAATTTTAACTTTTTAATTTTAATTTACGAAGACTAACTTTCGGTACTTCACTTGACTTCTTTGTTTTTAATAGGCTTTAAACTTAACTTTAGGTAAATTGAACTGTAAATATAAATTAGTACGTAAGTATATTTCTAAGCACAAAACCAATTCTAGTTTTAAGTTCTAATTCACCTCCACGCAGTGTTTGGATTTCGATCAAAAACGAATGATACACAATGTGTTATGCAAGTAACCTCTCACGAACATATAACCAAATATGAGAGCATCATTCAGATACTTGTATGAATGACAGTGATCACTTGTGTTACACTAACGGGTGTTAAATAAAAAATGAGAATTTTTTCAATCACATATAAAAATAATTTTTTTTTTCATCGATTTCAGTATTTTTTATTAATAACATAATGTATTTCCTTAAAAAAAAATGTCAGTGAATGTTTGAGTAAGGGCCGTGGTCTGCTGTTCGACGCAACTTTGTCGCGATGCTCTCACAAGAACGTTGTACGGCACTTACGTCCATTTTCCGGATACAATTACAGATTCTTGTAGTCAGTTGCTTCGTGTCCTTGGCCCTCCAATTGTTTTTATACACTAGGGCACTGAGTGAGCCAAAGAAACCCTCTATTGGGCGGCACTGGGGCAAGTTTGTTGCGTTACGATCTTTCGGCACGAACGGTATCTTTTTCTCCTCAAGATACGCCAGCGTCTTCTTGGCGTAATGGGAAGACGCCTTGTCCGGCCAGAAGACGTACTTCCCATCCGCGTGATGCTCGTTCAGAAACGGCTGCAGGATTTTATCGAGGCACTCTTCTCGCTAGATTTGTTGGTTGATTGCCAGACCGCTCGGCTTAAATCAAGGCTTTGAAATGCCCCGGTCGGAAATGTCGATGTACAACATAACCTTTTTTTCAAACTTGTGCTTGAACTTGTATTTCACTTCAGGCGGTGTGGATGACTTGTCGCTGGAGTAGTAATTATCATTTCCTGGAATATGCGTTTTGGACAGCGGAAAATAGCTTTCGTCGTCCAGAACGAAAGACGTCCCGCGGTATTTTTTGGTCATCCACCGACACTGTGATTTAACCGTCTCAATCTGTGCTCCTCCGTGGAATCGCCTTCTTCCTGCAGGCGATTCCTTCCATCTTGAGGGTCCGATGGATCAATACGTGGAAGCAGCCAAATTTCCGACCGGCGTCACGCAGGCTGGTTGCGTCCTTGTTGTCAAACAGCTTCTTTAACGATGTCTTCCTCTGCTTCGTCATTATCATCACCGGACGACCACTTCCGACCTTCCGCTCTACGTTCAGGGAACCCAGGATACGATATACCATACTGACAGGTACATTTTCTTCCTTAAAATGTGCCACCGTGAACAATGCGTTCGCGGAGCACGTGCTGTTTCGACGCCATCTTTGCTTTGACTAAATTCAAACTAGCAAAACCAAACACTCCTACTGTTTCTAGGGAGCCCAAAGAGCAATTTTCTTGGAGAAAGAAAATTTTACGCTCTTTTTTTGAGTTACTGAAAGGTATTTAAAAAATTCTCATTTTTTATTTAACACCCGTGAGGTGATTAAACCAAGAGATGAACGAACGAGATGTACAGTGGGTTTCGCTCTACTATAGCGAAACCCACTGCACAGACAAGTGCAAAGCAATAAATGATACAAGAAAAATTACGTCATCATATTCGGTCACCATTTGCGGAGAGCAACAAATGGGAAAAGAGTTAAAACGAGAGCGTTTTTGTGTCTCACTGGAGCGGTGTTGCTAGTAAAACTATGTGGTATACATGAATCTATTTATTTGAAGGGATAGCAGCGTTAAAAATTAAATTATAATCTGACTACCCTTCCTTAGCCTCTATCGAGCTAAATAATCATATAGTTTGCAGTCTCTGAGACCTAAAAATCAGGATCTGCTACATTAGCTTTGCGTAGTCCGTATGATCCTGCTGTTTCATGATGTATGGAGAGGTTCGATAGGTATATATTAGAGGCAAGGAAGAAAATAAACATTCTGCACCGAAAGCGTAGGGGAGCCGCGGGTAAGAAATGAAATGAAAGTCATATCCATAATCACATCCAATGCATGATGGAAAGTGAAAGGATGAAGGGATTGAACTCTTATTTATATTGCTATCTCTTTTTGTTCTATTTCAGTTATTGGACGCACAAACACTGGGAGAGAGTGAAATTATTCCTCTCGCGAGCGATAAACCTCTACGCTTCGTATATTATGAACCTCTCCATATCCCTCCCCACTACATGTCCATTATACCCGCACCGATAAAAATGTTGTACTTTCCGGCTTGTTTAATTTCAGTAAAAAAACATGGAAAAACACATTTTTAAAAAACACTAGCTGACACTAACACTAGTTTCGTTTTTCGTTTCTTACTAAGTACTGTTCATGGGTCCAATCGCAGAATTATTCATTGATTGATCTTCTAATTTACCCTTTAAAATTACCTTTTACTATAAAATTCCTAGTATTTCCACCAAAACTCGACCAAAACCACCATAGAATCATTTACTGCATCCTTAAACCTCCTAACCTGCCTAGTTTGGTTCATTTGCTTGATTAATTCGCGAGTAATGCAGAAATTTGTGTTTCATTTGTATGGAGGGGGCAGTGTCTCACTACCGTAAAAATATTTATTGCACCCTATAACCTTCACATACCAAATTTGGTTTCTTTTTTGATTTATTCTCGAGTAATTCAGAAATTTATGCTTCATTTCTATGGCAGACCCGACCAACCATTTCGAGAAACAGTATATGGAACTGTAAGAAACTGCTTTTAAATTTTTGAAAACATGAGTTTCTGAAGTTTTCCTTAACAAGTACGTCTTACCCTCATCTCCCCTATATGATGATTTTGCTTGCGTGGCGGTGTATCATGAAGTGCAAACCGATGTTGAGTTGTCCCGTTCTCTTTTGTGTCGTGATTTGCAGCACATAACAACAAAAGAATGACGCTGGAGGAAATGATTTGTGTATGATCATATTTGAACGAACGAAAGCGATTTTTTCAGTGAATGGATCATTTGGTAAACACTGCCTCCACGATAAACACTTTCTCTGCACTACCGATTTTCCTCTAGAGTGAAATGGCTTCTTTCTTTAAACAATATTCTTTTATCTTCTTCCTCACTCTCGACTCTGTCATTGTGGCGTCTTCTTAGGAATCGATGTGCCCCGACTGTAACATCTGAAGCTCAGTTGCCAATACCAACATCTCCCATCGCGAGCAATCGTTTCTCTTCTTACCAGACTTCCTGGTGCCTATTCTGTATTCCGACGGATTTCTATTTCGTTCGAAAGTGATATTTCGATCGTTTTCGAATTTACCATTCCCTATTCCAATCGTTTTGCTCGTTTCGAACGAAAGTGTTAGAAAATTTCGAATATGCATCGATCTGTCAAAAACCGATAAACAAAAAGAAACACCGTATTAAATAGCGGCGAGTGCGAGTTGAATTTCAGTTAATTTTTGATCCTAAGAGAAATTTGTGAGAAAATTTTCTCGTTCAATGGATTCCGTTTTGTTACCGATTTTGGCGGAGCAAGAAGAAATTGGAATGCCTTGCTACCATCGGCGAAACCACCGAAAATCAACCGACTTCATGAAACTTTCTGATGAAGCGTAAGTATCCGTCTCAAAAATCCCATGTTTGTTTCTCTTATTGATTAATTTTGCCCTTATTCAGATTCATCAAAAGTTTTCGTCTAAGTAAGGAAGCTTTTCGGTACGTTTTAGAGGAAATTGAGAACTGCCTTACCACAAGGAAAGGTGGTCTATCCACGGAGGTGAAACTCGCAGCATGTTTGCGATTCTTTGCTGAAGGAAATTATCAACATGGAGCAGGGCAAGATTATCACATTGCCATAGCACAGCCCACATTTTCCAAGGTGCTGACTGAAATGCTTAACATTCTGGAGCGGACACTGTGTAAGAAATGGATTTCCCTAAATATGACGGAAGACGAACAGCGGCGTGCTAAACTACACTTCTATCAGAAAACATCAATTCCGGGTGTTATTATGTGTTTGGATGGAACCCACGTAAAAATTATTCCACCTAAGCTGAATCGAAATTTGTTTTTTAATCGGAAGGGATTTTATAGTCTCAACGTTCTGATTGTAAGTATTATTAGTATTTGAATTAACAAATCAATGAACAAATACTCTTTTTTATCAACATAGGTTTGTGACGATCAGCAAAGGATTCGTTTCGTTGATCCTACCTTCCAGGGATCTAATCATGACTCTCATATATGGCGTGTAAGCCCTGCAAGAACTCACTTTGAGCAGCTTCACCAAAATGGTGAAGTTAATACTAAGATTCTAGGTAATGTTCAACTACAATATTTTAGTATACTTGTATGTACTGTGTGATAAAATATTTTCAGGTGATGCTGGTTATCCATCGGAACCTTGGTTAGTAACGCCATTCAGAGCAGCGGAGGAAGGGAGTTTGGAGAGCGATTTTAATCGCAGGCATGCCTTGGGTCGTGCTATCGTCGAGCGGACAATCGGTTTACTAAAAAATCGGTTTAGATGCATCCTTGGCGCGAGACAACTTCACTACAATCCTACTAAATGCGCTCAAATTATAAATGTATGCTGTGCACTTCACAATATATGCTTAGAATTTGGTCGTTCTCAGTAGTTATAATATGTTATGCAGCTGTTTACATAATAAACTTTTGTTTAAATTAATATTTATGACTGTTAAATTTCATCTAACTTGTTTGCAAATGCTCAAATAAATAACAACCACCGGAAAAGGAAGTGTCTTCCTTACTTAACTATGGTTTCGGCAGAATTATTTACTCTTATTCCTGCCAACACTTTGAGAACATGTCATTATCGATTTCTCGTAAGCAGGCCAAGTATTCAAATAACCATTATTAATACTTTTTGCGTTGTTTTAACCCCTTGCTGTACGATTTAATTTCCAACAGCACGGCCCAAAACGAGCACTTCGAGTCGTTCCGCTACTCTGCTGAGTGTGGGTATCTAACATGGGTGCCCTATGATGAGCAAATACATGTTGTGTTTAAAATAAAAACGAAGGAGTTATTACTACGTACTAACTCGTTCGTTTTTATTTTAATTATAATATTCAAATTATATTTTATATTTTTAGCTCATTCAATTTTTTTTTTAAATAACGGAAATTTGATAATCTTCAGTTGTCGGTATCCTCATCATATGCCTGAAGCTATGTAATTATTTCACATCGAGAAACAACGAGTGAAGTTCAATGTTGTACGTGAAGGGGTTAAGGAAGTTCCATAAACTATAGGCGAAATTCGTGAATTTTAAAAGAGTTTATATAATTTTGATGCTATTCCAAACAAACTTCAAAGAAAAAAATAAGTAAGATTTTTCTTCCATGGAAAGATATAAAAATACGATTAGAACTTTTTTCATTTTTTTATACTTGAGTTACAATATAAAGATAAAAAATCAGATCACTGATATTTTGAAACATTATTCTAATGTTCTGAAATATACGCAATCTGCGTTTCAAGGATTTGTCGCTATTGATTTCTCCAGCGCGATCTTCTCCATCTCGTGGTTATGTCGTTTTTGTTCACTCAGATGTTCTTTGAGTGTGGCATCCACGGAAAGAATCGCTCGAGCTGATTGGCGCTGATAATGAACCAGATCACTCAAATTCTTATTTGTGTTTTTTAACAGGGATTTCACATTGGTGTGAAATTTGTTTTGTTGCTCGACTTGCAGCTCTAATAGCCTCGTGGTAGAAGGTCTGGATTTTTTCGGCTGAGAGGACTGGAAGTGAATGGTATTATTGATACCGTCACACTCGTCGGAAGTACCATAATATATAAAATTTTCCTGGTCTGCATCTTGAGGTTCACCCGAAGGCGAACCCAACTGTGTTCCATGAGATGAGGTACCCGGGATTCCTTCCACGGTCGCAAGTAACCCAGTTAGTAGAACTGCCTGCTCCTCCAGCTCGGACAAATTGATAATTTTATTGGGTCCTCCACCTGTCGCCCTCTGCTCCCGTTTGTTGTGAGCGAGTTTTCGCTTTAATCCGGACTTATAGTCCGCCCAAACCTACACAGAAAACCAGGGCAAAAATAAGACTATAAACATATGTTTCGGATTCGTTTTAGTATATACCTTTTTCCATCCACTTCCATCGCGAATAGGCGGTCCCAAACTATTGACTTCTGCCGCCAGATCATCCCAGAAGGGTCCGGAATTTCCTCGGGAGAAACCCTTTGCTATGTCCGGCTCTTGCTCCAGAAGCAGCACAATCCGCTCGAACTGATTTTTAGTGGTTGTTTTGTTTTTGTTTTTTTTCCTGTTGAACGTTAAAATTAATTTAAAGAAAAAAATGATTAAAAATTAGCTTACATTTTTGCAGTTCACCGCTCATCCGCTGCGGAAATTATTCACTCCTTCATAAACAAAGTGGGTTTGACGTTTGGTTTGATTCGAATGAAAGATGTTCGAAAACAAAACAGTCCGAACGAAAGGTATTCGAATTTGAAAACACCTCGAACGAAACAGGGAATGGAATTTACCAAGTCGTTCGAAATATTTCGAATCGATTGAAATACAGAATAGACACCCCTGTCTGCGTGCTTTATTTTCGAGAGACGAGTATCGATTTTCTCTTCCTCACAACCCTTCCATGTGCAAGCGATGAGATCGGGCTTTAGCACGCGAGCTTGGGATTGGCTCTTTCTCTTTTCTTTCGTAAAATATTGAGAGGTTTTCTGACTTCCTGTGCGCGCGCGGCTAATTTTCGAGAGACGAGTATTGATTTTCTCCTCCCCACAACCCCTTCATGAGCAAACGATGAAACCGGGCCTTAGCACACGAGCCCGGGTTCGGTTCCTTCTCTTCTCTTTCGTAAAATATTGAGATGTGCTCAAGAATATTTCGTTGCACCTCAACATGAGTGGTGCACATGTGTTGGTGCTCGCGAGACTTTTCCGTGTGCCTGCCTAGTGATCCCCGATTTTTGAAATTAATCGTTCATCAGCTAATCGAATACTTTTCAGCAGTTTGTTATTCGATACGATTAATCGTCCCAAATAATCGATTAATCGATTAATCGTCACACTGCGAGAAATAACTAGTTAGACTAATATTTCTCATTTGCTAGAAAGCCATCTGGAATCAAAAAAAGTGTTCATTCCGCCAGAAAATCAATTATTATCTTCTACGCTCCTCTGAACTCGTAAACGAAGCTCAATTCGCGTTGACTGCATTGAGCTTCATTTGCGTTTTTAGGGGAGCGTCAAAGATAATGATTGAATTTCGGGATAAAACTGCAGCAGCCGTAGGTTTTTTTTCCCTGGGTTTGGATCGATTAATCGACGTAAATTATTCGTTTGCTTCGATTATTGGTTGCGCAGTATTCGTTCGATTAATAATCGGTTTCTGTAGGAAGTATTCGATTAATCGATTAATCGAACGATTATCGGAGATCACTATGCCTGCCTCAAAGTGACATTTGGTGCTGTCGGGGGAAGTTGTGCTTCTGGTGTTAAAATTTTAATCTTCGTAATATGGCACGTAGAACAATTAGTGATGAAGAACTGTTTCACATAAATTTCGCTGCTAAAGTCATCCAATCAATTCATTCATTTGTTGCACACAGCTCGCAATGATTGTGTGAGATATGAGGCTGAATAGGGCAAAGCACATTGTCTCTTCTACGTGCTCAGAAGGCCTAACCAAATGTCGCTTTGAGGCAGGTACACGAGAAAGTGTCGCGAGCACTAATGCACGAGCATCTCCTCGCGTACACAACACATATGCATCGTTCGCATCGAAACGCAACGAGGCATTTCCTGAACACATCACAAAATTTTACGTAAGAGAAGAGAAAGAGCCAATCCCATGCTCGCGTGCTAAAGCCCGGTCTCAACGCTTGCACATGGAAGGGCTGTGAGGAAGAGAAAATCGATACTCGTCTCTCGGAATTTCAGCGCGCACAGGAAGTCTGCTCGCTCGGCTGCCTTCTACTTCTATATGTATCCGTTCAATCCAGTTACAAAAGGTATTGAAATCAAATAAGAACAGTCCGGTAATGATCTTATGTATTATATTCAATAAATATTCCACCGCCACTAACATTAATTTATGCATTTCATTCAACAATATTCTAGTAGGGGAAATGGGGGGAATTTGGACCACCTAAGCAAATCGCCTGATATTTCCAAACCAATACAGTCTAAATAAAAAATGTCACATTGTATACTGAGCTACACTTGTTTTCTCTCAACCAAAAATGTTTAATCATTATATCAAGCTTCAAATAACAAAATCTATATATATATATATAAATCTCGTGTCACGATGTTCGTGGTCGAACTCCTCCGAAACGGCTCGACCGATTTTAATGATATTATACTCAAAAACAAATGCTAGGCATGAGAATAGGTCGTAAACTATATATGATGCCGCTAGGACACCGTTTACTTTATATTTAACACCGTGCTATGCAAAAAAATCTGAATAATTTTGTTTTTGTATTTTTTGCACAAATTTGGCTTGAAAAAATACATATATCCATATATAACCAATACCAATTTTCATCCCTATCTCCTGTTTTCAATCGCAGTGTTTGTATTTTGATATAAAGAATATCAAACCATTGATCCGTCGTTCGTTTTGAAAACAAGACGAATTTATTTACGTTGTTAAATACCAGATGGCACTTCTTCCTCTTCCTCGAACTTTCATCCCACACATACGCAAGTAACTCAATTCGACTAAAGCTAGGCGCATCGCCGGAGACGATACAAACAAGAGAGTGCGCTCCATAGATTCTTATGTGTGTCGTATGATGAATTGACGCAGTCAGAGAGCGAACGGCTGCGACTTCCTATGACACAATCAACAGAATACATACACTAGCGAGACGCTATCATGAGCAACACCGACACAGCCTTTGTTCAAACAAAAGAAACGATGTCTTTAGTTAGCTCCATTACTAAATTACACGTTTTCCGTCCAACATGTTGCTGGACGTATTTGAACGAATCAGAATTACCTGTACGAATCGCAACTTATGTTCAATCGATTTATGCAAATGTGGCAGACTTGCAATGCAATTCCACATTGAGCTATTTCTGTGGAGCGAAAAAGGTAATGAAACCGTTCTAAACACGCTTCTAGAACAAACAAAATAGAAATGATAAAACGACTGTTCGCAACCGTCAGCGCGAATGTTGAGCAAGTGTGAAATGCAATAGATTCCCTATTCCATCCCGATCCTTATCCCCACCCAAATCACGTCTTCCAATTCAGAATGCTCAAATCAAGTCTGGACAGCGCAAGCAATCAGTCGTTTACTTTCGCGTTCCCGTAATCGTGATCGAGTGCCGTAAGCTGTTATTAACCTTACTCGCCCTGGTGTTTTTATTATCACGCGTTTACCGTGGTATTGTGGACATTGTGTTCAACCTCGCAATCAGCGAGTGGAGAAGCCGCAACAAGGCCTGCCAAAGTGGCTGGCTTTCATTTCTCGCCAATTCATCGCCATCGCAAATTGGAGTCGGACACGGTGGTCAGTCGCACGCACACAATATCAGTGTGGAAGAACGCGCTTAGTGGTGTGATACACCATTTCATTTGTGCCGAGCGCCCAACACGCGATCAGCCGATCGCTAAGTTCAATTGTACTGGTGCATCTCGTGTGAATCGCTGTGAGTGAGAACGTGAGAACGAGCACCGGACTGAAAAGTGCACAATCGCAGCGGCGTCTGCAATCATCCGATCGAGCAGCAGCCGTTACCGCAATCATCGCACTGGTGTGCGTTAGCAAGTAGTTTTATTATTTTTTGTTTTTCTTTGTTTTTTTTTATTAGGTTATAGGAATCATTCAAACTATTGCAATTATCAGCCACATAAATGATGGATGAAGGTGGGGGGTCTTTTAATATGGAGATCTCCTTCGATGACTCCCTTTCCGTTGTACAAAAAGGTGCCGGAAAGTCGCTTAAGCGCGTTCCGTGTGATACAGAAGAGTCGTCGATTAAAAAGCCCCCCTCTAAGAAATCCACAAACCTCGCCACTCATCCCCCGAACCCCCCCGTTTTAACTCAACCATCGACCTCGCATTCCTCATCTGTTGCTCCTGATCCCTCTCAACCATCCACCTCATCTCCCCCCTCTACCGTCCCCGTTCCCGCCCAAACCTCGTCCTCGTCTTCTTCTTCTGTTTTGTCCTCTCCCCGTGTCAAGGTTTATCCAGAGGATGCACCTGGAACTGGTCCATGGGTTGTTTTCTTCCGGCCCAAACCCAACGGGAAATCGCTGAACGTCATTCAGATTATGAAAGATCTGACAAAAAATTATTCCTCCGTGGTCGAAATGAGAAAGGTTAGACCGAACAAACTGCGTGTTGTCGTGGCTGATCGGAAGCAAGCTAACGAAATTGTTGTCGACAATAGATTCATCCTAGAATATCGCGCCTATGTGCCCTGCCATAACGTAGAAATTTCGGGGGTGATTACAGAAACGGGTCTGACGAGCGAATTTATAAAAAAGGGAGATGGCAGATTTAAAAAACTTCCTCGGTCGATAGTTAAAATTTTGGACTGCCAACAGTTAGGAAAAGTGTCCCAGGAAGAGGGAAAAACAAAATTCACGCCGTCCGACTCATTTCGAGTAACTTTTGCTGGTTCCGCCCTCCCTGACTACGTTATGGTAGACAAATTGAGGCTACCACTGCGACTCTTCGTGCCAAAGCCCATGACTTGCAACAAATGCAAGTCAGTTGGTCACACAGCAGATTATTGTGCCAACAAGGAGCGCTGTGCCACTTGCGGAGAGCAACATGTGGGGAAATCCTGCAGTGCGACTGAGCATAAGTGTCCTTATTGCGGAGGATCCCCACACGTGCTCTCAGCTTGTGAAACTTACAAGAGTCGCTGGGAGAAGCAGAAGCGCTCTTTAAAGGAACGCTCGAAACGTACTTTTGCGGAAATTTTAAAGGGCGCTTCTCCACTGGCTCAACAACAACAACCAATCTCAACACACAATACCTTTTCCGCGTTGCCAGTTGATGAAATGGAAGCGGACACAGCTAGCGAGGGCACACCGTTTATTTTCAAAGGGAATCCCCGGCGCAAAAATGTGACCACTCCCAAAGTTCAAGAACAAGTCCCCACGGTTATATCCTCTGTTAGCTTGCCTAAAAAATCGAGTGCAGCGGACAAGCAAAATCAGGTTCCTCCTGGCTTCCGTGGGAATATTTCATCTTCGAACGACCCAGCACTCGAGGGGACATCAAAAACCCCAACTGTCCCTATTTTTCCGTCCAGTTCAACTTCCCAATCGGGATTTATAAAGTTGTCTGACCTTTTGGATCAAATCTTCAAGTGTTTTAATGTTTCCGACTCCATCAGAACCATTGTCATCTCAATGCTTCCAGTATTAAAGACAATTTTGCAACAATTGATGCAAACATGGCCCCTCCTTGCAATGATTATCTCTCTTGATGTCTAATTCAAATAGAGAGGTCGGAGATATCACTGTTTTACAGTGGAATTGTCGTAGTCTTATCCCTAAATTGGATACATTCAAATTTTTAATTCATAACTTCAATTGTGATGTTTTTGCTCTGTCCGAAACTTGGCTTTCTTCGCGAGATGATATCTCTTTCCACGATTTTAATATTATACGCTTGGACCGTGATGATAGATACGGAGGGGTGCTTTTGGGGATCAATAAGTGCCACTCATTTTTTAGAATTGACCTTCCAACTATTGGAGGGTTCGAAGCTGTTGCTTGTCATGCAAACATCAGAGGCAAAGACCTCTGTATTGTCAGCTTATATTGGCCTCCGAGAGCTGCGGTTAGCCGCAAACAACTTGATGACATGTGCTCACTCCTTCCTGAGCCACGATTGATCTTGGGAGACTTCAACTCTCACGGAACTGCCTGGGGGGAACAGTACGACGACAATCGTTCATTGTTGATATATGACCTTTGTAACAGCTTCAATATGACCATTTTGAACACTGGGGAAACAACACGTGTACCTAAACCTCCTGCTAACCCTAGTGCTCTTGACCTCTCGCTTTGCTCGAATTCACTATCGTTAGATTGCAAGTGGAATGTAATCCAGAACCCCAACGGTAGTGATCACTTGCCAATCAAAATTTCCATCACCATTGGGTCGAATTCTTCTGAATCTATAAACATGGCATATGACCTCACAAGACACATTGACTGGAAAAAATATGCGGACGCGATTGCTCTAGCCATCAATTCCAGAGATGGTTTACCTCCATTGGAGGAGTATAACTTCCTTTCTCGTTTGATATATGACAGCGCGGTTCGCGCTCAAACGAAACCCATCCCAGGTTCCACCATTCGCCGAAGGCCTCCCAATCCATGGTGGGATAGCCAATGTTCCAAGCCTTATGTAGAAAAATCGAATGCATTTAAAGCTTTTCGGAAACGTGGAACCCCTGAAAATTTTCAAATGTATTTAGCCCTTGAGAATCAGTTCAAAAATTTGATCAAAGGGAAAAAACGTGCTTATTGGCGAAATTTCGTGGGAGGTTTGTCACGAGAAACGTCAATGAAAAAATTATGGAAAGTGGCTCGAAACATGCGAAATCGCTCTTCAACGAATGAAAGCGAAGAATATTCACATCGATGGATTTTTAATTTTGCACGGAAGGTTTGTCCTGATTCCGCTCCTGTGCAAAAAATTGTTCGAGACATACCACAAGATAGGTGCGATCTTGATTCCGAGTTTTCGATGGCAGAATTCTCTCTTGCTCTCCTTTCTTGTAACAATTCGGCTCCAGGATCGGATAGAATTAAGTTCAACTTGTTGAAAAACCTCCCTGGTGTGGCGAAACATCGCTTGTTGAATTTATTCAATCGGTTTCTGGAACATAATATTGTTCCAGATGATTGGAGACAAGTACGAGTTATAGCTATTCAAAAACCCGGAAAGCCCGCGTCCGACTTCAATTCGTACCGCCCAATAGCAATGCTGTCTTGTATACGGAAATTGTTGGAGAAAATGATCTTGTTTCGCCTTGATCGATGGGTTGAAACGAATGGCCTACTCTCAGATACACAATATGGGTTCCGCAGGGGCAAGGGGACGAATGATTGTCTTGCGTTGCTTTCTTCAGAAATTCAAATGGCTTACGCCGAAAAAAAACAAATGGCTTCAGTATTCTTGGACATAAAGGGGGCCTTTGATTCTGTTTCAATAGAGGTCCTGTCAGACAAATTACACTCTCGGGGTCTGCCGCCTCTATTGAATAATATGTTATATAACTTGCTTTGTGAGAAACATTTGAATTTTTCTCATGGAGATTCGGCAGTGAGTCGGATCTCTTACATGGGCCTCCCTCAGGGCTCATGTTTAAGCCCCCTTTTGTACAACTTCTATGTAAGCGACATCGACAATTGCCTTACACAAAATTGCAACCTAAGACAACTTGCAGATGATGGAGTGGTGTCTGTCGTAGGATCAAACGAATCCGACCTGCAAGGACCCTTACAAGATACTTTGAACAATTTTTCATCCTGGGCCATTGGGCTAGGGATCGAATTCTCCACGGAGAAAACAGAGATGGTGGTTTTTTCTAGGAAGCATAGACCAGCAAAACCAAAGCTTCAGCTTTTGGGTAAACCGATCACTCATGCTATGTCATTCAAGTATCTTGGGGTCTGGTTCGACTCCAAATGTACTTGGGGGGCCCATATTAGGTATCTGAGTAAAAAATGTCAACAAAGAATAAACTTTCTCCGTACAATTACCGGCACCTGGTGGGGAGCCCATCCCGAAGATCTTATAATGTTGTATCGAACAACTATTCTCTCAGTGATGGAGTATGGCAGTATCTGTTTTCAATCAGCTGCCAAAACACACCTCATTAAACTCGAGCGAATTCAGTATCTTTGTCTCCGTATCGCGTTGGGATGTATGCCCTCAACGCATACCATGAGTCTCGAGGTTTTGGCAGGCCTACTCCCACTAAAAGATCGCTTCAATTTATTATCTCTTCGGTTCCTCATCCGGTGTAAGGTTATGAACCCATTGGTGATCGGAAATTTTGAGCAGCTTATCGAGCTAAATTTTCATTCTGGATTCATGAGCTCATATCATGAATTCATCACCATGCAGGTTGATCCTTCTTCGTATATTCCCAACCGTGTTTGTTTTTCTGACTACATCAATTCCTCTGTACATTTTGATCTGTTCATGAAGGAGAAAATCCATGAAATTCCAGATTATCTTCGATCGAGGATCGCTCCTACGATCTTCAAATCAAAGTATGGGCGTGTCAATTGTGATAATATGTACTTTACTGATGGGTCCTCTATGAATGAGTCCATAGGATTTGGAGTGTTCAACGTATTTTTTAGCACCTCACACAGTCTTCAGTATCCTTGCTCAGTATATATTGCTGAATTGGCAGCAATACACTGGGCGCTGGACAGCGTCGCCTCACGACCTGTTGAACACTATTACATTGTAACGGATAGTCTTAGCTCTGTCGAAGCTATCCGTTCAGTGAGGCCGGAAAAGCACTCGCCGTACTTCCTTGAGAGAATACGAGAAATTTTGAGTGCTTTATCCAGACGCTGTTATGTCATTACCTTTGTCTGGGTCCCTTCACATTGCTCCATTTCGGGTAATGAGAGGGCTGACTCATTAGCAAAGGTAGGTGCAATTGAAGGCGATATTTATCAGCGTCAAATCGCCTTCAATGAATTTTATTCTTTAGTTCGTAAAAATACCATCGCTAACTGGCAACGCAAGTGGAACGAAGATGAATTGGGCCGGTGGTTCCACTCGATTATCCCTAAGGTTAGCCTCAAACCATGGTTCAAAAGTCTGGACTTGAGTCGGGACTTTACTCGGACCTTCTCCCGACTCATGTCCAATCACTGTTCTTTAGATGCGCTGCTTTTTCGTTTCAAGCTTGCCGACAGCAATCTCTGCGTTTGTGGCCATGGTTACCACGACATCGAACACGTTGTTTGGTCGTGCGAGCTATATTTTGTCGCCAGATCGAATTTAGAAAACTCCCTTCGGGCTCGAGGAAGGCAGCCCAATGTGCCGGTGAGAGATGTGTTGGCTCGGTTAGACCTTGATTACATGTCCCATATATATGTTTTCCTTAAAGATATCGATCTTCGAGTGTGATTGTTCTTACATCCTTTCCCCCCCCCCCCCCCATTTTCTCCTCCTTTTCGTCCATCGCGAGCTATCGGTTCCCTAACATTAGAATAAGTTAAATTGTTAATACATATTAGATGTGAGGATAGTTTAAGAATTCAGTGTGATGTGTGAGTATGAATGTGAAAGTGAGTGTGAGTGTGAGTGTGAACATGGTTACAATCTCCTTACATCCCATCCTTTTCCTAAAGAAAATGTGTCACCCTTCTAAACTCGAGTCGACCGCGAGTAATCGGTTTCCTATTTCATTAACCGTAGAATTAAGAAAACATGTTAATAGTAAAAGTATAGTTGAGAGTTTGGCTTCTTTAAACCTATGTAACTGAGCCTGTACAAATAAACGAATTATAAAAAAAAAAAAAAATTCAGAATGCTAAGGAGTTCGGCTCCTTTAAACTTATGTAACTGAGCCTGTAAAAATAAACGATTTAAAAAAAAATCAGAATGCAATGTGTGGTGTACAACACAACGACAGACATCAGTAAATACCAACTTAAAGCTCTTTCAAGCTCCTCCTTCTTCCAACGTTGTCTACCCATTCTCTTTTTGTAATTCAGCGGCATCTGGAATCAATTAGACCAAAGAAAACCCTCAAACCTGTAGGACCAATTCACCCCACACAACATGCAAAAATTAAAATGCAATTAATTTAATTTATTATTAACAAACTTACAGTTTCACTGCATCAAATTGTTCCTCTCCTGAAGGCAAACAGAACTTTACTGCACAATACACGAAAAGTTTGTTTAATCAGCGGGGAAAACCTTAAAACCACTATCGGAAAACGCACATTTTTTGACATTCAATGTGCCTGCTGTGTTCATGCTACCGTTTCCTTCTACTTGTCGAATTTTACCAAACTTTTTTTTACGTTAGGTACATACGGTTTAACAATAGAAGAAGATGACATTATAAAAAAAATCCAAGTTGAGCCGTACTTTCTGAGTTAATGGGGTGGTCAAAATCACCCCGTGTGTCCAACTCACCCCATGTTACCCTATATGAAAAAAGGCACTTGTCCAAAAAAGTTACTCGCGTCGGTGTGTCAGACCGAAAGTGTTGAAAAAGTGGCACACGTCCCCTTTGTACCAACACATGCGATACGCTAAACGATGACGAACGACGAATAACGAAGCTAGAGAGAATCGCAAAGTCGTAGTGTTGATATTTTCAGAGAAACGAACGAATTATCGATTTCTCGGTCTGACAGACCAATGCGCGAGTATAGGAGTGTTAAAAAATAGAGTTAGAAGTTTGGCTCCCTAAATTCTATATAACTGAGCCTGGGACCAAATATATAAAACAAAACAAAACAGGGACCAAAAATACGCTTCTACGTTTTTTTAGTGCTAAAAACCGTGGGTGAAACCATTTACTAGAATATTTTAATATCTCCGGGGACATTTAGGCAAACAGTTAACTAACCACCATATTACCCAAGTGTAAGCTGTTGTCAAGCAGCAACAAGATGATTTTGAAGGTTTTCCAAGCCTTCAAAACCTTATGCCGTCAAAACAACAATATTCAGTTTAAATTGCCATTGGAAAGACTTACACTCGAGCAACGTTTCCAAATAATTAAATATTATTATCAAAAATCGTGCTCTGTGAAATATGTGTTCGATGAAACTCGTTCCGATCTACAATAGATATTTCAACGAACAAAATTGTTGCAATGACATGAGTGGTGAGCAGCCAAATGTTCAACAATAACAGATTACGAAAAAACTCTCGTCTATACGGAAAAAAACCCGCAACTTTGTGTGGTAGAGACATACCTTTTTTGAACCAACAAATAAATGACGGCTGTGGAAAAATGACAACAGATGATAGACAATGAAACGTTTCAATAAACTACATTTTTTCGCTAATCACTGAAACTTCTATGCTATAGAATGGAACAAAACCGCAACCATTAAAACTGAAAGGGAAAATTCCCAAAAGCCATAGTGAGCAGAAACAGAAAAAAAAACTCAAAGCGAATAGTAATTGCGAACTATGTTGTAACATAAGTTTCAACAAGCATTTTTTCGCTTCACAACAAACCTCGACATACACAAACAATCACACGCACACATCCCATCCGTAGGGTTTGGCCAAGTCGTGAGGCTCGTTGTTGAGGTTGTTACTGGGCTAGATCTCGACACAAACCGCGAGAGAACAACACAGCACAAATCGATGCCAGGCAGCTGAAAATACCCTCCAAACACGCCATCCGGTGATTAACATTTACACTTTTGCGCCCGACCGCGGTCAGGGAATCATCGCCTCGTACAGAGCGGAGCCACCAAAGATAGCTCCCCAAACGGCGCCTGGATTTTCGGAGGGCTTAAAATCTAGTTTTACGGATTGTGAGCACAACAGAAAAAAAAAGTGTCACAGAGAACGCGAACAGCATGGCTTTGTGGCTTTGCTCAACTGAAATTGCGTTTTAGCGCACCATTATATGTAGCAATGCGCTTCCCCGAGAAATCGTTAACCAATTTTTCTCTTTCAGATTACACGATTAGTTCCAGAATGGACGCCATTATGTTTGCTACTTTTTGCCTAATTCCGCCCAAAAATAGCACTCAAACTGATCCCCATCTCAATTATAGCATGACATCGATATCGAACGTCAAATGAACATTGAATTTCCTATTCAAAACAACGGAAGAAGGCAGCAGCAGCAGAAAAAAAAAACAAATCAGTCTAATGGCGCAAAAGGCGCACACAATTCATTGGAAACTGTCTTTGTTCCACGCTGCCTGCAGAACAAATCCCTCAGCAATTATCCGTCCGTGAGGAAGTCCATTATTTTTAATGGCAAAAGGTATCGCAAATAAAAACGGCCCTAATCCATATTGCCATATCCCTGGGCCCAACCCTTCCATCTCTCATTTTTCACTTTGAACAACACAAAAGAGAAAACAAAATCATCTCATCTTTTCCATTTCCAGTTTGTCCTGGTTCAATCCCACCGGGGAATCCAGAATGAGCGACAGGAGCAGCACCGAGTGGGAGCAGCGATCCACAGTCCATTTCGATAGAATAAATCGAAAAGTATTCAAAAAGTTCTCCTCCGTTGCTGCCGTGTGAATGGGCCAAACAACGGGCCCACCACCATCCAAGCGTGGAAACGGTTCGGTTCGAATCCCCAGCGGGAAGGAGGGCCCCAAACTGAGACACACCAGCAGCCGACCGGGGGACGAAGCCGCCGGACGGACAGAGCAAATGGATTAAATCGGCTTCTTTTCAATTTTCCCACCGGATTTTGGGGATTCGGATTCCCTGCAGAATTGGGAAAGTCCACTCGCGTCATTGAAAATCGATGAATGAGAAGCGGGTGCAGCCGGGTTTTGCATGAATAGATTTTTTTTTCGCGTTTGTTCCTGGAAAAGTTGATGCTAATGAAAGCTGTTAAAATGTGTGTATTGTGTCAGTATTGATCGGATTTTTGAGCGAGTTATTTTATATGTGGCTTATCATGAAATAATATAGAATTTGTACTAATGGATCACTAAAGCAGCTTCAGTCGAACCTGAATGAGTAGGAAAAATTTATATATGGCCATCGCTAGCTTCAAACGGTCCAGTTGTTGACAGTAGAAATCTGAGTTTGGTGTTTGGCTATACGGAAACAACTCATAATAAACGAATCCTTGCCAGTCTCACCAATTACACAGTAAAACCTTCCAGGGTGTTATTTCTGGTTTAGCCACCGTTTGAGCTGCTTCACTATGCTTTGACCACTTCGTTTTCGCCCAATATTGTCGTATGTGATTTTTCATCCCCAGTCCACCATCCGTTTAACACTTTAAGGACCGGGAAGAAATATGTAAGACATACGCCTGGGACCGCACGTTTTGACTTGTGTGAAGTTGCTTGCTTTGCTTGCAAGTTTTTGAGAGGCTTTAAACTTTGCAGTTCAGGTAAAGTTAGCGGATGAAAGTTCAGCGGATAAAAGTTTTTGTTGCGTGCAAATTTCTGTTCAACGTCTTACTGGATTTAATGAATAATGAATTATTCCAGTTGAAATAAATTTATTGTTTATCAAGTAACAACCTTCAAAATCATGCTCATTAGATAGAGAATTGAATCATTCATCTTTCCGGATAATTAAGTTTTTGACGTAGGATTACGTCTTTCGGGAACATATTGGGGTACAAATTGAAAATCGAAAATCGAGCACATCGTGAAAATTGTCCAATTTCAAACGCTTATTGCTCAGTCATTTCATGATGGATTGATGAAATTTTTGCGTCAATCGATTCTGGCGATTCTCCATAACAATTTTTCATATTGAAGAAAATAATATATGTCATGAAACTAACTATCGAACTATTGAAAAATCTCAACCCCTATCCTAACGGAATTACTCTCTGGTTGGTTGAAATTCACGATACATGTGGCGGTTCCCTAACAGAGACATCAAAACCAAGCTGCCTGGAGGAGATCGACATTGCAAATACATGAAAGTAGGGGGAACTTTTATTCCCACCGAGAAGTGTTCCCTAACAGAGATATCAAAACCAAGGTGCCTGGGTGAACTCGGCATTGCCAATATATGCAAGTCGGGGGCATTTTTATATTCCAAGTTGGGTGAGGGATACGATTAATTCTAGCAAATAAAATTTAAATCTGGAACTTTAGTGTTGGTTGCTTCGTGAAATTTCATATCAATGACCGATCGTGTATTGTGAAAAATTTAGCATAAGTGTAAGTGTAAAATTGTTGTGTTAAAAATCACTTGATATATGAAACGATTTATTTCAATTTTCATAAATAAAAACCAAGGTGTGTTCCCGCTCGAGAACGGGTCGTTCGGTTTAAGCTGTCTGTTTTGTTATATTCATTTTCACTCAAGGAAAGTTTATACGGCGAGAAAAATTGGAAAAGTGAAGAAATATTAGAAAATGTGATTTCCCACATGCTCTATATATAGTATAGGTGTTGTAGTTGTTAGTCCAATTAAAATTCGCATTGGGTTGAATAAACATTCAGAAACTAAAAATTATAAAAGAAAATTACCTTTTCCATTTCAAATATTTTTCTCTACATTAAAGTAACATATTTTTACTGATGTAAAAATTGATAATTGTGTTCGGTATTGGTAATTAATGATTATAAATTAGTGAGTTTTTTTTTCATCCATACATAACACAGGCGGCATCTAATCTAGGATCACAGAGGGTGGTTTTCATCATATCTCGTTCCACTTAAGCATCTTTTATGTGATACGTACTATCCAACGACTGTTTGCCATCCTTCTATCATCATCACTCGGTAAACACTGGTGGAGTGAACAAACAATACCGAACAACAAACAAAACGGGTCTTTTCAGGGCCATCAAATCATTATCAAAGAGTTTGCCGATGTTAATTTTCACAATTTTCACAGGCCTCTTTTGTGGCTAACTTCTGACTACCTAGCTCGTTCGCCATGGACATAAACAGGTGGTAGTCACTTGGTGCAAGGTCCGGACTATACGGCGGATGCAAAAGAACCTCCCATCCGAGCTCCCGGAGCTTCTGGCGCGTCACCAAAGAAGTGTGTGGCCTGGCGTTTTCCTGATGGAAGACAATGCGGCCTCTGTTTATCAAAGATGGCCTCTTCTTCATGAGTGCTACCTTCAAGCGGTCCAGTTGTTGGCAGTACAGGTCCGAATTGAGCGTTTGGCCATAGGGAAGCAGCTCATAATAGATTATTCCTTGACAATCCCACCAAACACACATCAGAACCTTCCTGGCCGTTAATGAGGGCTTGGCCACTGTCTGAGCCGCTTCAGCGGGCTTCGACCACGACCGTTTGCGCTTCACGTTGTCGTAAGTGACCTACTTTTCATCGCCAGTCACCATCCGCTTCAGAAACGGGTCGATTTTGTTGCGAATCAGCAGCGATTCACATGCGTCGATACGGTCAAAGATGTTTTTTTGCGTCAACGTGTGTAGCACCCATACATCGAGCTTCTTTGTGAATCCAAGCTTCTTGAAATGGTTAATAACGGTTTGATGACTTATCCCCAGCTTATGGCCGATGCTACGGCTGCTACTATTCCGGTCTTTCTCGGCTAATTCAGCGATTTTGTCGCAATACTCGACGACAGGCCTTCCGGAGCGTGGCGCATCTTCGACGACCTCTACACCAGAACGAAAACGTTGAAACCATCGTTATGCGGTGGAAATGGAAACTGTATCGGGTCCATAAACTGCACAAATTTGCAGCTTGAGATGCATTTTTGCCTTTGTCATAGCAGTACTGTAAAATATGTCGGATTTTCTCTTTATTTTGCTCCATATTTGCGACACTATAACTCACGAACGACTTAACCAAACAAAACACTATCAAGGACTATATTATAGCGCGCAAAAATACCTTTCCAACAAGCTATAGTATGACTCGATACAATGAATACAACTAGAACTACGCGCTTACAACCACACCTCGCGGAAATACCGCAGGACTTTTTTGACAGCCTAATATCAAAAATCAACAGATAGACTAACGGAATCATACGTCAATTATGCGGTCGTGTCTCGGACACAACCCTCCTGTGACTTTTTTCTTGATCGTGACAGAGAAAAATTATAGAATGAAACGTGAGCATAGGAAAATATACAGAATTTTGAAAATCAAAAAAAGTTGTTCGAATAGAGTTATCGAAGTTATTCGATTCGAGAAATATTTCACCTATCTTCCAGCCACAATTTGATTAATCGGAAAAGGGTCTGAGAAAAGTTATAGGCCAAGTTGTATGGGAGGGATTCATCCGCTAGTAATCGGTTTTCTACCTTACTAACCATAGAATTGGGAAAATGTTTATATATAGTCATAAAAATATAGTTAAGAATTCGGCTCCTTAAATCTTATGTAATTGAGCCTGTAATGCAAAGCGCTGCTAATTAACCGACATCTGCGAGAGATGGATGTCATGCCGTATCCCAGCAGATTTGCACTGTTTAAGACAAATCCGTCAACATGTCACACTTTTCCCACCTCAGATCCAACAAAACATCTCTAATGAACTCATCCATAGGTTCTTTATGGAGCAGACCGAACAGCCGAGAATGGAACGAAAACACCCGAATCACCATTGGCGTCGTATATGGCGCAACATAGCATCCAGGAAAATTTTGTCGAGACATCGTAGTGGATTATACCTACTAGTGAACGAGAAGACACAGCACAGGAAACTGATGCATACTATGCAGCGGGCAGATGGAGCCAGCTGTATACATTGTCAAGCAGGTGAGGAGACGTTAGTGCACAAATTGAGCGAGTGCCCTCGAGTTGCGGCAGTTTGGGCATAAAATGCAGCGCAAAATGACAGAAACAACAATGGCAACAACTATCTTGTGAGGAACTATTGAGACCATCATTGCAACATATCAATCATAGAAAAAGAAATGAATTATTGAGAAACTTCATTAAATATGCTTATTTCATTGATGATGCTAGCGGAATAATGGACATCCCTAGTTTAGAATTTTATTTAGAAGTGAACTAAATATGTAAATATTTTCGAACAAATAAACTTGACATTGAAACATAAAAAAAAAAGACAGAAGCCATTTCTATATTTTCGATCTTGATAAGCTTAGCTGATATCCTTGGGTGAGATAGTTTTGATACTGTGATGCGAAACCGAACCCACACAAAATTCCTGAACAATTATTTTCTTGGTGAGCCGATGATAGCCGATGAAAACAAGGAAGAACAAGTGATGTTCATTGTTTCGTATCTAAAACGATACTGAAAGTTCGCCTCAGCGAGATCCAATATTTATGCTCCAGGCAAATATTTCCCTTCGTTCTTCTTCTTTTCTTTGTTCACGGTGACTTTAAATCATTCCCCTTCGTTGATCGCCGATAACTTGCTCGTTCTTGACGGCACGGGTAGGGAAGCTCACAAATGAGCAGAACAAATGCATGGGAAAATCGAAATGTTTCTAGTTTTCAGCAATTTAAACACATCACATCTTAGGGGACTGTAATATGTAGCATGAAAAAAAATCTTAGGGAATTTACGATTCGTTTGGTATGTAAATTGCCAAAATCCGTTTGCGGCAAAAATAGTTATTAACGTTAACTTTATTTCATAAAAACGCGACCTGTTTTCTGATTTGGCACCCTTAATGAAAGACGTAGTTCTACGTCAAAAAGTTATTTGGAAGGACCGAAAACACATTCTCGAGATAGTACTCATTCGATAAAGAATATTTTTATTTATCTTTAGCCAAATTGTCATTAGTTCGAAAAGGGTATGAGAAAAGTTATTGGCCAAAACGTTCACGAGTTGTATGGGGAAAGGGCCTGGATGAATAAGGAAGTAAAAATTTATATTGTATAGAAATTTTGATTTTTTTTCGAATCCCTATCGATAGGATCTATGGTGAAAAACGTACCTTTCAATTTTTAGCACGCCATCCTCAATAGCTTTGAGATAAATGAGATAAAAGTGCATCTTACTATGATATATCGAAAGATATAATCAAAAAAAAATTCCTAAAATATTTAAGTACTAAAAAAAATGGGTGGGTTATATCTATGATATAACCGCAAGGTTGACGTGGGACTACCTTAGCTTAGCAATCATTTGTTTGTATTCTTTAAATTTTGATGAAATGAAACAATCCCCGAACTCAATTGAATTCAATATATTTGCTTTGTGAGTAAAAAGATTATATAATGTCATGTAAGGTCAATCAATTCATTGTGATAGGTTATGTTTTTCGTTACAAGTAAATTTAATAAGAGTTCCTTCACGTTTGGTATGATGCCTAGGACAAAATATGTGAACGGAAGAATTATCAAACGATTATTCTATTTTACGTTTCCTTCTAAAGTTTGCATCTCTCAAGTGTACGTACTTCTCGAACCGAGAATTTGCTTGATTTGATGAACTTCAGGCACTCAGTTTCAATTTTGACATGTACGTCGAACGCATATTGCTTAATCAAAAGGCGTTATTGCAGCAAAAGGTTAACGACATTTTGCCTAATCATGCTCTGCAACACTCCTTGGTTTTGAAGTATGTGTTAGGGAACACATTTTGGTGAGAACAAAAATCCCCATACTTTCATGTATTTGCAATGTCGATTTCCCCAAGGCTGATTGGTTTTGATGGCTGTGTTAGGGAAACTGTAGATCGGGCCAATCAAAATGAGGCAGTTAGGGCGTTTAGATAACGCTTAACAATTTACAGTTATTCAATTGTTTATCTAATGAAAAATAGTATTTTATTAACTGCGATAGAAGCGTAGAAATATTCCCTATCAATTGATGGAAACATCTTTCCGATCCAGTAAGAAATGTTCGAGTTATAAGCATTCGGAATCTTTCATTTTTTCCTGCATGTTATGTGTTTAGGTTTTCATTTAACCCCCCATATACTCCGGTTAGACGTAGTCCCACGTCAAAAATATCTTGAAATATTGAATTTTGCAGAAATTCAGTACTGCTATAATTCGTATTTAAATGTGTTCCTACGCTTTTCTAGATATGTGTGATTTTTTCCAGATAATAATATGATAATTCTCCTATATGGTTCACTATAAGAGCTATAGTGAAAAAATAAGTTTTTCAGTTAAAATACTCAAAGTACATCTACTATGGTATACCGCGACAGGTTATTACAAATTTTCTATCCCCTACGTAAAAAATCCTTGGTGTATACAATTTATTAGAGTTTTCAAAACTGTTGTTCGATGATTATTTATTGAACTATTTATTATCAAATACGAATTCGAAATTTTTCGTTCGTACAATAATATCTCAGTACTGAATGGTCCACAACAACGTTATAACGTTATAAATGTTATAATCAAATGAAAGATAATTGATAACGTTAATTGGATTTGCTATCTTTGAAAAAACCGAAAGAAATCGATTTCTCATTTCTTCCCGGTATTTTTATCCACTACATCTACGTACATCGAAATGCAAATTTCTCTGTAAAATATTCCGTGTAAATCCATGTAAATTATGCTTGAAAGAGATTTATTCCCCATCTTCATGCATTGATATTTCACGATTTTAAAGCATTTCAAAAATCGCCTAAAATGAAAAAGTTCTATTTCCATTTTCGATAAATTTATTAACTTCCCTCCTACAACTTGTATACACTTTGGCCCATACCTTTCCTCGGACTCTTTTTCGGCCAACGAAAATTTGGATGAAGATGGATAAAAGTATTCTCTATCCAATGAGTATTATCTCAAAAATGTGTTTTGAGTCCCTTCAAATAATTTTTTTAAATTTCCTTTAGATTAATTGAGGGGCTTAGAATGAAAGAGGTGTAAGTGATTTGATCGATTTCTCTACATCTACTCTCTCTTTTGGTCATAACTAAGCTGCAAATAAAAAAAAAGTTGATGTAGAGAAATCGATCAAGTCACTTACACCCCTTGCATTCTAAGGCCCTCCATTTTGAAAATCAAAAAAAGTTCCTCGAATAGAGTTTTCGAAGTTATTTTACCTATCTTCCAGCCACAATTTTATTAATCGAAAAAGGGTATGAGAAAAGTTATAAGCCAAGTTGTATGGAAGAAATTAATAATGTTAAAGAAAATTGAAAAAAGTTATTTGAAAGAACCCAAAGCACATCCTCGAGATAGTATTTTTTCAATATAGAATAATTTTATCTATCTTTAGAAAAAATTCCATTGGTCGGAAAAAGGTCTAAGAAAAGTTATAAGTTATAGCCCAAAACCTATACAACTTGTATGGGGGAAATTAATTGAGGGGCTCGGAATGCAAGGGGTGTAAGTGACTTGATCGATTTCTCTTCATCAACTTTTTATTTAGTTAATACCTCAACTGCAAAAACGTTCCAATTGAGGTTTGCTGTACAATCCGATAGATGAGGTTCTGACCTATCTTCCACATTGTCAAATACAACTGGGAATGTATTTGCAGCTAAGTTATGACGAGAAGAGAAAGTCGATGTAGAGAAATCGATCAAATCACTTACACCCCTTTCATTCAAGGCCCTCAATTCTGTGAATTTTCCTATATTGAACCATACTCACGTTTCATTCTATAACTTTTCTCTGTCACGATCAAGAAAAAAATTAATAATGTGGAAAGATGAATGATTCAGTTCTCTATCTAATCAGCATGATTTTGAAGGTTGTTTTTTGATAAACAATAAATTTATTTCAATTGAAATAATTCATTATTCATTAAATCAAGCAAGACGTTGAACAGAAACTTGCACGCAACAAAAAACAGGGAGTGGGTTATATCTATGGTATAACCGCAATGGTGACGTAGGACTATCGTTGATTTAGTGTTGTTGAATCTGAATCCATTCTGAATGAATGAATAAATGAACATTTGGGGGACTTCGAAAATGAGAGCGTTACGTTGGAGGTACAAGGTTTTATGCATCCAATATTGGATACGAAAATATCCTACTGATGGGGAAGAATAATCTTCAGAAGCTTCTCTGTTAACTACACTTGATTGAAATATCACAGAACCAGAATGTATTTGGTCGCAGTGTTATATGGTTAGAAAACATTAAAATAAACTCTTTCGCTTGCATGTTATTTTCAATGTCAAGGGGAACTGGCAAATTATTTTGCACGCGTGTATGTGTGTGTGTGTGGCGGTTGCTCCGATGTCTCAAGCGGAACCAATTTTCGATGCTGGTATTCTCTCGGTCGTCTTCTCTTCTTCTGATGGATCGGCTTTTCTGCGCTCAGTCACAGTCCCAAACAAACTGAATGCGTTTCAGGTTAGGACAGGCCAGGTAATGAATCCCTTGATCCCTCACCATCCAGCTCGTCCAGCTCGTTCAACTCGTTCAGTAACGATGTTGTCTTGTCGATGTCCTCACGAAAAATGAATGCGTTTCATGGAATGGAATGGTTTTGTATTATAGAGACTTTAAACTTTTCAGTTCATTCGTCTCCAGCCTTGAGAAAGGCCCTTGGAACTCTACTCTAACTCCTGCATTACACCTCCACCCTCATTGCCTTGAGAAAGGCACTCGATCCCACGCCGTCCAACTCGTCCAGCAACGATGTTGTCCAGTCGGTGTCCACACAAAGAATGGTGCGTTTCACCACCAGAATATCGCTTAAGTATGCTTTTTGTCCGTGACTGAATCGAAAGAAGGTGTGGTTTACGATGGCAATTTGGAAGGCAAACTAGAGGAGAATGAACTCTCTGAGTTTGAAACTTTCGGCAACTGAGCAATAATCGATCGAAAATTATATAATTTTCACGATGCGAAACATTTTCCGTTGCGCGCGCATACAATATTGGATACGAAAATTTTCTACTGATGGGGAAGAATAATTTTCAGAAGCTTTCCTGTTAATTCCGATTGATTGAAAAATCACAAAACCAAATGTATTTGGTTGCAGTGTTGTATGGATATAAAACAGAATAAACTCTTTCGCATCAATGTATTTTTCAATTCCCAGGGGAACTGTGTAACCCGCGACGCCGGGAAAGCGCGCGCGAGTTTGTCGCGACCGGAGGGTTTTCCGCAGGTAAGCGGTTGGCTTAAGCGCCACTCCCGCGAGGGAGACGAACCGCCGTGTTCTTGCTTTGCCCGGCAATGAGACACCCAACACCTGAGGGCGGGTTTTTCCTTCGTTCCAAACCCTGGTTTGCTCCGCGACTTGCACCTGCGCTAAGAAGGACCCGCGACACCGTTTGTCCGCGTTCCACAATTCAAGTAACAGAGGCACTACCTACGGTTGTTTCCAATGAACACCGTTTATGCTAAACTTCTCATCATTGAACCTACGCAATGATGCCAAACCCACCCCACCTTGATGTTTCAGAAGACGAGGTGCGGGGGTTGAAAAGTTGTCCACAACAGAAGAAGAGCCCCATCCCTGGGCTCGTGACCTATCAGGAAACTTAATCAGGTTTTTAGGCTACACCGCTAGCCAGTAAATTGCACAAAGTCTCGTCTACTTTACATTAACACTAAACTGATCACGGAAACATTTATTCACTTAATTTTACAACATCATCTATTCCCACAAATCTATGTTATAACATCTATCTTATATACGGCATGATTACAACAAACTCTATCCAACGAAAAATAATTTATGTTAAATTTATTTTATTCATCACGGGTTTCGAACATCGGAACCCTCGATTCACGCCCAGCGATCTTCCTATCGAACCTAATTCCGCAACTTGTGTTACCCTGAACTGGTAGCGATCAGTATGTGCGGGCTGTCGATATTGTTCTAAGCTTCGATTGCATGTGGCATTGTTGTGTGGCGTTGTTAGTTGTGTGTGGTTTTATTCTTTCGAACCCTACATGCGCATGTTAAACTCAGGGCTAAAAATAGGTTTCTACTCACACTACCTAGGTTTTACGTGGAGAATCTACCTTATCGCAGTTCCATACCAGGCGATGAATGGTAAGTCCGTAGGCGTATGTAGTGATCCGTCTACGTTGAGCGCGCATACGACGTGTAGTGGTGCCGTGCTGCGTCTTCCTTTGATGCGCGAATGACGATTCGCGCTTCACGCGGCAACTTGGATTTGACGGTCGTAGTGGCGAAGCTCCAATCTTTGATCGTGGGGTCAGGATACGGCTCCTTCCTACATCCAACAAAGATTGAAAACAACACACATTTGCCACAATTAATTTATTATCCGCCACATGAATCTTGAAGCTCACCTTTGATTTCGCTTAAGGGGGACACAAGCGGGAAATTAGCTGCTCCCGATTTCTTGGGAAAACTTTGAATAATTTAATTTAACTAAACAAGGAACAAAAAAAACAGAAAAAAAAGGACAAAAAAAAACTTTAGCACACTGACTAGCACGTGTAGCCTTTCACCAACGGTACCTTCTTACCGTCCACTCGCGATGCAAAAAAAAACTGGTCCGCCCTGCCTCTTCCACGGCCGAAGACGGAATGGAGGAGCATGTTTCAAGGTCCTCAGTTTAGCGAGACATTCAATGGAACCGGAATTACGTAATAGTTAACGATGTTAACTATTCAGTAATTATACCGAAGTTCCTCTGTGTTTTTATTGGTCCGGCATTCAAGCATTCGCGGGCGATACCCTTTAACCTCCCGAGCACATTTCAAGTCTAGGTGCTCGCCGGGTTTTGGAAGTTCAAGAATAAGAAAAACCCGCCGAAAGACTTTGCTGTTTGGAGGAAATATCCAAACGAAAATAATAGCAAAAAAAGGAAAGCATGAGTCTTTCGGGGTGTTGGTATGTGGGTGTCTTGAATCGCATCGAGCGCCCATTATGGCAGGTCGCTCAAATATAAAATCGGGAGCGGCACTCGCGTTGCCAAACATCCAATACATGGAGAACAGAGAGAATCCCAGATCCACACAGATGAAATTATGTTGGATCTGAATTCCAAAACTACGAAACGAGGGGCTTCCAATAGTCGAAATCAGTACCGTGCTACAACTGGTAGAGTATTTTTCAGCAACGATTAGTTCTTTCCAGATTTTCCTCGATACTCGAAGCCCACCAGTGGTTAATGCTAACTCGATAACCAACTGTTAATTGCACTTGATTGAAAAATCACAAAACCAAATGTATTTGGTCGCTGTGTTATATGATTAGAAAACATTAAAATAAACTCTTTCGCATGAATGTATTTATCAGTTCCCAGGGGCAGATTATTTTTCAGCAACGATTGAATCTTTCCGGAATTTTCTCGATGCTGAATGGCACCCAAACGAAGAGTTCCGCGCGTGTATGTGTGTGTGTGTGGCGGCTGCTCCGATCTCTTCCCGGGGAACCGTTTGTGGCATCACTCTCCTCCTGATGGATTCTCTTCTGACCTACGGTGCACAAACAGGCTCTTGGTGACACCGTTCATCAGCGCTTTCATGATAAACGAAGAGCTTCACCACAACAGCGACAACATGCTCCAATCGCTGTTCAATTATAACTGAGTGGGTTTAAAAAACTTTCTTTTTTTTTTAACTAAATATATATTTATTCCACCTTTACATTTTGTTTGATACAATATTCGTTACATTTCAAGTGACCAACCATTGTTTTGCATCTTTGTTTCTTTGAGTGGGTTTACGAGCGGCGCTCGCTTATATACCGATTGGTGATTTCAATAGCCTGTTTTGAAAGCAATTTTAAGACTATTGAAACAAGTTTTTGGATCAGAAAGTAACAAGTATAGAACGCGTAGACATTTTATCTTTCGAATGAAGTGTTTATCATACCATTTCGTTCAGTTGTTTAAGGGGGTATTCTATTGTAGAGACACGAATTTCGGACGTTTTTTCGAACTCCGTAAAAATAAAACAAAGAATATTTTTACTATCCATTATATCATTATTCGTTTATCTATCTTTCAACAATAAAACAAAAATAGGACGGAAAAAAAATATTCATAATTAGAATAGTTACATGCTGGTGAAGTGAGGGTGTTCAAAAAAAAGTTGTGCCATGGCGTACACGATTCCAGTCCTTCTGGTTATCTGAAACAAAAAAATCGAACAGATTCTGAATCAGTAAAGATGTCGCTATGGCATGAACCTCGGACAAGTCAAAAACATGGGTTTTAACAAAATGGCGGCCGTTTGAAAACAAAAATGCTGTTTTAAACGTTTTTTTTTTGCGTTTACCGATTTTTTAAAAATAGTAAAATTAAAAAGTTATAATTTTTTATTGGTTCATGCGATAGAGAGATGTATGCAGATTATTTTCATATAAATTTGACATAAATCGGTTCAGTAGAACTTGAGATATCGTGTACGCCAGTTAGAAAAAAACTAGTTCCGAGAGAAACGCGTTTGAAGTTCATTGTGATGGCCGTAACAGGTTAGATACCACATCACTAAGATGGCTCTAACTAGGTAAATAATAGGATTTTCGATAAGTCCTTTCTAGAGTATATTCTTGAATGCCTAAACTACAGAAATATGGTAAAAAAAAATTCGATTTTTTCAGATTTCTAGACTAGAATACCCCCTTAAGAGCTATTAACGCTCAAAATCTTGGTGTCCGGCGTAACGCTTTCGTTTTCGAAACTTTGATTTTACACCCCGGTATTGAAATGAAAGACGTAGTCCTACGTCAAAATTTTATCCGCTTATTTCACACAAGTCCGTAAAGAGGTATCGCGAAAACGAGAAATCTCGTGAGCGGTCCGCAAAGTGTTAAGAAATAGGTTTATTTCATTCCGTTTGGACAAGAATTCAAAGATGGAAATTGGATCCATCATGTTCTTTTGATTTTTTCTCCAATTCGTTTATTTGTAAGACTCAATCGCATAAGCTTTGCGGAGCCTTGTTCTTTTGCTGTCAAATCAGAAAAACATGTACTGCAAAAGTTTACTGCGTGTTGAAAATAGTAAACTGTTTTGAAAACTTTTATAGTAAAAGATTCTATAAGTTCTGTGAGAGGAACGATAAACAGTGTTGATTTTTTCAATGTATGAAGCTGTAGAGCAATCTATCGGCGAAAAAATACAGACAAACCTCATCTGTACTTTGTCTAATTATGATTAATTTTTGCAATTATTCCCAAACTCGTAATATTTCTGTAACATTGTTTGAGATGGCGACCTGGGGTAATGGTTAACATCCGTATTTCTCACGCTAAAGGTCTTGAGTTCAATTCTCACTCCAGACATTCTTTCTTCGGAGTGGAAGTGAAGCCGTGGTCCGAGTGATCAGTCACTATAATACAGAGAAAAAGTAACAATTTTTCCTGGTGTTTCATAGCAATTCATGCAGTTCCATTACCTCATGCATCAGCACAATATCTGTATCAAAATCCTGCAGGACTGATTATAGAATGAGAGATGTTAAATCATAATTTTCCTAAATTCAAAGAATCTAACCCATTGTAGAGGTCTAAAACGCGCCTGCCGGGCAATTTGACCCGCCTGATTTTCTAGTAAACCAGCAAGAATAGAAATGCAATGGATATGGGCAATCCTGCTAGTCAATGATAGAATCCTACCATGCAAGTTTTACATTTGTAACATGCTTCAAAAAAATAAGAAAAATAATTTTCCTTGGAACCTATTTTCGATGTAATTTTCCACATCATTTCTATAAGGTTTTTGTTGCTTGAAACCGATTCAGAGGCGATAACTGTGGGTCATATTTATTGAGTCGAGTTCCCAGTGAATATCTCAGATGAAGAAAATGGTAAGACAGGATTCATTTCTTTCTCAATTTGATATATTGCGGATCAGCTTACCATCGGCCAGTATGGCATTCCCTCGATCGGGACAATTTGCTCGTTTTCGGCCGTAAACATTCTCACGAGAGAAATAGCTTGTATGTGAGGGATGCCAGATGATTTCTTCAAATATCTCTGCATGGCACGAATAAATGTCATGTCAAATAATGTAATCATAATGAACAAAAATGGGCAAACCATCACGATATTTCTAAATCATGTTCGATAAATCACACAAACAATTGTTTTCACATACTTTGAAATGACCTCAGCATGTTTTCACAAAATTCAATGTCTTGACAACGAAAACATGTCTTCAAATCTGGCATCTTTATTATGTGCTCAGAGAATGCAGGAAAACAAGAGCGCGGACTGGAGAATTAATGCACGAATACTGGGAGAACACGCTCACCGGAGGAACGATTTCTTCTCTTCGCTGGTCGGCATGAAGGGAATAGATTGATCTCATTCATGCACGCTGTTTCTCTGAGCTTTATAGTCTCTGAGAGAAACAAGTCATGGGCATATTATACTTCTGCTGGGCCATTTAAGGTGAAGGTGGAAGCTAGCCACAAATGGCTGCCACAATGGCGCTTATTTCTTTCATCTCCCTCCCTCACCTCTCGCCCGAAAATCAATAATTTTGCGAAACAGTGTGAAGAAAATGATCGTTTTCGCACACTTCCCATCAAGTAATATCAACCAAACTCTAATCGATTACTCACAAGATATTAAATTTTCATCTGCTTTCGCACCGTATAGTGAAGAACGTCGGAAAACTCGAGCAAGTGCTCTGAAAGTTAAATTTTCGTTTTTCAATCTTCTGCAATGGTTTTGTTTGTATTGGTGGAAGCATCGTTATTTTTTCGACATTGATGCCAAACAACATCATCGAAACAGCTATAAAAACCACTCAATAAAATGTTATTCCGGAGTCATAGCGTCCCATGTCATGAAAATCAATAGAATAAAATTGTGTTGATATCAATACAATTATTATTTTTATGTTTAATGGGTCTATAATGTAAGTTTTAGCAACTTTAACATTGGGTAAGAAAATTGAATTGCAGAGCTCGGAACACTGCCACGGCTGCCTATGCTTTCAAAAACAGTAAACGGAAAAGTATTAAATTCAATCTAAATGCCTCGGCCAACGAAGAGAAGGGTTAAGGCTTTCCAACGTGAATATGTGAAAACAATACGATCAACGAAGGAAAATATTAAGGAATTATCAACATCGAGTTACTATGCGGAAGAACTTGTTAATACCAAAAGAGCCCCAATTCGCATGTGTTATAAATTTGCTCATGTTACGCTCGCGTATAATCAGAATCATATGCAAATGCACCTTCTATATATATTTATATTTGCAATTGTTCATCGGAACATATCGTTCATACATTTTACTTTAGTATTGAATTGTTATTTGTTTTTTTTTTCAAATGTATTCAAAGACTCGTGTCAATGAAGCGCCACACAGTCTGATAAGTGAATTGATCTATTTACGTGTGCTTTGCTCTTCTCTCACAAACACTATTACCCCATTTTTACACGAGGGTTTACCTATACTACTACAATGGCTAGCTTCCACCTTCATCTTAACACCGTATGATTGGAAATTTAGAATTTGGGTGCCTTACAAAATAAAATTCGTAGCTCTTTTGTTATTCAGTATCTAAAATACAGAACGAGTGCCGATGACTGAGGGTTAACGAATCTACGTACTGACGTAGTTGTTACCTTAAATTTTGAGAACACGGTCAAGATAAATCCATTCTCGCTTAGGGGGTACGTATTACACACTTCTCCTATACCATCAATAGTTCCAAAGAAATGCAATTTCAAAAATGTAAAACGTACTTGTCATGCGATTTGATTTTTTTTAAATAAACCTAAAACAAATATTATTTCTGTTATCGAAAGAACACACAACAGAATCATGATGCAAATTACAGAGACTGATATATATATATGTTTTAAACGTTATATCTATTGAACATAAATATTGTCTAATTACAAATACACAAAATAAAATGTGCACCTCATTCTTTTTTAATTTTTTTTATTTATTTAAATGTAAATAACGCAAACAATCTTTTTTTTTCCTTTTTGGTGTCTTATTATGTGATTTATTATATTACTAGATGACCCGGCAAACGTTGTTCTGCCATATAAATTATTTCTAGTGAATATTTTGGGTGTTGTTGAAACATATATAACGTATTGTAAACGTGGTTCAACGATCTATAAATTTATTCGAATGTGATCAACAAAACAGAACGAATGAAAAGATTTGAACGAAAATGTGTATAATGTGTCTTGATTCAATGTATTTCTTTAATGAACTAATATGTTTGATCTCTTAAAAGTTAAACGTAAGGTAAAAAAAGTAATATCTTTTTTTCGTAACATAGAAAAATGAAATGAAGAAAATCAATATCAATTTCGTTCGATTGTTGTCGCGGTGGAAAATACCCGTTTGCCGTTTTCAAAATGGACGGTTAGGTTTATAACTGTTCATGAAATGGGAACAACGATACGTCAGACAACTTCAATGGAGCTGATGTATCTGCTAATTTTGTAGCGCAATTTTTAGTCGTTTTTTTAGTATTTAGTTTTTGTGGAGCAATTTACTCTCTATCAGATTCCCAGACCCGGAAACAAATTCAAATTGCTTTTAACAATGATCGATTGAAAATGATTACTCGATGTCATCTGAATACATAGAAGACACAGTGCTGACCCTAACTTACCTTTTTTATGAGTTTCCTTGCATTGCCATCAAAACTTCATCTATAATATAAAGTCATCAACAGACACGATTTTCGTTCAAGATTTTCCCCACTTGCAGAGAATGTATTACCTTTTTACATAGAACACATTTGATATGTAGAGCTAATTTTGACGTAGGACTACGTCTTTCATTTCTATACCGGGGTGTAAAACCAAAGTTTCGAGAACGAAAGCGTTACGCTGGAGACCGAGATTTTGAGCGTTAATAGCTCTTAAACAACTGAACGAAATGGTATGATAAACACTTCATTTGAAAGATAAAATGTCTACGCGTCATATACTTGTTACTTTTTCATCCAAAAACTTGTTTCAATAGTCTTAAAATTGCTTTCAAAACAGGCTATTGAAATCAAAAATCGGTATATAAGCGAGCGGCGCTCGTAAACCCACTCAGTTATGATTGAACAGCGATTGGAGCATGTTGTCGCTGTTGTTGTGAAGCTAATTTCGTTTATCATGAATGCGCTGATGAACGGTGTCCCCAAGAGCCTGTTTGTGCACCTAAGGCCAAAAGGGAATCCATCAGGAGGAGAGTGATGCCACGGTTCCGCTTGAAACATCGGAGCAGCCGCCACACACACACACACACACACATACACGCGTGGAATTCTCGTTGCTATCAATCTTTGCTGAAAAATAATCTGCCAGTTCCCCTGGGAATTGAAAAATACATTCATGCGAAATAGTTTATTTTAATGTTTTCTATCCATATAACACTGCAACCAAATACATTTGGTTTTGTTACTTTTCAATCAATCGCAATTAACAGGAAAGCTTCTGAATATGTTTTTCCCCATCAGTGGAAATTTTCGTATCCAATATTGGATGCATAACATGAAAAACGGAAAATGTTTCACATCGCGAAAATCAAGTCATTTTCGAGCGATTATTTGCTTTCTACTCATATAATGCTTCGACCAAATACATTTCGTTTTGGATTTTTTCAATCAAGTGCGATCAACGTAAGACCACGTCTTTCGGCAATTTATTAGAGGTGCAATGAATCTTTAGGAATTCCCGCTCTACGCGCACTGGCAAACAATGTTTACTCAACAATTTCTCAAACTAGAAATGGGTGTTGTGAGAAAGGATTAGCGAACGCGAAAACGACAAACGGGAGAAAGATACGTTTGGAGGTTGAAAGAAAATTGTCAGAAAACTTCTTCATTCTATCATTCAAATAATGTGATTCATACCACATCGTTTTGCCAGAAAGAGATTATTAATACTCAAAGGAGGAATCGAGTCCTCCGAGGAAATTACCCAGCGCAAATTAGAGTCGACTATCGATTGCGACATTCGTACACAAATAATTTTATAATGCAGTTTCACCAAAGTGATTTCTTCGGATATATTCACTACATCATGTCATATATTTCATATTCTTCATTATGAAATCCATATCCATGGCACCTAACGGTAACGAATTATTATCGAAACCACGATTTTCGCTAAATGCTCCTTTCAGTTCGGCCTGTAAAAAACTTTTCTGTACTCTAATCCATCAAATTTGGATCTCTAATCCATCAAAATATGCTAAGCTAATATAGCACGCTCTCCTCGGATACGATGGGCCAGCTGGATGTCCTTGGGCATGATGTGACGCGTTTTGCATGGATAGCACACAAATTGGTATCTTCGAATAAGCCTCCTGCAGCGTCATAACCGCGGAACTTTGGAAGCGCAAGTCGGTTTTGAAGTCCTGAGCAATTCCACGAACCAAATGCTGCAAAGGTAGCTTGCGGATCAGCAATTCGGTCGATATCTGATAGCGACGAATTTCATGCGAAGTTCCCGGTCGATAGCGATGTGGCTTCTCCACCTATCCTGCTACTGGTGCGCTTATCCGAGCTGACTTCGTGTGCCTTACCACCGAATGACTAACGAGCTGTCTGCGAAAGACTAACGAGCTCGAGTCCTCACGGTGTGAGAGTAGAGTAAGAAATGAACCAAAGCAAAGGAAGCGTCATTTTATAAACCATAAAAGTATAGAATCTAAATCCCACCCTTATTATATTCGTGAGTATACAGTAAGCTTATACAATAAAGAGGGTGGGGTTTACATTCGATTCTTTTCTGTTTTATAAAATGACACTTCCCTTGCTTTCGTTCATTTCTTACTCTACTCTCGCACCGTGAGGACTCGTTTCATCGGGACTAAGCAGACAGCTCGTTAGTCTTTCGGTGGTAAGGCACCACGAAAGCAGCTCGGATAAGCGCATCAGCTGCAGGAAGCGTGAAGAAGCCACATCGCTATCGACCGGGAACTTCGCATGAAATTCGTCGCTATCAGAAGTCGACCGAATTGCTGATCCGCAAGCTACCTTTGCAGCATTTGGTTCGTGGAATTGCTCAGGACTTCAAAACCGACTTGCGCTTCCAAAGTTCCGCGGTTATGACGCTGCAGGAGGCTTATTCGAAGATACAAATTTGTGTGCTATCCACGCAAAACGCGTCACATCATGCCCAAGGACATTCAGCTGGCCCATCGAATCCAAGGAGAGGGTGCTATATTAGCTTAGCATATAATCATCGGCCCTTTTCAGGGCTCCAAATTTGATGGATTAGAGTTTAGAAAAGTTTTTTGCAGGCCAAACTGAAACGAGAATTTTCGTTTGGATGCCATACAGCATCGAGAAAATTCCGGAAAGATCTAATCGTTGCTGAAAAATAATCTGCCAGTTCCCTGGGAATTGAAGAATACATCCATGCGAAAGAGTTTATTTTAATGTTTTATAATTATATGGCGAACACAGCGACCAAATACATTTGATTTCGTAATTTTTCAATCAAGTGTAATTAGCTGGAAAGCTTCTGAAGATTATTCTTTCCCATCAGTAGGATATTTTCGTATCCAATATTGGATGCATAACATGAAAAACGGAAAATGTTTCGTATCGCGAAAATTATATAATTTTCAATCGATTATTGCTCAGTCGCCGAAATTTTCATACTCAGAGAGTTCATTCTCCTCCAGTTTGCCTTCCAAATTGCCATCGTAAACCACACCTTCTCTCGATTCAATCACGCACGAAAAGCATACTGAAATGATATTCTGGTGGTGAAACCGATTCATTTTTCGTGAGGCGTCGTGCACAAATTACATAACGCGATAAGGGGGGAGGGGGTAGATGTTGCGTTACTTTCTGTTTATTAGAGATAGGAAATTGCGTTACGAAGGGGGGGGAGAGGTGGTTCAAAACTCGGATTTTTAGCGTTACGTAATTTGTGCACGACGCCTGAGGACATCGACAAGACAACATCGTTACTGAACGAGCTGAACGGCGAGGGATCGAGGGATTCATTACCTGGCCTGACCTGACCTGAAATGCAATCAGTTTGTTTTAACTGTGAGGGAGCGCAGAAAAGCCGATGCTGCCGCCACACACACACATACACGCGCGCAACTCTTTTCGTTTGCTGGTTATCGAGAGGAAACCTGGAAAAAAAATGATCGTTGTTGAAAAATAATCTGCCAGTTCCCCTTGGAATTGAAAATTACATTCAAGCGAGTTTATTTTAATGTTTTCTATCCATATAATACTGCGACCACATACATTTGGTTTTGTGATTTGTCAATCAAGTGCAGTTAGCAGGAAAGCTTCTGAAGATTATTCTTCAGAACAAGGTTTTTTGTATCCAATATTAGATGCATAAAACCTTGAGTCTCCAACGTAACACTCTCGTTTTTGAGGTCACCCAAATATTTATTTATTCATTCATTCAGGATGGATTTAGATTCAACTTCAAACAAATGATCTCTAAATCAACGATAGTCCTACGTCACCCTTGCGGTTATACCATAGATATAACCCACTTCCTGTTTTTCATTCAAAATTTTCGTGGTTCACATATATGGAACACGGAGCTTAATGTCGGCTATGTCGAATTGTATGGCGAGGTTGGTATATCTGCACAACTCGATTGGTTTTGAGTCGAACGGACTATTGAATGCAAAATTGCAATCCGTTCGGGTAATTCTGACTCGATCGGATTTCAGAACACGGGTTAGTAGTTGATCAGTACGCAGATCTGGAATTTCTGAGGAAATTACATAATCGATATCCTCAGAGACTATCAACTTTCGTGTCCAATCCTCGTGTCTTCCATTCAACCGAATGCATCTAGTGGGACCGAACCCGATTTACACTTAATTTTTGAACACACGCTCTTTACCTTTGCGCATATGTGGATCATAAATTATTGGGACAGCTCTTAGAATGGGGTTGTCCTCATCATATCGAATCATCATATGATACATTTCAAAATGAAAAATGATGTTCATAATGAATGAATTACCTTCAGCGGGGTCTCGTTGTTTAATGTTTGTGCAATATCCGTCTTGTCCCTTCAGAACAACTTCAGACCCTTCTGACTTGCATTATAATCACACATGTTCTACAGCTAGACACTTAGAATACAAGTACTTCTAAAAATGATGCAAGTAATACTACGATGATAAGGCGAACGTTGGGAACTTTAGTGCTATTGAAGAACATGGAGAGAGTCGTATGAACGATGTGTTTCAACGATGAATTTCAGATTATTGTTTTCTCTTCGAATCACAATTTATCGCGTCACTGTGCAGTCGCCATCTATGATTATAGCAACGCTTGCACATTAAATCTACAAACGTGTTCTCCAGCAACTGATTTATCAGGATTGATGACAATAGCGTGACTATCATTATGTAAGCAGAGCAAGTGTGGTTTGAAGTGTTTCAATAATTCGTTGTGGTCATTGAAAAATAGTTCGCCGGCGATATGCCTGGCCTCAGACGAAGTCAGGTCACGAATGTGTGAATAAAAGTTCGATGTAGCGGGCGTAGCGCTATCTGTCATTTAACAACATAAATAACTTCGTACTGTTTGGAAAACGAAGGACGGTTAAATTATTTCAATATTGTTTATACAAAAAAAACCTGAAATCACCATCAAAAATAGGGTATGGGGGTTACAATTTGTGGTTTTATAAATTACTAGCTGACACGGCAAACTTCGTCCTGCCCAAAATTTAATTTTTGTTAACAATACCTTCAAAAATTCACGTTTTTTACTAAGCGCAAGTTCATGGGTCCAATTGCAGAACTGTTCATTGATTGGTCTTCTAATCGACCCCGTTGAATTTACCTTTTACTTTACCTTTTATATTCACAACACACAAATTGTACTAAGATTTTCAAAACAGTGTTGGATAATTTGATGAAACCAGAATATGTGACAAATTGTTTGTTTGTATGTACAGAAGCAGACATCTCTTTATTTTTTTAATTTTTTTATCTTTTTTGATCTTGCACCCAAAAAGAAGTCACAAGAGGGTTGTGTCCCAGACACAACCGCATAGTTGACGTAGGATTCCGTTAGACTGTCTGTCATCGTTAAACTCTTTGATAATGATTTGGTTTTAATGTCTCTGTTATGGAACACATTTCGGTAGGAACAAAAGTTTTTCCTACTTTCATGTATTTGCAATGCCGATTCCCCCCAGGCAGCTTGTTTTTGATGTCTCTGTTAGGGAACACATTTCAGTGAGAACAAAAGCTACCTCTAGGTGTCTCCGTAGTCACATTGGTTGCGCGTTCGCTTAGTAAGCGATCGATCGTGAGTTCAAAACTCAGGGCCCTCATTGACCATCCTTTTGTTTTTACAGAATAACTACGTCCACGCAACATTCATCAGCGATGGAGATCGATCCACGGTCGAAATAAGATCGATTCATTCAGACAACTGCTCTGCTCTGCAAGACACATCGGGCTGCTGTTCTATAAATAACTCAACAATGATCAATCAACTGTCTCCGCTGTCCGGTATAACTGAATAATGGAATGAATCAACTTCGAACTTGTTGGTGGTCCCGAAACGAACCGATGGAATTAGAGTGGCCTTGTAAAAACAACTGAAAATGTTTGATACATGATTCATTTTTGTTTTCGTGAAATTTTTCATGATCACTCTATGCGCAGAATAGAAACTGAGGGCGTTACTTCACGGTGAAAATGAAATAAAGTCTATATAACCTTGCATAAAATTCATTTCGTTTTTATCGTGATGTAGCAATTTTTCATAACTGTTACATGCGAAAGCAAAACAGAAACTGATACCTACTATTGGATTGCATCACGGGAACACCAAGCCGAATGTGTAATGGTGTGCGAATATTCCCTCGCTCGCACGCATTCACAAGCAAACAAGTTTTGATGACTGTTTCATTCGAATGCAGAACAGAAACTGATGCGAGTAAAAGTACTAACGCCTTGCATGTGTTCGCTATGGTTCCCCAAACACTAATGCAAGCGAGCAAAACAAATCACAGCTTGCATGAATTTACTATGACGGTTTCCGTGTTCGGGAACACATTGCGATCACCAATCATCATCAATGAGCTAGATTATTATGATTTGAATAGCTTGCTTTCAAAGCAGTTTGTAAGCTATTGAAACGTATTTTAGGACCAATAAGTGACAATCATATAACTCTTTGACATTTTATCTTTCGGATGAAATGATTATTATACCACTCTATGCAGCCGGTAAAGAGGTATTAACGTTCAAAACCTTGCACTCCAGAGTCACTCTCTCGTTTTCGAAACATTGAACTTACACCCCGGTACAGTAATGAAAGACGTAGTTCTACGTCAAAAAAAATCTCTCTAGGTTCATGTATTTGCAATGCCGATTTCCCCCAGGCAGCATGGTTTTGATGTCTCTGTTAGGGACCAGCCGCATGTGTCGTCAATTTCGACCAATCAGAAATGGGTAGCTCCGTTAGGATAGGGGTTGAGATTTTTCAATTGTTCGATAGTTAGTTTTATATATTATTTTCTTCAATATAAAATATCGATTGACGCAAGAATTTCATCAATCCATCATGAAATGACTGAGCAATAAGCGTTTGAAATTGGACAATTTTCACGATGTGCTTGATTTTCGATGTTCAATTTGTACCCCAATATGTTCCCGAAAGACATAATCCTACGTCAAAAATTTTAGTTACAGTTTTTTCGAATAAGAATAAATGTAAATGTTTGTTCGTCATAAATCATAGATTAGAAAACTACTGACTTGTTATGAAAAATGAGGGATATTTGAAAAACTAATCCCAGCATTTCAATTTCACTCGTGTACAAATATAATTTATCGCTAAGTTTGAACACTATAATTTTCACTCGACTGCCCGTTTTCCGTGATACTTTTGACAAGCCTTATGGAAAGAAAAAAACTCATCAAATGTGAGGAACCCTGCCCACCCTGCTTGGTGACGGTCGTTTTCTGTCCCGTTGGCCATGACCACGAATGATTCCTAATTCGTCATAAGAACGGCACCCTCTAATCTCAATAACCTATTCGTGACTAGTGTTTATTAATTTGAAACTACTGCCCAGCGCATCCCTTCCTCCCTCGTCAGGGCCATCACCATCGGAGAAATCAGCGAAACGAACTTCCCAGTGCTTTCCTTTTGTGACTAATTCAATTCCGCTGGCCATTCTTTCGCTAGGAGGGGGTGTCCTTTCGGAAAGAGGGCGGGGGAGGGTGGAAAACTACATGCAGAGAGCTTCGTCTTGGTCGGTCCACCGAGCCAGTTTGGTTATAAATTAGCATTCGTAAATTAGTTTCACAGTCGGAGTCATAAACACAGAAGAAACAAAAGTTAACTCGGAGCAAAGTACTACCTCATGAGGTCTTGTTAATTTATAGTTTGCCGTCTGAGGGGGTGGGGGTCGACATTGCGAACGATGATATGCTAGATTTTCACGGGTGAACTGAAACGAAGTCCGACTTCACAAACATCTCGACTGGCCGAGGTTGACCATGATTGATTGGAGAGCCCCTCCGGTGGGACTGGAATGAATATCATTCGGGTTGCTTTCCCTCTTCGTTCAGTATTCGCTTAATTTCTCCAAGAATAGCCATTTTTCACGCCATCGTGTCCTGAAAAGGAAAGGGAACCGTTTGCTTGTCAACCGTCAACCGTCAACTTCTCGTAATAAACCTTGATGATTTGGGCGGTGGCATGCAGGTGAAAGAGGTAGAAAATAAATCCGATTTATTTAATTAATTCTACATATTTTTTCGGCACTTTTGTGGCACAGCACAGGGCCCACGCGGAAAGCACTAGCGTTAAGGACGGCCAAACTATTCCGGCGTAGCATTAATCGGAGCTATTCCCATTAAGCCGAAAGGTGTGGAAACTAATGGTTCAAATGTGGCAGAATGGATGAATTCGGGGCTATTTAGCAACCGTCAAATGATTCATTAGAACGACCAGCGGACAGCCAAATAATGAAGCCGAAGTCGCCCCCGTTGAGAAGGGTGACCCAAGTTGGACAAAATCAAAACAACACAAATGTCCTTCACAATGTTAATAATGGATTATGTTGGACCACCAGTGAGAACTGATCGTCAGTGCTGAGATTCCGAATGCCTAATGGATGTTGGGAATAAGGCCGAGAATTGAACCTTTCGCGAAAGGTCAACGGTGTGACTCTGGGCCGGAAAACCGGAATTATGATATATTGTGGTGACATTTGAGTAATTCCAAATGAAATCGACAAATGACAAAACATGAGTATTTTTGAGGCGATTGAAAGTGTGTATTCCGTTTGGGTTAGAGGAAATATGAGTTTTCCACAGCAATTGGGAATTTTTTAACTCAAGCGTAACTTTTGAAAAGGGCGTATCGATTTGAGTAAAAGAAATCTTTGGTAATTTATATCTCAAAAACCATGAGTCGTACCGAAATAGTGTAGAAAGAGTTGTAGAGTATTAATGGTTGAATATGAAAAAAATGTACACTGAGAAAATAAATTAGTACTCTTTTTTTATTTACAAAATAAAAATTCTATTTGCAATATCCAAAATACATTTTTTTTAAAATTTTTTCATACAAAATAGAAGTCATGCGAAAAATTTAAAAAATGGGCCCAAGATGGTAAAACTATTTTCGACGAACTTTGTGGAACATCGAATTTTTAGGAATTTTCGAAACTTCGAATTTTTGTATGTTAACAATCATTTTTAGCCACAAATTTTGAATCCTGATGTGATTTAAAACAAAAAAGGTTATTATCAATCTTCTTCTAAACGTAGCCATTCTCGAAATATTTAAGAAAATATTGCTAATTTATTGTCTTTTTTATTGTAAATAATCCCTTTTAATTTGTTTGTCGTGTTATACCGTCATGTTCATTAAATTTTATAAACTTGCTTATAATTTCCAACAACTTTTCCAAATACATCATCATGGTTCATTTTTTGACTCAAGCGTAACTTTTGAAAAGGACGTATCGATTTGAGTAAGAGAAATCTATGATAATTTATATCTCAAAAAATATGAGTCGTACCGAAATAGTGTATTAGAAAGAGTTATACAGCCTTATTCTGTATTCCGCCGGATTTCCATTTCGTTCGAAGCCGTTATTTCGTTCGAGTTATAATTTCGCATTCCCTATTTCGATCGTTTTGTCCGTTTAATGTTCGAAGAGAAACAGATCGAACAGAATGCAAAAACAACTCGAACGAAATACAGAATGGAATTTTATCAAGTCGTTCGAAATATTTCGAATCGATCGAAATACAGAATAGGGGTGATAGAGTATTGTTGGCTTAATTTGTCTTAAAAATAGTCTTAAAATTGCTTTCAAAACAGACTATTGAAATCACCAATCGGTATATAAGCGAGCGCCGCTCGGAAATCCACTCAGTTCAAATTGAACAGCGATTGGAGCATGTTGTCGCTGTTATGGTGAAGCTCTTCGTTTATCATGAAAGCGCTGATGAACGGTGTCACTAAGAGCCTGTTTGTGCACCTTAGGCCAGAAGGGAATCCATCAGGAGGAGAGTGATGCCACAAACGGTTCCCCGGGAAGATCACGAAGCAGTCGCTACACACACACACACATACACGCGCGGAATTCTTTCCGTTTGGATGCCATTTAGCATCGAGAAAGATCCGGAAAATAATCTGCCAGTTCCTCTGGGAATTTAAAAATACATTCATATGAAAGAGTTTATTTGAATGTTTTCTATCCATGTAACACTGTGACCAAATACATTTGGTTTTGTGATTTTTCAATCCATCGCAATTAACAGGATAGCTTCTGAAGATTATTCTTCCTCATCAGTAGGATATTTCCGTATCCAATATTGGATGCATAAAACCTTTTGCCTCCAACGTAACGCTCTCGTTTTCGAAGTCCCCCAAATATTCATTCATTCAGAATGATTTCAGTTTCAACTTCAAACAAATGATCTCTAAATCAACGATAGTACTACGTCACCCTTGCGGTTATACCATAGATATAATCCACTTCCTGTTTTTATTTACAAAATAAAATTCTAATTTGCGATATCAAAAAATATGAATTTTTTATTTTTTTTCAATTTTTTCATATAAAATAGAAGTCATGTAGAAAATTTAAAAAATGGGCCCATGATGGTAAAACTATTTTTGACGAAATTTGTAGAAATTTTTTTTTTCTCGGTGTACATTTTTTTCATATTCAACCATCTATACTCTATAACTCTTTCTAAGACACTATTTCGGTACGACTCATAGTTTTTGAGATATAAATTATCAAAGATTTCTCTTACTAAAATCGATACGCATTTTTCAAAAGTTACGCTTGAGTCAAAAAATTCCCAATTGCTGTGAAAAACTCATATTTCCTCCAACCCAAACGGAATACACACTTTCATTGGAATCAAAATTACAAGTTTTTAAAATCTGCCTTTTATAGGACGATTTCATTTGGAATTGCTGATTTATTTCCACATCAGGTTTGAATCTTTTCATCGCTCGAAGAATGTCGATCACTTAACACCTTCTCGAATTAATAATACGACAGAATGTGTCTCTCACATTCTCGCCAAACCATAACACAAAGATCCTTCACCTCAGCTTATCTCTCATCTCAATCTGCCCGGGAGTGACGTAGACTGATGTCTTCGAGTGGAGCATCGAATATTACGCTAAGGAACAGCGACGAGAGAAGACGCTTTTTCACACCTTAATAGCTGATCAAACGATAGCATTCACTTAGAGTTGCTCCAGTTAATTGCTTATTTATCACCGTCTTAGAATCTGACAGCCAACCCGATCCTGCAGGAAACGCGGCGGGGAAGCTGGATAAAATCCCGGAGGAGCCAGAGGATCAACTTTTCCAGGTGTTTAAATTTTCAACAATGCTTGAGAAACTTCTTCGCCACAAGCGGCACTAATCTCTCCGTTGTAATCAAACATCTGCGATTTTCCGCTCGGTGCGGAAGGAAGCTATACTTGTCATGCTTGCCACTGTTAATGTGGGTGGAGACTGAGTGGGATGTCTCGCCCCGTGTCGTCACCCCCAGGACGGGGAGGGGGTGTGAGAGATGAAATCTGTCACCTACAACGATTTTATAATTTTCACATTTTCACCTGGACACCGCTTACTCCGCTCTGTCTCATTGCAGCCAGGATTGGGTCCACTGGTCGACTAGCACCGGTCTGGCATTTGTCTTCCGGCCCTTGTTGCCCTGTACCTGGGCATCAGCAACAGCGCAGGTCGTCGGTCTAAGGGTGTGATAAAGACCTTTTTAACACCTTTCACTGCATACACTACGAACGGGACAGTGGCAGGAAGGACCGGGTGAAAGGAAAGGGGACGGAGACACAGTTTCGCATTCTGGTAAAATTTGAAGCTGCAGAAAACAAGAATGAAGATGGGAAAAATGTGATTCCTGCAAAGCGACGGTAGAAGCCGGAGACGGTACAAAACGGTTGGGAAACACGCCAGCAATAGGAAATATAGTTTGGCCACCACAGAACTGGCATTCTCACAATAAACAGTCGACAGATGTGAAGTATGTAGTTTATAAAATTTATGATTGTGCTGTTTGTTGTGGCGTTGGCGGCCCATCTTGGGAATGTCTAGAAAGGAGGTTTGAATGGGGTTTTTTCCATGTGGTAACGATTTTTGCGGATATTCTACTATTCGGAATTCTTTGAACACGAGGTTTCCACATAAGTTTCAATATACGATTATTTCTACTGGCACTATATTTTGAATTTAGCAAATAAATTAATATGGAAACAAATGAAAATGTTTAACAGTGTCAGTCTTTTAAGTTGAAAGGTATGATGAAAAGACTGACACTGTTAAACATTTTCATTTGTTATCATATTTATTTATTCGCTACCTTCAAAACAACGCTAAACCGGCTGTTGAATCGTCAACGCGCCGCTGTTTATAGTCGACCGTCAGCAAACGCGGCACCCATCGCGCGGATAGCTATTTCATATCCAAAATGTCGTGCAAAATGTACCCCTTGAAATGCCTACGGCCTCATCTAACTCGCGTAGCTTCACTTTAGGATCGTTCAAAACGAGTCAATGCACTTGTCATTTGAATTCTGGATTAGTAGCCTCATTTGGCCTCCCAGAGCGGGGTGCATCTGCGGTGCTTGTAAGGCCCATCTTAAATTCACTAAACCACCGATAAACTGTTGTTCTCGAAGGAGCAGAAGCGGAATAACATTTCGAGAACCACTGCATTGATTGTTCAGGCGTTTTTTCCGTCAAAAAACAATGTTTGATCAAAATACGATATTCCTCTTACTTAACTATTTGAGAAATCTATCTATGAAACCATTTGGAAAATTCCAGAATAATGCTATCCTAGAGCACAGCATCGTACTTCGAATATAATCTGCTGACCCTTGGAATCACTGATAATATTTTTCGCAATATCCTTCCAGTGTGCTTAGTTATATGAAGCGATAATCAATGGGAACAACCTAATTCCCATGTCACGAGATTAATGTCGGGAACGAGTTAAATGCAATCTATTTATTGGACAACATAAACCAATCTGTGACGTAAGAGACTGTACTGACAGTCCACTGAAACCTAATTTCTATCAAATGTACTCACACAAGATGACTATGCACATCCCTATAAAATCGAGCTCTTTTTGAAAATATGGAAAATGGACCAAATCTTTACACAATCTAAGTGTTATGCTCTCTCACACCAAACTCCTAGATACTATTACTCAGGCCATTGATGAATTCTTCAAAAAAAATCAGTTGAGTGCAACCACTGAATGCTATGGTGACGCACTCAATTGAATATAATATTTTTAGCGTAAAAAATTGCTGCTGTATTTGTATTTGTATTTTTTCGTATATGCCAACAGATGATTTCCATCCCAATGACATTAGTACTTAAAATAACTTAAACTAACAACACAAATTTTAAAACTGAAAACACCGGAAACTAACAAAAAAATCGTCTAAATTCGCGCTTATTCGATTCTTGTGACACATTGAAATCAAACACAAAGTAACACTTATTGAAAACACGACACATACTCCGCACTGGTTCATGTAGGCCATAGTTCGTTCTAGCATGAGGTATGATGAGAAATGAGTGTGATCGTAGATGACGACGACGGGTATTAATGTGCAGCATACTGAGCAGTATAGGACAATCGATATTGCCCTGCAAGAGATTTGCAACGAAGCATGCTTTCGTTACCTTGCGTCTCGCGTCCAATAGTTCCAGGTTGATGAGCTTACATCGGCTTGTGTAGCTTGGCAAATTCAAAGGATCCCTCCAGCTGAGGTGACGGAGTGCAAACCTGATGAATTTCCTTTGAACAGATTCAATGCGTTGTGTTCCATTTTGGTAGTGCGGTGACCAAGCAATGGATGAGTATTCCAGGATAGGACGCACAATTGAACAATATAAGGCTTTTAGACAGTAAACGTCCTTAAATTTTTTGGCAAAGCGAAAAAGAAACCCCAATTGCGAAGTGGCTTTAGATACAGCATATGTGACGTGATCTTTAAAACTCATTTTAGCGTCGATCAGAATCCCCAAGTCCTTGACTGTTGATTCGCGTTAGAGTTGTACGCCTGCCAATGTGTAGTCAAAGCAGAAGAGTGTGTGTTTACGCCCAAATGAAATAACGGAGCACTTCGACACGTTAAGCGACATACGGTTCGTTAGACACCATTCGGCAAAAGCTTCCAATTGTTGTTGCAGGAATAATGCGTCTCGCGGTTGCTGTATCACGTAGTAGAGCTTCAGGTCATCGGCATACGAGAGTTTCAGACATTTCATAGTGAAGTTGACATAGTTCATGTACAGCAGGAACAAAAATGGTCCTAGGTGACTGCCCTGCGGAACACCAGACCAAACCGGAAACGGTGATGAAACATGATCTCCAATTTTGGCTGCCATGCTACGACCAGTGAGATACGATCGGATCCAGATGACCATTTGGTTACTCATTCCAAGTTTGTCAAATTTAGCTACTGCTATTCGATGATTCATCTTATCAAACGCTGCGGATAAGTCGGTGTAGATAGCGTCTACTTGTAGTCCATTCTCAATTTGATGTATCACGAACGAGGTGAAGCACGTCAAGTTAGTGGTCGTGGAACGCTTAGGCATAAATCCATGTTGTTCCAATGAGATATACTGTGAACACCTTTGCATTAACGCCTGAAGCACGATCAGCTCAAACAACTTCGAGGTGGCACATAATGCAGCAATACCTCGATAGTTCGAAACGCTCCGTTTGCATCCTTTCTTATATACTGGAAAAACATACGACTCTTTCCAGCATCTCGGGAATACACCGGAAGATAAGGACAGATTTAACAGTGTCGCTAGAGGTGACGCAAGTGTGTCTACACAACCTTTCAAGACGAGTGGTGGAATGCCGTCCGGACCACGTCCTGTGGAGGTTTTCATGTTCTGAGTTGCTGCAATTACCATATCGTCAGTGATAACAAAATCCAGCTCAGAAGCAAGAAGTCGAGGTACGTTTCTGGTAGAAGCAGCAACATCCTGCGGATCGATGTGTTCATTGACAAACACATTACTGAACTGAGAGCGAAACAGGTCAGCGATGTCGGTAGTCTATCAACTTCCAATAAACCGTTGGTCAACGTAGATGGTAGACCGGATTCCTTACGTTGGTCTTTGACGTAACGCCAAAATCCTTTAGGATTTACCTTAAGGCTTCTCTGCAGACGGTCTTGATAAGCACTGTAGAGAAGATTATTGAGCTGTTTATACTCAGCATTCGTCTTTAGATATTTCGCTCTTGTTGAGTCCGTACGGTGCTTGCTGAACTGTCTTAAAGCAGACTGCTTCACTCTTTTAAGATACTTCAGGGCACCATTTGACCAGGCAGGCTTGGTATCCTCACGTTTCGTCTTCAATGGAACAAACTGATCGATTGCATACAGCAGAATACTCGACATGATCGATGCAGCGAGGTTAGCGTCACAGCCTTGAAACACATCTATCCACTCGATTTGTGCGAGGAAATTGTTCATCGCGGTAAAATCAGTTTTACTGAAATCGTTCGAAACACTTTCAGAAGCATCGTGAAATTGTCGGAAAGGTTTCAAATTGAGATTCACCAGTATAGGAGGATGATGTCGCATTATTTTAAAAAGTGGTGATGGTCCTTGCATGACTGTGCAGTGCTCACATAGTTCTTCGTTGACGAAGCACAGATCAAGTATGCGATCGTTTTCATTTTTGATTCCTATCATTTGCCTCAGTCCAGCGGTGCAATAGGAATCAAGCAGTTCTTGTGATGTCAAGCAGATCGAGGATTGAGAAGAAACCGGGTAGAGAAAACCATGCGAGTTATGCTGCCAAGAGATTGAGCTCAAGTTGAAGTCGCCCAGGATCATAATGTTGTCTCTCGGTTCTAGTTGTGAAACAACCCAACTTTGATCAACCAACATGTGATGTTGGTTGATCAAAGGTCCATCGTTTACCCTATCAGGAGGCATGTAAACTACGCACAGGTAAAGTGTAGCGTCCAAAGTGGTAATAGCGATCCACAGATGCTCTACCGTCGAGCAACTCGGAGGATTGAGCGTACGGGATTTGATCCTTGAGTGTATTCCCGGATCCCAGAAGGTAAATGCGTGTTTTGTTCTGTTTCATTATTCTTCATAACTTGATCGTATTTACCATTAAATTCTATTGTGCATTCCTTTGATTATTTATTCATCGTATCAACTAATTCTATTGTTTATTTGTGGTATTTGTACTCTGATTAATGTTTTTTTTAAACTATTCTTCTAATTGTGTTCAATGTAATTCAATTCTTACATTTAATTCAGCATGAATATTCATATGAACAAATTATCAGATGATTGGATATAGATAAATTTTCCATTCAAATCGTCTAATAGATAGCTACTTCCACTAACTTTTTTATTAACGATTGCTTCTACGAATTTCGGTGCTAATTTGGCGTTTATGTTTTCAGACTTATCCGGAGGCAGATGGTTCTACATCACACATTTTGTCCTACTTCAAATTGGAATAAGTTTAAATAAAAGGGGCCTTCGTAGCCTAATTGGCTGCGTGTCCGCCACTAAGCGAACAATCATGAGCTCATAACTCAGGACCCTCAACTGACCATCTTTGTGTGTTATTCTAGCTACTAAGTCCACGCAACAATCATCATGTGTCGGTAATCACAGTCCCTTACCGCTCACATTACAGTCTGCTGCATCGATAGTTAGTGCTGTTTGTAACATAACAATGGAAGCCTCATATCAACGGCCACGCTGTGTATATAGCCCAACTGTGAACATTCCAACAATAGGAATAATCTAACGCCGAAAAAAGGCGACATGGGTTGTGCATCGTTGGAATAGGAATACTCTAACACCTAAACGGCTACTGTGTAACAGATAAACTGTGTATCGATAAGATAGAAATAATAATCTTACGCCTATTTAAAAATGGCAAATGTGTAATATACAACATGAGAAAAAATGTACACGATACATTCAGCTCTGTTACAGCTGAATTGCTAAATGAGCACAATAAAAATAAATAGATGAGATAAAAAAAATTAAGTAAAAATCTTATCAACTAGCAGTGAGTTATATTTGTGATGAACCGCAAGGTTGACGTAAGACTACCGTTGGCTTAGTAATCAGTGGTTTGAGGTTGCATCTTAATCAATTTCAATAAGTGGGCGAATGAATATTTTCTTTTTTCTTCTTCTTCTTCTTCAATGGCACTAACGTTCCTAGAGGAACTTCGCCGTCTCAACGTAGTATTACTTGCGTCATTTTTATTAGTACTTAGTTGAGATTTCTATGCCATATAACACGCCTTGAATGCATTCTGAGTGGCAAGCTCTAGGATACGCGTGATCACAGTGCAAGTCGGAGGAAATTTCTTTGACGAAAAATTCCCCCGACCAGAACGGGAATCGAACCCGAACACCCGGCATGTTAGTTATGACGCTAACCACTCGGCCACGGGAGCACAATTTTCTTTTTTCACTTGAATTGATTAATACACATTCGTTCGATGTTATTGTTTTCGCATTCGTATGGATATATTCCTTCTTCTTTCGTTTGGGTACGATTCGATTACTTAGTAAAAATTAAAAATAGAGCGATTCCACGCCATATCGTCCGGCGACTCCCTCCGTTTTTTTTTCTAACTTGATACTTATAATGGAAACTACCTAAAATCACCTGTTTAAATTATGACTGATTTTCGAAAAGGGCGTATTCAAAATCATTGATCTTCAGTTAAAAAAAATCGTAACTCAAAATCCAGATGTCTGATTGAAATATGATGTTCCACAAAGTTGTTTGAAAATTAATTGTAAAATACAATGTTAAAAATCATACTCAAAAATTAAACTCAACACTAAAAACTTTTGTATATCAAAACACCTCCCCTTCGATATGTTTTTCTATATTTTTATTGAAAATGATTCTGATTTAACTAATCAAACTTCTAATTTAACAAAGTTTGACGTATAGTGGTGCCATGTCGCACTCACCCAAAATGGAGGTATGAATTTTTGAAATTTTATTAAATTCCAATACTTTGTGAAATATTAGACAATAATAGAATCTACATGCGATTCAACGATATATAACATTTTATCCTTGAATCAACCGTTCTCGAGATATAATCAATTTCTTATAAGGAAAAATGTCTGAGCCTCAGTCATAGTGTGCAGCAGCAGTATGCATTTTCTGATATCTCACGAACATGATTTTAATTAGATTAAATTGTTCAGTATTCAGTCAGACCGGACTAAGTGACATAATTATGATTTCGAGTAAACCGAACCCAAAGTTTGAAGCGGTGTAGTTTTAGTACCCTTCAATTATTCTTCCTAATTGTGTCTCTGCAGCTATCAGTAAATGTTTAGCAAGGTTGTATAATGCTATTATTACAAAAAAATCTCAAATCAAATCTTTAATGTCAATCAAGAGGGTTTTACGAATGACTATATGTACTCGATGATTTTATCACTAGAAACTGTATTTTACTTACCAAAAATAATCGATTAGTATGTGTTTTCAAGTACAATTCTTGATTTTCTATAAAATATGTTTGAACGACAAACGAGTTGACGTGATTATGAAAAAAAGGCTTTTCTGTCAATGAAGGACCATGGTTGGATCTGAAAATGATCATGAAAAGTTTAATAATCACAATTTCAGCTCTCTGGCACTTGGTCAACCCTGTCTAACATAATAAAATATTTGATCAACTTTTCAATAACTATGAATTGTCTGAAAAGCATATACATTGGGTTCCAGTATGAGTTCCATTTCCGTGTTCAGTGGAGGACAATTAACTCATTTTTTATTATTTTGTTACTTAGTCCGATCTGCCTGAACACCGACCAATTGGTTATATGTCGAGAACGGTTAGTCCTAGGATAAAACGTTATATTTATTTGTTCATGTTGAATCGAATGTAGATTCTATTTTTCATATTACTTTTCTTAAATGATTACGATTTCACATTTCACAAAGTATTGAAATTTTAGAAATTCTTAAGAATTCATATCTCCATTTTGATGACACGGCACCACTATAAATCAAACTCTGTTAAATTTGAAGGGTTTTCCAATAAAAGTATACAAAAAAATCGAAGGGATACTATGTGCTTTGAGATGTAAAAGTTTTTAATATTAAATTGAATTTTTGAGTAAGATTTCTAAACAGTGTATTTTAAATGTTATTTTTCTAAATATCTATTTTGTTTTCCAACAACTTCGTCAAACATCATATTTTAATCAGACATCTGAATTTCGAATCCAAAAATCAGTCGTTATCTAAATTGGTCATATTATAATGAAAATTGTGATTGTGGGTAGCTATCATCATATGTACCAAGTTTCAAACAAATCGGGGAAAGTCGGGTCAACTTTCCCTATTTTCTAGTCGAGTTGGCGTGCAATTGCTCTATAAATGAGGAATCGGATTTCGTTTATACTTGAAAAGTCTTATGGTTATTTCTCTTCTGATTGAATTCTGCTCTAAGTTGGTTTTTTACATAATTCTGAGAATGCATACGCGAGAAAAACGTTTTCCTTGTCTGTTCCACACGGTAGCACAGTTTTGATTTCGCCAGGTTGCCGTGCGGTATGTTCGAATGTATGCGTATGCACACGATGTCATCACAGAATGTAGTGGATTGCACAAATGTGTGCGAAATCGAATTCTTTCGCTCAGGTGCATTCGCAAGCAAATAATTTTGCAAAAGAGAGATCGACATTTACGGTGATTCCAAAAGTTTGCTTTCGAAGCAATCATAATAAGCATTAGCGATTGAAACAATTTTTTGGGTCCAATGAGTAACAAACATTACTTAGATCTGTTATCGTTCCAATTAAGTAATTTTCTTAGTACTTCGTTCAGCCAGCAAAGAGGTAACGTCCAAAACCTTGCAATCCAAACGTCACGCTCTCGTTTTCGTAGTCCTACGTCAATGTTTGGAATATTTATAGTAACAATCTTTTCACCAGAGATCCGCGCGCCACCTGACCAGAGCCTGCGGTATTTTGTTCGATTGAAGTACCGCTACGATTTTCATGCTGTCTGATTGGAGGTGCTTCTGTATTTTTGATTCAGACACACACATTAATGTTGGTTTATGGGTTGCCAACGGAAGATGGAAGTGGTTCTTGAATGTGGAATAATGGTAATGGTGAAAAATTAAAAACACCCGAGACCGGGTGGGTGTCAACTTCGCAAAAGGCCGCCGCAATAGTGCACGCGGCAAATACTCAGTGCACTGCACTGCCCATGTTTGCATAGGAGGCGTAATCACCAATACAATTAGTGTTGAGAAAACGCAATTTTGTTGTTTTTTGCCTACAAGCGTAGCCATGGAAATTTCCAATGAAATCATCTGTCCAGTTGAAGGGTACTATCGGCAAAAAGAGAGCCTTGGAGATTTTGCGGATTAAAACATTTTTTTTTTTCCATTTGGAAAACGCTTACGTCTATTTATGCGGACAATCAATCTTTTCAATGAACATTTGTTCGCATAGCTAGACGTAATCACCAGGTTGCTCTGTCTGTAGCGTTTGTATTTACATTTCCGATAATAGTCAAAACGTCTCCGTCAGTTGTTATCGGATAAAATAAAAAAAGTTTCGAAGAAATTTAGTGAAATGTCTGGAAAAGGTGCTTCTGATTTGTTGCGAGTCTAGAATAGTACTTTTTTCATGAATACTCTGGGATATGATAAGAACAGCATGTTCGTGTTTTTCAATCAATTGAATTTGTGAAGACAATCTGCAATGTTGGTAATTTTAGCAACATGATTTACCGATATCACGATCAATCGTATAAAGATGGTGGAGTGACTTACACCAACGGTATGAATAAATGCTGAGTATGTGGAATAATTCGATGTCGAATCCGAGGAGTTATAATGCCAAGAACCAATAATATTTTAATGTAACTACTGATCTGATAGTTTCATGATCTATTTGAAAATTCAAATGCAGTAATATAGGTAATTATAACATTAAAAAACGCAATTGCTTCTCTTTGTTCATCGTAGTGCAGTGTACAGAAAATAGTGATTATATGAGCAGTGTTTCAATGGTTTGTTATATTCATCTATTGGGAAACACTAAGTAATAAGACACTACACTCTGTCCAACTTCTATAAGACCACCCTGATTCTATGTCGTTGCAACACAAATAGTTAGAATTTCGACGAGATACATTCATACATCGTTTAATGCTTAGAATAAAGTATATTTAAAGTCGTTCGTTTCGTTCAAAAGAGTTGTTTATTGTGCTTAAAAATGATAATTTCAGTTGTCCAGTTTCTATAAGACCATTTATGAATTTTAGGTATTATCAGTGAAAAATTCAAAACGATCGGCTGATTTACATGTCAATAATTGGCAACCTTGCCATTTCGGCTAAAAACCTGGAAAATTCGTGTTGGAATACTATTTACCAAATGCTGCTGAACGATTTTCTCTATCATTTTTCCATGTTTGAGGAATTGCAACCTCGAGCTCTTCAACCGTGGTGTACCGCTTTCCCTCAGCGTACAAGTATCCCCCTAAGATTTTCAACAGGATTGAAGTCTAGATTAGTTTTCTTGCTGATATGAATGTGATATGATATGTGAATTTTTTATGACGATATCCACGCAAAAACGGTAGGAGAGAGATTTCCAGAACATGTATGTAATCTTTGTATGATGTGAAAGCCATCTTGAGCTTTCCGGTTGCACAGAATCCCGCGCAAACCATGCACAAGCCTCCACCAAAATTCCTGGTTGAAAAATACAGTTACATCTTCCGTAAATCACGCCAGTACCCGTTGAAATCATTAGGACTATCTAAATTGAACTTTTTTCGTCAGTGAAGATAACCTATCCATTGAAGAACTTTTCGCTATGGTATATAGCAAAATGTATTCTTTGGAAACATTCTTTGTTACAACATACCATGTGACTGTCGGTTCATGTGAGCTTTGGCAAAACTCAGACGTCTTCCGATGTAAGATGGTGTAAGATGAAGAGCTTCAACCTTTTAAACCCACAAAAACAAAAACTTACCGAATTGTCACCCGAGTAACATTTAACTTGAAATATTGCTTTATTTGCATAAGCGATTGTGAGGTACTCGAAGCTGTTCTAGCTATTTCCCGCTTATCTCGGTCAGAGAGCTTCGATTTACGTGGAGCTCTCTCCTTCTTACCGCATCCTTGAGGGTTCGCCAAATAATTGAGCACTACTTGATGGGATCGTCCAATCCGACGACAAATTTCTCTGATACCAACATTCTCTTGGTGAAATGCACCGATTTGTCTTTCTTTTCTCTCCGTGACCATTTTTCCCTTCGGCATTTTCCAGATTTATTGATCAAAACAACTAAACCAACGGAAAAATGTAAGTGGTCTTATAGAAACTTGACACTTGAAACATACCAAGCTTTTGGTTTACGCTCAGCGCTTGCACACACACATATGAAAATCATGCAGTGTATGGTAGTCACCAATACATATACACTTGAATATAAATTGAAGCATTGTTTGTTTACAATGACATAAATCAGCAAGGTACCTATTCTTATAGAAGTTGGACAGAGTGTATCGTGACAGACATGTTTGGACTCTATAAAGAATGTGATTCAAATGTAGATTTAGCTTATAGCACATAATCGAACGATGTATGAAAGCTGTATGGAACTACGTCTGTTATGCGGACAAACAGTGATATTTCGGAGACGTTTTTTTTTAAATTTCTCAAATGTTTTCGAACAAAAATGTTTGTTTGCATGCTGAGCAAAAGTATTACATCGCGTAAAATGCAGAACGGCGAAAAAGTCGATTTTGTTCATTTTGTCGCTTACGCCTCCTATACAAACAAGAGCAGCACAGGAAACTAGCACTTATTATTCATACCATCATTGTTTGATTAATACAGGTAGTTTTATATACCTTTACTTATATATCCCTGAATTGGCGGACCCTGTATTATTCTCTAACTTAATTTCATGTAGGGTAACACGGGGTGATTTGGACCACCCCTTTATCTAAAAAAATAAGGCTCAACTTGGATTTTTTATAATGCCATCTCCTTTTATTGTTGAACCGTATTTACCGTTCCTAATCATATTTCGGACGCTTAAGGCATATGATGCAGAAAACAGATCCAAAATGTTTGCACAGGGATTATTTGGTTGATATTTTTAACAAATTAGTTCAATATGCTTTTAAGCTTTCTACTTTGGTACCTATTTGATTGATAATATTGAAAAATCATCGAATAAAACGCTTTTCAAATGAAGCGAATAAGAATCAAACTTCGGACACTATTTTAAAAAAAAATCAAAGGGCCTGGCCGGGTAAGGGAGTAAAAAGTGCACCCAAACCAAATCACTAGCTGTATGGCAAATAATGTAAAGGATATAAAATAAGAAATTTTGGTGGTTTATTTGAACCCTTATGTGGTTTGATGTAGGATCTATAGTGAAAAACGCACTTTTTCGATTATTTCACGCCATCCTCAATAGATACGAGATAAAAATTTGAAAAAAAATACTGAATGTGCATCTTACCACGGTGTATCAAGAAAAATTATCAAAAAAATATTTCATCAAAAATTTTAGTACTAAAAAAATATTTAAATTTTGAAATTTTTTTTTTGGGATTTAGAGATTCAGTACTACTCTAATTCATATTTTAATGTGTTTCTACGGCTATTCTAGATATGTGTGATTTTTTTCAGATTTTTTTCAGTGTTGCGCGGTATCAAAAATATTTTTTTTATATTTCCAAAGAGTGGTTAGGTAAGGGAGTAAAAAGTGCCCCCAAACCAAATCACTAGCTGTATGGCAAATATTGTAAAGGATATTGAATAAGAAATTTTGGTGGTTTATTTGAACCCCTATGTGGTTTGACGTAGGATCTATAGTGAAAAACGTACTTTTTCGTTTAATTCACGCCATCCTCAATAGATCCGAGATAAAAATTTGAAAAAAAAATATTGAATGTGCATCTTACCACGGTGTATCAAGAAAAAATATCAAAAAAATATTTCATCAAAAATTTTAGTACTAAAAAAATATTTAAATTATGAAATTTTTTTTTTGGGATTTAGAGATTCAGTACTACTCTAATTCATATTTAAATGTGCTCTTACGGCTTTTCTAGATTGATGAGTATCTTCAAGCTGTTTTTTTAAAATATCTAATAAAAAAATAATACACAATACAAAAAAATGTTATAGATTTTCAGGCATTTCGAAATTTTGAAAAAAAATATAACTTTGAGACCACAAATCCGATTTGTTTTTTTTTATTTGAATCTTTCAATTGAAAACCAGGAATACAATGAAATAATCGATTTCAAAAAAATAAAAATAATAATGAAGACTATGAAGAACATTATTTTTATGTCACACTATGCTTTTAAAAATTTAGGAAAAATTACGCCAAATGTAGAAAAAAAAAACACATACGAACGCATTTAATTAAAAATTTGAGCAGGAGTGGGTCTCAAAGTTGATTTTTTTTTTTCAAAATTTAAAAATGCCAGAAAATCTATAACATTTTTTTGTACTGTGTATTTTTTTTATTTTTTTTTTATTATTAGATATTTGAAAAAAAAAAAACAGTTTGAAGATATTTATCAATTCAGAAAAGCCGTAAATATGAATTAGAGTAGTACTGAAGCTCTAAATCCCAAAAAAAAAATTCAGAATTCAAATATATTTTTTAGTACTAAAATTTTTGATAACATTTTTTTTGATAATTTTTCTTGATACACCGTGGTAAGATGTACATTCGGTATTTTTTTCAAATTTTTATCTCGGATCTATTGAGGATGGCGTGAAATAAACGAAATAATACGTTTTTCACTATAGATCCTACGTCAAACCACATAGGGGTTCGAATAAACCACCAAAATTTCTTATTCAATATCCTTTACAATATTTGCCATACAGCTAGAAAATTGGTTTGGGGGCACTTTTTACTCCCTTACCTAACCACTCTTTGGAAATATAAAAAAAATATTTTTTGATACCACGCTACACTGAAAAAAATCTCAAAAAATCACACATATCTAGAATAGCCGTAGAAACACATTTAAATATGAATTAGAGTAGTACTGAATCTCTAAATCTTAAAAAAAAAATCAAAATATCAATATTTTTTTTGGTACTAAAATTTTAGATGAAATTTTTTTTTGATAATTTTTCTTGATACACCGTAGTAAGATGCATATTCAGTATTTTTTTCAAATTTTTATCTCGAATCTTTTGAGGATGGCGTGAAATAAACGAAAAAGTACGTTTTTCACTATAGATCCTACGTCAAACCACATAGGGGTTCAAATAAACCACCAAAATTTCTTATTCAATATGCTTTACAATATTTGCCATACAGCTAGAAAATTGGTTTGGGGGCACTTTTTACTCCCTTACCTAACCACTCTTTGGAAATATAAAAAAAATATTTTTTGATACCGCGCAACACTGAAAAAAATCACACATATCTAGAATAGCCGTAGAAACACATTAAAATATCAATTAGAGTAATACTGAATCTCTAAAAAAGTACTAAAATTTTTGATGAAATTTTTTTTTGATAATTTTTTTTGATACACCGTAGTAAGATGCACATTCAGTATTTTTTTCAAATTTTTATCTCGGATCTTTTAAGAATGGCGTAAAATAATCGAAAAAGTACGTTTTTCACTATAGATCCTACGTCAAACCACATAGGGGTTCAAATAAACCACCAAAATTTCTTATTCAATATCCTTTACAATATTTGCCATACAGCTAGTGATTTGGTTTGGGGGCACTTTTTACTCCCTTACCCGGCCAGGCCCTTTCGGACAGATTGAATTCAAATTTCGTACACTTTATTTTGTAATTTTTTGAACGAAAATTAAATCACACTTGATTATATCTTATAGTCAACTGCGAAACACTTACCAAGCAATCACAGTAAACGGTTAACGATGATGAGAACTGATGAAACACGGGAGAAATTTGATGAACGGGTAAATACAACGTGCTCACGCTGAGCAAACGTCAAACACAAACGATAATGAGTAGTGCTGTCATATTTTTGCCGATTATGTTATAATTCAAATGTAGTTCTCATATGAAATGATAGTGAAACCAAGGGATTACTTCAAAGAAGCAATTGTGATATTAGTTTTATAGTTATATCATCAGTGAATTAAGCATTTGAAGATATTAGAACAAAGTGTCCGAAATGTAATTCAGAACGGTACCTGACGTAAAAAAAAAACTTTGGTAAAAGTCGACAGGTGGAAGGAAAGTTTAGCATGAACACAGCAAGCACTTTGATTGTTAAAAAAATGTGAGTTTTCCGAATAGGAACAATTTGATACAGAAACTGTAAGTTTGATAACAATAAATGAAATTAATTGCATTTCAATTATTGCATGTTGTGTGGGGTGACACAGAAACGTTTCTGTGGGTGAATTGGTCCAACAGGTTTGAAGCTTTTCTTTGGTCTGATTGAATCCAGATGCCGCTGAATTACAAAAAGAAAAGATGACCAGGCAATATTGGAAGATGGAAGAGCTTGAAAGAGCAACGCAGGCCATCAAGGACGGATTTTCTCTGACCAAGCATCGAAAGTGTTTGAAAATGCTCGAACAACAGTAAAAAGATCCGAATTCCAGAATTTTAGATGGTCTCAATCCAATTTTTCTGGTCTAGAATCTGGCCAAGACATCTGGTATCGATCCCAGAACACTGTTACTGATTGTAACATTATCCCAAAATACTTTACATAAACATAAGTATGTTTTTTTATGAAACACACACTGGACCAAATCACCCCGCATCAAATTTTAATGTCCAAAAATCATCTCTTCTATTTTATTATATATTTGGTAATTTGATTACAATGATTGAACATTATTGATTGAGAGAAAACAAGTGTAGCTCAGTATACAATGTGACATTTTTATTTAGACCGTATTGGTTTGGAAATATTAGACGATTTGCTTAGGGGGTCCAAATTCCCCCCATTTTCTCTACATGGTACTTCTGTGCCCTTCGTCCCCGATTCGATTTTCCCTACCTTAGTTTTATTCACCACAGAACTCAAATGAGAATGCATTTTAGCGTGAGTCAACTTTTCCATCCTCCCTCACTGGAAAGCTCACTTCTCACAAACGCATCCCGATGCTCAAAATTCCAAGACCAAACTCTCGGTCGGTTCTCTCCGTCACTCTCTCGTTTTCTCACCAGCTCACCAGGCTTTCCGGATATTCGTCCGTCTCCGTCTCGAAAGGCTCCACACGGAACGGCTTCCGAGTTCCGTCATTCATATTTAATCGCGCACCAGTTTCGTTCGCGACGCTAGCCGGGCTGGACGCATTTTTCTATTTTTCCCGCCCAATTAATTCCGTCTGTCAACAAAACGGCTCTCTGTGAGTCGCGTGTGAAGCTGTGCGGTTTCTGTGACAAGACGAGAATCGAATCGAATCGAATCGGTACCGCGGCGTGACGAGACGGAGCTTCGTCAGGATTCGTCACCGATTTCACAGGGAAAACAATCGGAACGAATCGATCCACAATCGAACGCCCGCGGTTATTTGTTCTCACCCCCAGCCCACCCACACGAGAAGGTAGAATTAACCCGAGGGAAAACGGAATAAAACAAGTGACTTTTTCTTTAGTTTGTCGTGCACTCAACAGCGAATGCAGAGGTGCAAAACGTAAACTGATAGGGTGGGAAGGGAAGGAGAAGAATACAAAAATCAAGTCGGAGGCAAATGAAGAACGTGCGTTTTAATTAGCTCTGGCCAAACGAAGCCACCCCCCACCCCCCCTTCTTCTACCACGCAGTGTTGTTATCGGTTGTGGGCGTTGGAATGCGAAGGTGGGTTTGTGCTGAGAGTGGTGGGAGTGCAGTTTAGAGAAGCGACCGATATTTAAATTCGATTGGTTCCAGGGCGATATTGTCCGACCCTGAGAAGTGTGATTCGGTCAAGCGCGACGGTCGGTGTGGGTGGAAACGTATGAAAGTGTGTGCCATTTGGGGATTATTTAGAAATTGACGTAGCTCTCGAGTTGCTACAGACAAATGGTGAGGGAGATGAGAAGGTGATGATGAACGTTAGAACGATGTGACGATGGTCGTAGTAATAGTAGTATAGCTCGGTGGTCATCACGTTAAATGGAATTCGTACCCCGGTTAAACAGAGTAACGGTTTGGTAAATATATATTTATCAAGAAATATACAAAGGATTGTGTGATTTGTGGAAGCTACTGTATCGATTGCTGAATTTTTAACACCAATAAGTTCCACAGCGTTTCGGTTGAATCCGAATCCGAATACCATTCAACCGAAACATATTTTCCCTGACATTCACTCGCATACACTGCGTTTCACAACTATAGAACCACTGATTTTTACTGAGTTTCCAGAGATATGTAAGAAGTCGGTTGAATTGAAGTATATAGTGTAGGATATAACAACTATCTTCATTTAAAAGACTGACCGTTTGAACTTTATTGTTGTGTTCAAACGCGAAACATTCAAAAAACAAAAATTCCAATGTTTCATAACTATAGAACCAGATGGAAAAACTCTCACTCCTTTACAAAATCACGTCAATTTCACATGAATTGCAGTAAATTTCTAATTCATAGGTCATCTTTAGTTCTCAATCCGTTCAAGTAACCCATTCGGGGTGGTTTTGACCAAGCTGCGCCATATTATAGTGTGTATCTCGTTCTACGCAGAGGATACTGCTCGTTTAAGCTCTTCAAATCTTTCATACTGCTTGTAAGCTGCATCTACTATTCATACGATCACTCCTCATAATTTCTTGATAGGGTTTTGATCTGGTAAACAAGCTGACCAGTACAGAATCTGAAGCTCCTATTCAATGAACCATGCCTTGACTTTCCGGATTTTATGAATTGATGCCAAATTACCCAATTATCACATTGTTTTTTATGTAAAAACAGCAGGAAATTATTCTGAAGTACTTCCTTGCACTTCTGACTGTTCATTCGTGTTGATTATAAGCTATCTAAACCAGGACTTTATGAGAAAATCCTCCCCAAACCATAAAAATTTCATCTCTGAAGCTGCGGGTCCAAAAACTAATGTGGAAGCTAATGCCATGGGTTTCACTATTTCAGGAAAACTTCTCTGATAAAAATAAATCCAACTTGAATAGATGTGCAACTAGAGGCGAATGAACTGCAAAGTTTAAAGCCTCTTAAAAACAAACAAAGAAAGAAAGAATAGATGTGCTTCATACTGAAAGGACTTACGGAACGTGTCATGTGTTTTGTAAACTCGTTACTTTGCAGACGGCAGTTTGCTGGTTTGAAGAAAATATTTTCAAAAAGACCTGGTTCAGATGGCTTTTGATCGTTACGAATGCACAGTCAGAAGTACAATGAAGTACTTCAGAATCATTTACTTCTGTTTTGCATGGAAAACACCGTGATAATTGGGTAATTTGGTATCAATTCATAAAATCCGGAAAGTCAAGGCATGGTTCATTGAATAGGAGCTTCAGATTCTGTACTGGTCAGCTTGTTTACCAGATCAAAACCCTATCAAGAACTTATGAGGAGTGACCGTATGAACAGTAGATGCATCTTAGAAGCAGTATGAGTGATTTGAAGAGCTTAAACGAGCAGTATCCTCTGCGTAGAACGAGATACACACTACGATATGGCGCAGCTTGGTCAAAATCACCCCGAATGGGTTACTTGAACAGATTGAGAACTAAAGATGGCCTACGAATTTGAAACTTACTGCAATTCATGCGAAATTGACGTTGATTTTGTAAAGGAGTGAGAGTTTTTCCATCTGGTTTTATAGTTATGAAACACTGGAATTTTTGTTTTTGGAATGTTTCGCGCCTTTCCACAACAATAAGGTTCAAATGGTCAGTCTTTTAAATGAAGATAGTTAAACTATATACTTCAATTCAACCAATTTCTTACATATCTCTGGAAACTCAGAAAAAATTAGTGGTTCTATAGTTGTGAAACGCAGTGTATATAACATATCCGAATGTTGGATTTGCCCGAATTTCCTATTTGCCAGGAAGTAACAATTAACAGAATGTAATATTTACCCGAATGAAGATAAAAAAATAGAATTAGACAAAAATCTAAATTTAAAGAGGAACACGCTCTTCAAAATAATCGTTTCTATGAGAGGTTTTGCCTTATATTCAATTGAAATTCAGAACTAGAATGATCATACTTCTTATTCCGTACTGCTCTAAATGAAGCACACTGCGAGTCCATCCAGAAGATACCCTAGTTCGAAAAAAAATATATAATAGAAAAATGCCTGTAAAATACTCAGGAATGTTATTTTAAAAAAACGTGAGCTAATGGTTTATAGAAATATCTTTTTCATTTTCAGCAAGGGCTGTTTTTTTCGCGTTTAGTTATTTCTTTCTAAATAATTTGACAAAAATCAAAATTCCATTTATTTTAGAATGATTTCTTCTTCAAGCTGCTCTTTCGCTTTGCGTTGAATTGATGTGAATAATTATCAGGAGAACTCGTTGAATTCTTCATCATATTAGTGAATATCACTATGATACATTGTTGTCGTTTCATTACAACTCGATTGTTTTATTATTATTGTAAAATAATTATGTCAGCCCATAGAATGTACACTGCTGGTCAGTAAAATAGGTGTGAATAAAACAAACACTGAAATTCACTAAATTTAAATCATTGCACAGAGTGGAAAAAAAATCAAACATAGTTAGTAAGACGGATAAAAAGGATGAACACTTCCAGTAACTTTTTGATTTCCATCAGAAGTAATAAAAAGTCTATGGTCAATAAAACAGGTGTGAGTTAACAATAAGAACTTTCCTGGGGCATTTCATTAAAAAAAACAGTCACAGTTTCACTCAAAACTAATTTAGTATCCAGTAAAACCACCATTATTCTAAAGCACTTTATGTACTCTTCTGGGCATAGAGTTTACCAATACCTGACATGTTTTCAATTGAATTGAATAGCGTTCTTTCTGCACTTTCCTCTAATGTTTATCCTTGCTAGAGAAAAACTGGCCTGATAACTTTTTCTTCAACTCCTTCCAGAGGTTCCTATCGGGATTAAATCTGGAGACTGGCTTGGTCAAGGAAGAACTGATACTTTATTTGTATCAAAGCACAATTTTAGCAGCTTCAATGTATGTTTGAGGCTGTTATCTTGCTGGAAAAGTCATTTGAGAGGCATATTTTCATCTGCGTAAGGAAGCATTTGTGGAGGCGATCTGGCGTAGTGGTAACATCCATACCTCTCACGCAGAGATCACGAGTTCAATTCTCACTCCCGACATTCTTCCAAAAATAGAAGTAAGAGTGACGAACCAGCCGAAATGTGTTTGAAAGTCACTATATAAAGAAAAAAAAGAAAAAATAAGAAAGCATTACCATAATTGCCTTGTAATCGACAGCATTTATTGTGTTCCTGATTCGGAATATGGAACGCGCACCATACCAGAAAAAAACAACCCTAATCCATGATGTTGCCACCACCATGTTTCACAGTTTTCTTCGAGAAGCAAGGATGAAATTCTTTTCCTGCAGGTCATCTAACATTCCGTTGGGAACCCCAACCAAATAAATTTATCTTAGTTTCGTCACTCCACAAAATTTTACGCCTCTTTGTCGTACCTTCTGCTCCTTGCTGGGTTATTCACATGAAGCAAATTGGTTCTTCTGTCTCAATAGTGGCACTTTTCCTAGCCGATTCACCCGGGTGCAAATGGATCAGCTTTCGCCAGAAGTACTATACGATGGTCTTACAAAACCACGTGGACACCTGCCACGCATTTCCGTCAAGGCATTCGTGGCAAAATGTTCAGACCGTCCTAGCATTCCAGTAATGGTTTTACAGCACTTGTTCACTTACTGAGACTTCTTTATGAGGAATACACTAATGCATCAATGCATTCAGAGCTGACGCACTCAAAACAAACTATTAATCATTTATCATCAATATAGATATACACTCAAAATTATTTTTAGCACATGTTTTTGCATCCCGATTTATTACATTAAACGATCTTAAAAATAACAGAAAATGTGCTACACCCCCATACTTAGGCTGACCAAATAGTTCAGGATTAAAAACGGGACACGCGAACCAAAAAACAAAAAATTAACAAAAAGACATAATATTGGGTCTGCAACTTAATTCGTTCCTTTTTATTGCGTGGAAAATTGTAAGGGGTTGTATCTAGGACACGACTGAATTTTCGACGCAGAACCACGGAATTAATATATTATTCAATCCGCTTGTTTTTCACTTCGGATATTATTCTAAAATTTAAAAAAAAAATTATTTTCAAAAATTTCATTTGAAATCTGAACAATAAAGAGAATCGTCGAAAGCTTTCAGTGTTTTTTTCGGTTATTTGGTTCTGTCCTCACTTGACGATTGAACTACAAACTATAAACACCATTGCTCCTATATTCTGCTTGAGGTGGGTCGAGCCCCAAAACATGCAACAGTAAGGTTTTCCTACTGGGATTTGAATGCATACCTCCATGAAAAATTCGTTGGGTTTAAATAAATGCAGTGTAGGTCCGTATTCCAAAATTCTGGATACTCTTTCATATCCGCATTAGCGCTATTTTTTCCGTATGCTGCTGATACCTAGTGATCCCCGATAATAGTTCGATTAATCGGTTAATCGAATACTTCCTACAAAATTTGATTATTAATCGAACGAATACAGCGCAACCAATAATCGAAGCGAACGAATAATTTACGTCGATTAATCGATCCTAACCCAGAGAATAAAAAACGTACGGCCGCTGCAGTTTTATCCTGCAATTCAATCATTATCGTTAAGCGTAAGAGCTAACAATTGACTTTTTGATTCCAGATGGCTTTCTATTAAATGAGAAATATTAGTCTAACTAATTATTTCTCTCAGTGTGACCATTAATCGATTAATCAATTATTTGGGGCGATTAATCGTATCGAATAACAAACTGCTGAAAAGTATTCGATTAGCTGAACGATTAATTTCAAAAATCGGGGATCACTACTGACACGTTCTTTGTCGAGGCACACACGAGGCATACGGAGGAATTTCTCTTCTTCGATTCGCAATATCTTCCATTCTTGTATCGAGCTGTGTGTGTCTATGTGTGTGAAATCAACATTAGGTATGAGTGATGTCCGATCCTTGTGTCGCACCTGCTTACTCGCTCGCAAGTTTGATCTCATTCGAATGGAATCAGTGGAAAAAAAAGCAAGCGGGTAGTGCAAGCGCACAAATCGGCAAAACAAATATATGGGAAAATTGGAATGCTTCCAGTTTTAATTAATGTAAACTGTTTGGAGATTAGGGAATCTTAATGTATAGCATATCAAACAAATCTCAGAGATTTTCCGATTCGATTGGTATGAAAATCATGACAATCCGTTCGCTGTGAAAATAGTTATTAACGTTAGTTTTATTTCATAAAAACGTGACCTGTTTTCTAATTTGGCACCCTTAATGAAAGACATAGTTCTACGTCAAAACACATTTATTTGAATAATAAAATGAATTAATACATCATTCAAAGCATAGCCACTACTTTTTACCATCTTCCTAGCAATTTACGGAATTCGTCGCGAGAGAATCGTTCATCTTTTGAAGCCAAGAATGAATCACGCCATTTTTCGATGCTTGTTTTGGTTCTAGCGTATTTCACTCAAAGTGTTCTGTATCGATCGACACGAATGGTAATCGGAAGCGGCTATATAGCGGGTGTACCGGAATTTCCCATTCGCTATTCTTCAAATAGTTAGAATAGATGGATAGATGGAATTTTATCCGCTCGTGTCAGGTCACATAATCTGAACGTTTTTCAGCAATAGCTCGCTATACACTTACCAACTGGGTGTCTTCGTAGCCACATTGGTTGCACGTTCGCTTAGTAAGCGATCGATCGTGAGTTCAAAACTCAGGGCCCTCAATTGACCATCTTCGTGTTGTTTCAGAATAATTTCATCCACGCAACAATCATCAGCGATGAAGATCGATCCACGGTCGAAATAAGATCGATTCATCCATACAACCAGTGTTGCCACACGTACAGAATTATTTGGAATGGTACAAATTTTTTCGTTATTTTTGGTACAGATTCTGTACGGTACGGTTCTTGTTAGTCCCGTTAAAAATTTGGTTGAAAACATTTTATATTTTTTTTGAGAGCAAAACGCTGGTGCGCACTTTTGCCCCACAAACAATCTTCAACTAATCGAATTTCTAAAAAAAAGCTCTTGAACTTTTTCACAAAAAATTTTTCAATTATCTACTATAGAATGAAGGTTTTTTTCACAATGTTGTTTCGAGCGTTCCAGTTATTTTAGGTAACTAAATCGTCATTCCCAAAATTAAAAAAAAATAGATCAAAACAACACAAAAGTCTTCTTTCCTCGTAACCTTTTACCACTTTAACGAAATTTATCTTGTTCATATGTGTGAACTTCGGGTGTAATAATGTGTCAAACAAATACACCGTTGCTGAATGTTTATGCTCGTTTGTTTCAAAAAAGCCAATGCGCACTTTTGCCCCGTGCGTAACTTTGTCCCGCACTACTCTACTGCTAATGATTCTGCAAGCTCTGTTTACGTTTAAAACGAATCTTGATCGACTAATTCATCGTCTTCAACTTTTTTGGTAGAACCGGACGCTTTTTGTCTTTAGCACTAAAATCATCACTTTTGAATCGTCCAAAATGTTTCCTACAAAATCTATTCGATGGTGCAGAGTCATTATAAACTTCCACAAGCTTTCGATGCGCTTCAATTGCACCTTTCTTCCAATGAAAGCAGAAAATCAAAACTAGCCGCAAGTGGTGTTTATTCGCAACGAAACTTGAAATTTTCAATGAATTTGAAATTGAACTTGTTGTGCAAAACTCAATAACTTGTAAATAATATTTGGTTAATAGATGTCAATACTTCACGATTCAACAAAAATCCGCTGTCGCCGTCGTATATTGAGCCATATTGTGGAAACGGAACGGTTGGGAATGGAAATTAGGTTGCACACCCACTATAATTCGAGAAATGTTATTGAGTGAATAAAACCTAGAAAAAAAACCAAACTATCACAAAGTATTGTTGATTTATTCTCTACAGTGAAGAAATACTTAGTTGATGGAGAGGTTTGCCGAAAAAGATTCTCATTTTTAGTATTTTTTTCATAAAAGTTGTTATATTCCAGCATTTAGAGCTCGACAGTTATTCTCTAGACAAAAACTGTCTTCGACAAAGTTGTTACATGCGATAGAGCGTTCATTTTTATATTATCAAAAATAAGGTGACCAAAATTGTCGATGAAATAAAAAATCTAACTTTCTTATCTTTATAGATAGAGGTAAACATAGTTCGCCAATATTGTAGTCCTAGTTATTTGAGGCATCTTTGTAGAACAAAGTCTTTTTTCTATCTCTTGCAATAACCGATATAGCGCCTTTATTCTAAGTTACGTTAGGGTCACCATGAAAAAAAACTGTTTTTTTGCTCTTACTTTTATATGCCAAATTCTACACACAAACTGTCTTCGGAAGACTTTTAGAACATATTAATACAAATATTTTGCGATGCAGAACTTGTCAATATCTCAACTTCACTCAAAGTTATTGATATTTCTTCCCAAAAAACACGCTCTTTTCATTTGTTTGTCATTCTTTCTGGGACAAACATAAAAAATGTTTGTTGACGAATTTGAACAAATTAATCGAAGAATTGTTGAACAAGAATCCCGTCCTAGAGCAAAAGAATAAATTGCATTTTCAATACATTTAAAAATAAATGTATTGTTTACGCAATTGTTTTAATTGATAAAGCTTTTAATATCGAAATCAGGCAATAACTTGAAGTATCGTTTGTTTCACTTTGAAAACATTCACTGCACAAAATGAGTTGCAATACACGAAAATCTTTAACGCTAAAAATAAATAGGACATAATTCAAAGGGTACTTAAAAGATAACATTGTCTAATGAATTCAATGTGCCGCACAATGCGAATTCATTCGTCATCAGTAATATGGACTAGAGTCATAAAAAGGGTAAGAATAATGGCTTCAATGATGTTCAATTGGTATATTTTGCCTGGCGATAAAATAAAAAAAATAATCATTTATTAAATCAGGGACTGATGGAGAATTCAACAATGAAACTATGAGCCCACCCTCTCAAAACTAGCAAGCAGGTGCTTTCCAGATTATCTATACTGGTTTATTAACAACAACAAAATCAACTACAAATTACCGGACGAATGAGCTGAATTTCATATTTATTGTTTAATGTTTTTAGTTCCAAGATGGTTAGACATCAATTACTTTTGTTTCTGATATGATTTGATTGTTTTGCGTGAGCTTGGGTATTTCTCTCCTTATAGCGACATTTGAGCTCTCTGTAACGACAATCTTTTATAACGACAATTCTCTATCACGACGGTTCCTTGCGATGTCGCTATAGAGAGCTGAGTGAGCTGGTGAGGGTAGACAGCGGCCCTGGCAAACTATGAAAATTGCACCCCAAGAAATACCACTTTTTTCAAATTTATCACTATAATTACACTTAGGTGCCTACTCTATCAAATTTCTTTTAAAAACCTTTTCAATTTGAACTAGGAACGTGTTATTGTTTAAATAACTGTAAAACATCGCATAGCACGGAGGGGCGCCCAGGCATGCGTAACGAAAAAATCAGAAGGGTATTGGTGTAATATGATGTTGGGTGTTCCAATTTTTCGAAAATCAAAGAAAGGTTATTGGATTCATGTGCGGAAAGAAGCAACTACTCATGATGGATGTCGTTTTACTCAATTGAAAGATGAAATATAATTCGGGGAAAAAATGCTTTTGAAAATTCTAGGATTTTGGCGCCCCAAATGGTCAGCGCCCCTGGCAAATGTATACCAAACTTTTATTGCAATACGTCTAACACTAATTATGTTTCCGCACTGTTTTGTGGTTCGTGCGTTGCCATTCGTGTTCACGTACAAAATTCTCCATGACGGGGGGCAATCGACCTCCATAGGGTATCCCTTTTCCGACGATCGTATTCGCGCAGTAGCACTTGAGCGAGATGAATCTGTTCACGGGTATATCGTTCCAAGATTTCTGCGCCAGCAGTTCCGAAGGTCGAACGCCGGTCAGATCCGGTAGATCTATATGAGCACCGCATTCCAGCAATAGTTTTGTCACGTCGCCAGGTCCTTCTATGCGATGCTCAATGGATAGATGCAACAGTGTTTCGCCGGTTTTTACGCATCGTATATTATTGCAAACAAGTTCCCGAATGCTTTTTTTAATCATCTCACGTTTTTGATCATTTTTAGTCATGTAAAGCAGAACATCCATTAGATACACTATGTAACGAATTGTCCAATCATAGTTTCTCTGCTGCTTTCTGGTTCTTATCATCGGCTGAGTCTTGATGGCATCTGATGCTAAAAGCTGAAACACACTCCAAACATATTCGAAACGTGGCGGAATCGAATTCCTTGCACGACCAACCATTTTTTGTGCTATACTCGAACTATCAGAATCCAGTATGGTGTACTTTTGAATCTGTCTCTGCAGCACCAACATCCACAGATCTATACATTTTTGAATCCGGTCGGTCAGCTGGTAGTGATGACCGTGACGTGTCATTTGTGACAGAGTATCTTTGTCGTCGGTCCCCAACACTCTCTCGCAAATCAACAGACCCTGCAAACCTATCGCATCAGGATCTTCCATGATTTCCTCCAACTCGGCAAGGGTTCTAAACTCACGCGTGTTTCCATATATTGTATGAGGAGAAATCTCCGGTCGCTTTTGCCGGTAATTTCCTCCCACCAGCCGCCTGTCATGAGCTTGTCGCCAGCAGAAAATTGTTAATGAATAAGATCCAAACTTGAAGAATAGTGTAGCTCCCACCAGCTCGTACGCGTCGGCCTTCCTCTCCGGTGTGTAATCGAGGATGTTTATGAGATAGAACGCCAATTGATAGTTGGCACTGCGACATGCGATTTTGAGAGCATCATCACCGTTAAAATAAACGAATGGATCAGCTCCGTGTTTTAGCAACAGCTTGATTGTTCCTTTTTTCCGATTATCAAACTTATTCATACACGTTTTTATCCAGGCAATGAGACAGGTTTCGCCATTGTTGTTCGTCTTCCGAACGTCCGCTCCTTTACGTACCAAATACCGCACTATTCTATGATCCCTTTGCCTACACGCCAACAGCACCAGCGTTGAACCACAGTCGGACAGAGCCTTCGCATCTGCCCCCAATCGAATGAGATGTTTGAGGACATCATAATTTCCGGATACACAGACCCAACGCAGAGGGGTATAGCTCTCCAGCTGGGAATCGATGCATTTCTGCTCGATGTTCGCATCACACTCCTTTACAAGATATTCCATGATTTCAGTGTTGCCAACAATGCAAGCGCTGGCCAGGGCTGTAAACCCAATCTGCTTCGTCTCGACCACTTTTTTTCGGATGGGCCGGGGTAGCGACTGAAGTTTCTCCCGGAGTTCCTTGGGCAGAGGTCCTGTGGGCGATTGAATCGCCCTGAACAGGGATGTCGCGGTGTTCGCCAAAAACTCCTCACTGTGTTCACTCATTTCGTTTGAAATAGGAATCTGGTTGAGATATTGCTCAGACTTTTGCCACTCTGTAATCTGGCGAAAGGTGAAATGCTTCACTGTACAAGTTAAACTATTATGAGATCAGTTTGTTATGTCACAGCATTTACCTTCTTGAGATCTGTTTTTTTCGACAGGTATCGAATTCATATATAGCTACCTAGTGCCGAATAGAATAGTGGGGAACAAATACAGTGGCGGCGTAAAGAACAAATACACTGCAAGTAAAAGTCATTATTCCCGATTGACGCACCAGCCATATGTTATGGGCAGCGATAGTGATTTTTGCGAAATTTGTGGACAGATAATCCGGAAAAAGGAAACTGATACATGACCGAGCTTTGTCTTAGTAATGCATATTTTTACTAAAACAAACACTGATGGGCACCCCAAATTGAAATCGAAGTGCGTTAAAAGCGTTAAAAGCGTCGTCGAATGGTGCGAATAGAAAGGTCCATAATTTTTTGATTTTCTAAAAAATAAATGAACGATACTGAAGTGGCAAAATGTTCTAATAATTGGCTACTTTTACGTAGTATTGACTGGAATATCGAAAATTCGAAAAAGGTTTTAATATTGGAACACATTAATTTCAAATGGGGGTGGATTTTTTTTGCGCTCATCTGTGTATTTATTTCAGTACCCGTAAAAGACTAATCTTCGCAAAAATATATCAGTGGCACTGAAGCAAAAACATCTCAATTATGTTTCTCTTCCTTTGAAGTTTATCGGCAGATCACAGCGTCCAGCCTATACAACTAGCATGCAAATAGAGAAAAAAAATGACTTACACTTGCAGTGTATTTATTATTTTAGCCATTACTGTACAATAAATACCGATAGACGGCAGGTAAAAACATCTATATTCCAACGTGCATAACATACGAGAACGAGACGTGCAGGTTTCTGTTTCTTTTCCTTAACATGAAATCAACAAACGACCCATTCCACGAGGCTATGCACCAAACAACCAAATTTCAAATCAAATTTTAGGAGAAAATTGAAAAAGTTATCTGAGCAAGCACTAGTTAGAACATAAATTCTTTGAAACGAATTTAATTTTTGTGTGCCAACATTTGAGAGGGGCGAGTATAAAAAAACTACATAATTTTATTTTTATGTTTCTTGGACTATATTTGCACTTGCTTAACCAAACTTCAATGTCTATAATATACAGACTCTATATACCATTGAATGGATAATTAAATACTTGTTTGAAGAACCGTGGGTAGATCTAGGTTTCATTTTGAAATTTATAAGAAACAACCATTTGAAAAACAGGTATTTTGAAGCGTTGTCACGTCACAAAAATAGAGTATTTTTTAGTGTATCAGACGAACGAAAGCAAATATTTTTACTAGGGTTCCTCTTAGCAAACAATGAGGGTCAACAACCCACAAAATTTGGTTGAGATCGGTCCACAAACAGAGGAGTATCAACTGTCTCAAGAAGTTGTTCTCACGTCACGAAAAGTATACAATTCGTTTCCACGTGACGTGATAACATTTTGACTCACTACATTTTTTTACACACAAAATTGAGTGATGGTATAGTAAAATTGAGAAAATTCCCCACAAGAATCATTAGTTGGAGAATATTTTATAGTCAGATTGGCTTGTTGTCATTCAAATACTTTTTATGTTGCTGTTTCGGGCTGTTGAACATTAATGATTGATTTTTTTTTTCTCAGTGTTCGTCGTATGTAAACAACGTTGTTTTTCGATTTCCATCGCTGTTTACGTGTTTATTTTATCGTCTTAAATCTTAAATCTTAAATCTGTTGATATCGTCCAGTGGTTGTCTGTGTTTGAACAGTTACGTTTGTGGATCGATCCGTACAGTCGTTGTGTAGCATTTTCTACTTCTCGCTAGTTTGTGTTTATTCGGTGGAACATAACAACAAAGGTGCTTTACTCTCCACGCCGATTTTCTGGCTCGAAGCGACATCTACCGCACTCAAACTCAACCTCGCATCTGGTCGAATTTTCAAAAGCTCGGCACGCGCATTGTACTGCATACCCAAAGGCGCATCATCATGGCAAAAAACTGCGCTAAGTGCTCTAATGCTATTTCGGGCATCGATTATGTCGTTTGCCGCGGCTATTGCGGTGCGTCTTTTCACATGAATGCATGTTCCGGTGTAACTCGTGCGTTGCAATCGTACTTCGCATCTAACAGAAACAACCTTTTCTGGATGTGTGATCAATGTGCTGAGTTATTTGAGAACTCGCATTTTCGCGTCATCTCACGCCAGGCCGATGAAAAATCTCAACTATGCACGCTCACGACTGCGATTACTGAGCTGCGGTCGGAAATAAAACAACTGCATTCTAAGCCCGTTACCCAGTTTTCACCCGCTACAAGCACGCACTGGCCAGCACTTGAGCACAATTTCACAATCCGAGCTTCTGAGAGTTGCCAAATAGGAAGCAAAAAGCCGATGGCAAATGTTGCTTCTGTGCCAATTTGCAATAATGATGCTGATCATAAATTCTGGTTATACGTATCAAAAATTCGTCCAGACGTCACCGTGGAATCGGTATCGGCTATGGTTAAGGCTAATCTCGGGACCGAGGATAATATTTCAGTGGTAAAGCTCATTCCAAAAGGCAGAGAGTTGGATTCCCTCACTTTTTTGTCCTTTAAAATTGGACTGGACCACTCGTTCAGGGAAAAGGCACTTGACCCATCTACATGGCCCGAAGGATTGCTATTTCGTGAGTTCGAAAACTACGGTTCACAAAAATTTGGAGTTCCAACGAAGTACAAGAAGTCTACAACGCCGTTGATGCCACCAGAAACGGTTGCTTCTCCAACCGCGACTATCATGAATTTGAGTTAGTTCACTGCAGCCCGGGACGCAATAGTTTGAGTCATTCGGAAGGCCCCTCTCCTCCCATCCCAGTCGTGCCCTTCTCGCCGTCGGTCAGCAGTCGTCCCGGACCTGCGTTTGGGCTTGGAAAAGGGGTCTTCCAGCCAGTTTGCACAGGCAAGTACAGTTCCTCTGGATCTAATTTCGTTCCTGATTCTCGGTACGTTTTCAGTTGCATTTCTTCAATAAGTATGACAGTGTCATACAGCCATTGCCCATTCGGCCAACCGCGTCTGTCTCTCCGCTGACTGCTCCTGCCACTCAAGACATTCCGTTCCTGTGTCCGGAGCTGGTGAGGGAGTCTCCCAACTAGCTACTTCAGGCAAGTACGATTGCAGTACCGTTTCTCCGCTTCCTGATATTGGTCCCATTGATAGTGCTGCATACATCAATGGTGTGGTTGATGCCGAGCCGAACCTCGATGCCACTGTTGTTCCAGCTACCACAACCTCGCATTTCAACGCTCTTTCCTCCAACCGTCATCAGGAAATTAGTGTATATTACCAAAACGTTGGCGGTATCAACAACAAGGTCGACGATTTCCGGGTAGCTGTATCAGACCAATGCTACGACATAGTAAAGGGTGTGTCACATCAAATTGCATCACGGAAAAAACGCTGTAGAAATTTAATTTCTAGGAATTATATCTTCAGCTTTCGCTTATAATCAGATAAGAGTGTATAGATCACGTTGGCCATGCTTCACTGTCAAATTTTCGTAAAGTTGGAAAAATGTCGTTGAATGAAAAAGAGCGTCGTGAATTAATCCTGCGCACTCATTTCGAGAATCCGGAGTTGTCACATCGGAACATCGGTAAGATGCTGGGAATCGTCCAATCCACGGTCAGCAGAGTACTAAAACGATACTTCGAGAACATAACCATCGACCGGAAGGCGAAGAACGGCAAAAATGGATGCTCCGTCAGTGAAAAAGATCACAAGCGCGTAGTTAAGCAGTTTAGACGTGATACGAGAAGTTCGGTCCGGGATGTCGCCAAAAAGCTGAATTTGTCAAGTTCATTCGTCCAGCGGATCAAGCAGCGGGAGGGCCTGCGTACTTACAAGGTTCAGATGGCTCCTAACCGCGACGAAAGGCAAAACATGGTGGGGAAGACGCGAGCCCGGAAGCTGTACACCGAAATGCTGACGAAGCCGCATTGCCTGGTAATGGACGACGAAACCTACGTCAAAGCGGACTTTGATCAGCTGCCGGGCCTGTTGTTCTTCTCCATAGAGGACAAATTCAGCGTTCCGGAGGAGATTCGCAAGCAGAAACTATCCAAGTTTGCCAAAAAGTACATGGTGTGGCAAGCGATCTGCTCTTGCGGAAAGCGGAGCGCCCCCTTCGTGATGACCGGCACGGTAAACGGGCAGGTTTACCTTAAGGAGTGCCTACAGAAGCGCTTACTACCACTATTGAAGCAGCACGAGGGCCCGACCATCTTCTGGCCGGATCTCGCTTCGTGCCACTATTCAAAGGACGTGTTGGAGTGGTACGAAGCCAACGGGGTCACCTTCGTGCCGAAGGAAATGAACCCGCCCAACGCGCCGGAGCTTCGCCCAATAGAGAAATATTGGGCGATTATGAAGCAGGCCCTCCGGAAGAACCCAAAAGTTGTCAAATCGGAGGCGGACTTCAAGAGAAAATGGATTTCTGTTAAAAAAAAAACTACAACCTGACGTTGTACAGAACCTTATGGACGGGGTAAAGAGGAAGGTGCGAGCATACGGGCTTGGGCTCGAAGTATGAATAAAAAGAAAATGCCAAAAGTTGTTTAATAGTTTTTATTTTACTGTCTAAAATTTTCAAAAGGATCGGTCTACTGGGCGAATTTCTACAGCGTTTTTTCCGTGATGCAATTTGATGTGACACACCCTTTAGTTCTCACGGAGACTTGGTTGAACTCACGTATACTCTCTCACCAAGTGTTCGGCTGCGACTACGAAGTTTTTCGTTGCGATAGGAACGCTGATAATAGTCGTAAGGCTAGAGGCGGAGGCGTTTTAGTAGCCGTGAACTCCAGACTTGAGACGAGGGCTGTAGAAAACCAAAAATGGTCTTGTCTAGAGCAGGTATGGACGGCGATCACACTTGGCGACCGCACTTTATATCTATACGCATTGTATATCCCTCCTGACCGAACACGAGAACGTGAACTTATCGAGATCCATTGCCAGTCAATTTTCTCCGTTCTGGAAGTCGCTAAAGCAACAGATGAAATCATCTTCTTCTTCTTCTTTGTTTTTAAGAGGCTTTAAACTTTGCAGTTCATTCGCCTCTATGAAATCATCTTGATGGGTGATTATAATATCCCAGGAATCTCGTGGAAGAAATCACGCCACGGTTTCCTTTATCCGGATCTGGGTCACTCAGCCCTCCATTCCAACGCGTCTTTTATGCTAGATACTTATAGCTTAGCCACTCTCTCGCAAATTAATCACGTCACTAACGAGAACGGCCGTAGCCTGGATCTTTGCTTTGTGAGTGCGCAGGATACAGCCCCATTCTTATGCGAGGCTCCCGCTCCTCTCGTGAAACTTACCCCTCACCCCCCACCCTTGCTGGTTGCCATTGGCACAAAACTGTTACAGGATATCAATATTTCACCTGTAGTCGTTTCTAACGACTTCCGTAGTGCTGACCATCGTAGTATCAGCCAGTTGTTCTCTAGCTGCAATTGGGGCGACATATTAGATACCGCTAACGTCGAGTCTGCAGCTGTAACATTCTCCAACGTCCTGGCATATGTCATCGATAGACATGTGCCAAAGAAGAAGTGCCTCCATACGTCCCGAAAACCATGGCAAACACGAGAACTTCGACGAATGAAATCCATAAAGAGGGCCGCATTAAGAAAGTTCACCAGATACCGCACACAAACTCTTCAATGCCAGTATGCGAGAATCAATTACGAATACAAACGTGTCGCGAAACAATCTTTCCTGAATTGTCAGCGTAGAATACAGAGGAAACTCAAATCCCGCCCAAAACAATTTTGGAATTTTGTCAACGAGCAGCGCCATGAAGCTGGCCTACCTTCAACGGAAATGCGGCCTCTACTCAGCAGGATATCTGCAACCTATTCTCAGAAAAATTCGCCAGTGTTTTCACCGATGAAACATTAACCGACGACTATATCAGGCATGCTGCTAGCTACCTCCCCCGTTCTAACCAAACTCTGAGTGGGTTCGACATCAATACGGAGATGATTTCAAGGTCATTCTCAAAGCTCAAAACGTCGTTCAACCCGGGTATTCCTTCAGCTTTTCTCAAAACGCACATGAATGACCTATTGATCCCGCTGCTCCACATATTTCAACTCTCTGTAGCCACCGGTGTTTTCCGACCTGTTGGAAACTATCGCATATGTTCCCAGTCCATAAAAAGGGAAATAGACGAGATATTAACAATTATCGCGGCATCACTTCGCTTTGCGCTTTGGCAAAAACTATTTGAGCTCGTTATTTTGGAACCGCTAGACGCTCTCAGCAAACCGTACATAAGTACTGACTATAAAACGGTCCTTCACGTACCCCCAGAGGAAGTAATCGACGATGAGAAATGTTGAAATTCTTACCATAAGAGGACCAAGTTTCATCAAGGCTACGGTAGCTCGAGTAATACAATTTCACTAAAAATACACGTTCTTGTAAATTGTACATCTTGACACTAAAAACCATCGAATAAATTTCGTTACGAAAAAATAAATTCATAATACAAATTACGCTCCGAAGGCGTTAATACGTAAATATCAATGCTACATACTGAGGATATACTACACTGTTCATCCTAATTTTTATTGCTAATATAAATAAAATTGAGAAAAAAAAACTAAAATTCAATTCTTCCAGTTCTTTTCCATATTTTTTTTATTTTCCCAGCTTTTTCCATTTTTGTTTTCAATTTTTCCTGCTTTTCCAAAAAATTGGTTGGTTTTTCTGCTTACAAATGACTAGGATTTCATCCGGAAGTTGGAAGCAGGAGCTCCATCGAGAGATTGTCTTGATTTGACCATATCAATTGTTTCACTTGCCCGGTTAAGCTATATGTTTTGTACAAAACATTGCTTAGTTCATGGTGATCCAAACCGTACCGAACCATTGAGAAATGGTTCCATCCAGCCACGTGAAGTTTATTCACAAAAATTGGAACGTTTTATTCACAAAAATTGGAACGTTTTATTCACAAAAATTGGAACATTTCGCTCCTACTTTGTTAAATAAGTCCGTACAATCCCTGAAAATCATCGGTTTATACAGGGAAGCCCATTTGGATATGGTGCGAAGTTGATCCGCTTAAGATGCCTTTTCGGCGTAGGATTACGTCCTTCGGGAACATATAGAGGGCACAATTTGAAAAACGAAAATCGATTGCGCCATGAAAAATGTCTAATTTCGAACGCTGATTGCTCAGACATTGTATGATGGATTGATGTAATATTTACCTCAATCGATTTCGGCACTCCATAACATTTTTTATTGAATAAAATAATATATGTAACGAAGCTAACTATCGAACAATAAAAAAATCTCAACCGGTTCCAAACGGAAATTCCGCGTTCTGATTGGTCGGAATCGTAGATACAGGCTTTCTCTTGCACTCACAATTATTGCTCAGTCATTTTCTTCTAAATGAGAGGCTTAGAATGAAAGGGGTGTAAGTGATTTGATCGATTTCTCTACACGACTCTCTCTTTTGGTCATAACTTCGCTGCAAATACGTTCCCAGCTGTATTTGACAATGTGGAAGATAGGTCAGAACCTCATCTGTCGGATTCTATAGAAAACTTAATTTGGAACGTTTTTGCAGTCGAGTTATCAACTAAATAAAAAGTTGATGAAGAGAAATCGATTAAGTTTAAAGCCTCTTAAAAACAAAGAAAGAAAGAAAGAAATCGATCAAGTCACTTACACCCCTTGCATTATAAAGCCCCTCAAATATATTCGAGAGCTTTTGAACAATCGATTTGGGCACTCCATAACAACTCATTACAGTGAAAATGACTAAAATAATATGTTTTATGGAACGAACTATCAAACATCATAAAAATCTCAAGCATGATCTGAATGGAAATCGCGCGTCATGATCGGTCGATTCGCAGTAGCAATCAAAACCAAGATGCCTAGGAAACCGACATTGCAATACATGTATGTCGTGGGCATTTTTGTTCCCACCTGTTTCCCGAACACAGACCTCCTAAACAATTAACCTGGCGAAATCGGCATTAGAAATACCGTAAACCGGGGGCAAATTGATCACGGTTTGAGAAAAAAGTGAATATTTCCAGTTTTTTCTTGTTCAATTACACCCAATTATTTTTAAAACAAGTACTGGTGCTAAGGTCACAGAACGCTTGAAAAATTTTGTTGTAAAATTTCCTTAAGCGTTAGTTTGGAATTTTTTAGCGGAAATTTTCAAAAGATAGCTTTGGGGTGAAATTGATCAATCTTTTTTTTTCATTATTTTCTAGTGTAGTATGCACAAATATATAGAAATTCACTGATTTCTTTACCTGCGTTCATTTAAATGATAATTCATTCTCATATCTAGATCTAAAATTTCATATGCAGGTTGTCCGGAGACCATTCGGGTTGGTCAGAAACGCTCGAAATGGTCATGAATGATCAATTTTGATCATCCAAATGGTGGGTTCTGTTTATTTTTGAGTTCTGGTACCTAAGGAACTTGTTCCGGCCATACCTCCGGAACCCGTGGATCGATTCAGATTAAATTTGAAAGGTTTCTTTCAAATGAAACTGTTCGCGTCTAATTCGCTTCAGTTAGTTCAGTTCGTCAGTCAGTTCGTATACGAAAAAGGCAAAAATAACAAAATTTTATGAATAATTGCTGCAGATGATTTTTACTCATCAACGCAGAGCTTTATTTCTCGAATTGCCAGCACTTTTCAATACAACATTTGAGCACTTAGCTTTTGCTTCCTTTTTTGTCTTCTTTTGAGATTCCAAGTTCTCTTGGTCATCCGAGTCCAGTTTTTCCTTCTCAATCAAAATTTGCAATGAATGCTCTGTCGTGACACTCTCTCCTGGTTGTATATCCACCACTCGCTTCCTTTTCGGAATAATACGATCGATTGGCTTGCCAAATCGTTCCTCTTTAAGAATTGTGAATAGATGTTCCGAAAAAGAGTTTTCCTGCTGCTTCGAAGGCTGTTCAGAATCCAACGGTTCCGGTGTTCGTAATCCTTTTGTTGGCATTATTTTCAGAACAGAATATGAATTCAACGGGTCTCATCATAATTAGTGATATTTCCTGCCGGAATGTTGCTGACTGTCTTTGCAAGATTGTCGAAATATGCGCTAACATCAGCTGGGCTTACCTTGGCGCGGAGTCTTTTGATGTTTTGTGTCAGGCGAGATGAAAGCGTTGTCTTCATGTGTTTCATGAATCCGGAAATCCAATCATCACCGGGAAGATTGTTGACAAACCTTGTATTTATTTTTTTGACGTAGGACTACGTCTTTCATTTCTATACCGGGGTGTAAAATCAAAGTTTCGAAAACGAAAGCGTTACGCCGGAGACCGAGATTTTGAGCGTTGATAGCTCCTAACTGAAGCAACTGAACGAAATGGTATGATAAACAATTTATTCGAAAGATAAAATGTCTACGCGTTATATACTTAAAATTGCTTTCAAAACAGGCTATTGAAATCACCAATCGGTATATAAGCGAGCGCCGCTCGTAAACCCACTCAGTTATAATTGAACAGCGATTGGAGCATGTTGTCGCTGTTGTGGTGAAGCTAACTTCGTTTATCACGAAAGCGCTGATGAACGGTGTTACCAAGAGCCTGTTTGTGCACTTTAGGCCAGAAGGGAATCCATCAGGAGGAGAGTGATGCCACGGTTCCGCTTGAGACATCGGAGCAGCCGCCACACACACATACACGCGCGGAACCCTCGTTGCTATCATCGTTGCTGAAAAATAATCTACCAGTTCCCCTGGGAATTGAAAAATACATTCATGCGAAAGAGTTTATTTTGATGTTTTCTATCCATACAACACTGCAACCAAATACATTTGGTTTTGTTATTTTTCAATCAATCGCAATTGACAGGAAAGCTTCTGAATATTATTTTTCCCCATCAGTAGATAATTTTTGTATCCAATATTGGATGCATAACATGAAAAACGGAAAATTTTTCACATCGCGAAAATCATGTAATTTTCGAGCGACTATTTGCTTCCTACTCATATAATGCTGCGACCAAATACATTTCGTTTTGGATTTTTCAATCAAGTGCGATCAAAGTAAGACCACGTCTTTCGGCAATTTATTAGAGGTGCAATGAATCTTAAGGAATTCCCGCTCTACACACACTGGCAAACGATGTTTACTCAACAATTTCTCAAACGAGAAATGGGTGTTGTGAGAAGGGATTAGCGAACGCAATAACGGTAAACGGGAGTAAGAGATGTTTGGAGGTTGAAGGAAATTGGCAGAAAACATCTTCATTTTATCTTTCGAATAATGTGATTCATACCACTTCGTTTTGCCAGAAAGAGATTATTAATGCTCAAAGGAGGAATCGAGTCCTCCGAGGAAATTACCCAGCGCAAATTAGAGCCGACTATCGATTGCGGCATTCGTACACAAATAATTTTATAATGCAGCTTCATCGAAGTGATTTCTTCGATATGAGAAACCCCACCCTCTTTATTATATAAGCTTACTGTATACTTACTTCGATGTTATTCTTTTCTCCCTCAGGGTAAGCGAATATAATAAGGGTGGGGTTTACATTTTATACTTTTATGGTTTATAATATCACGCTTCCTTTGCTTCCGTTCATTTCTTGCTTTACTCTCGCACCGTGAGGACTTGTTTGTTGAGGGACCAAGCAGTTAGCTCGTTAGTCTTTCGGTGCTAAGGCATCACGAAAGCAGCTCGGATAATCGCACCAGTCGCAGGAAGTGTGTTAAAAAGCCACATCGCTATCGACCGGCAACTTTGGGTGAAATTCGTCGCTATCAGAATCGACCGAATTGTTGATCCGCAAGCTAGCTTTGCAGCATTTGGTTCGTGGAATTGCTCAGGACTTCAAAACTGACTTGCGCTTCAAAAGTTCCGCGGTTATGACGCTGCAGGAAGCCTATTCGAAGATACTAATTTGTGTGCTATCCACGTGAAACGCGTCACATCATGCCCAAGGACATTCAGCTGGCCCGTCGAATCCAGGGAGAGCGTCTATATTAGCTTGGCATATAACCAACGGCCCTTTTCAGCGCGCCAAATTTGATGGATTAGAGTTCAGAAAAGTTTTTTACAGGCCAAACTGAAAGGAGTATATTCGTTTGGATGCCATTCAGCATCGAGAAAATTCCGGAAAGATCTAATCGTTGATGAAAAATAATCTGCCGGTTCCCTGGGAATTGATAAATACATTCATGCGAAAGAGTTTATTTTAATGTTTTCTAACCATATAGCACTGTGACCAAATATTTTTCAATCAAGTGCTATTAACAGGTGGTTATCGAGTTAGCGTTAACCACTGGTGGGCTTCGAGTATCGAGGAAAATCGGGAAAGAACTAATCGTTGCTGAAAAATATTCTGTCAGTTCCCCTGGGAATTGAAAAATACATTGATGGGAAAGAGTTTATTCTAATGTTTTCTATCCATATAACACTGCAACCAAATACATTTGATTTTGTGATTTTTCAATCAATCTGAATTAACAGGAATGCTTCTGAAAATTATTCTTCACTCAGTAGAAAATTTTCGTATCCAATATTGTATGCGCGCGCAACAACAAATGTTTCGTATCGCGAAAATTATATAATTTTCAATCGATTGCTCAGTTGCTGAAAGTTTCAAACTCAGAGAGTTCATTCCCCTCTAGTTTGCCTTCTAAATTGCCATCGTAAACCACACCTTCTCTCGATTCAATCACGTACAAAAAGCATACTTAAGCGATGTTCTGGTGATGGAACGCATTCATTTTTCGTGAGGACATCGACAAGACAACATCGTTACTGAACGAGCTGAACGAGCTGGACGAGCTGGACGAGCTGAATGGCGAGGGATCGAGGAATTCATTACCTGGCCTGACTTGACCTGAAACGCATTCATTCATTCACTTGGAATTGAAAATTTCTATCCATATAATACTCCGACCAAATACATTTGGTTTTGTGATTTTTCAATCAAGTGCGATCAACGTAAGACCACGTCTTTCGGCAATTTATTAGAGGTGCAATGAATCCTAAGAAGGAATTCCCGTTCTACGCGCACTGGCAAACGATGTTTGCTCAACAATTTCTCAAACGAGAAATGGGTGTTGTGAGAAAAGATGAACGAACGCAAAAAATATGTAGACTGATTTGATGCGACTGTTATTTTGTCTATTGGAAATGGAAAACAAATCATATCCCAATACAAGCAATGCATAATGTATTATACAACTTTCGTGTGATTGCTTTTTTTGCTGAATATTGTGCCTTCAACGTAACGCTCTCGTTTTCGAAGTCCCCCAGATATTCATTTATTCATTCATTCAGAATTGATTCAGAAGCAACTAAAAACAAATGATCACTAAATCAGAGATAGTCCTACGTCACCCTTGCGGTTATACCACAGATATAACCCACTTCTTTTTTCTTTTCCAGGTAGTTCTCAATCTGCTGTTTGACTTCCGACATCGCCTCTTCAACTGTTTCGGATGAATAGTTTAAATACGTTCTTGCACCCAATCGCTTCTTGTAAGTTCGGGACATTTTGAACGAAACAAAACTTGACTTCTACAACACTTAAATATTTTCAAAGCGCTGCGTGAAAAAGTAAACAAACAGTATGATGAAGCTAGTATAGTAGCTAGTACCCTGAAGCTAGTATAGTAGTGAAATACAGGGTTGCTTCGATTGAAATTCAGGTTGTCTGGTTATGAAAAAAGGGGTGACCGGAATAAATCGCCACAGTAAACAACTGCAACAGAAACAACCGCTTAGAAAAAGTGTAGTAGGCTAGAAATATTTGGCGCGGGAAAAACATCATGTGCCTCACATTTCTATTATAAATTTATTCTCTTGTTCTCGTTTTTCGAAATTTATTCTGAGGACAATGTAATGGGGACGAAGTCCCCATTTGGCGAGGATAAGGAATCGAGGCGGCCCATGCCGCCAAGATGACGCAATCCGAGTCCACCGCCGACCCGCCGTCGGAAGCGGCGGTGTCTCGCACGCAAACCTGGGATCCACTGATTGCCCGGTTAGTTTGAAACATAGGATACGATCCTTTAGCAATGTCCGACCGAGCTCTAGCGAGCGTCGGACGGTATACGTCTGCCCGGGGCGTTACGTTTGCCTGGGGCGATACGTTTGCCCGGTTAATTCTTGTTTTGAAATACAATACCGCGCCACAATATTTATAGCCTACTACACATTTTATAAGCGGTGGTTTCTGTTGCAGTCGTTTTCTGTGGCGATTTATTCCGGGAACCGAAAAAAGGTTGCCTTTCATGATGCTTTTTTGCAAAATTGATTTTTCTCACTTGTTTCAATAGTAGGGTAAATGATCTTGGTTTGTCCAGTCGAAAATATGATCATGGTTTGCCCACTTTTTTGAATGCTCTAATTCAGCGCTCCTGTGTCAAATAAGGCCTTCGAATGTTTCGAAACATATAAATGAAATTGCCTTTTACATGATTTATAGTAGTTTGATAGTATATTTTTACGAAATCACATGTTTTGAAGGCTTATAAAATACACCTTCTATTTGTGTCAATGCGCCCCTCATTCGAGCTAACTTTTAATCGATCACCAGATGATTATTTGGCACGTTTTCAGACCTTTTCTGGATTACAACACTTATAAATATTGTAAACATCATGCATGCTCACCATTTGTATCGGATTTACATAGCTAAACCATCAAATTAACGCATTTTGATGAACTCAATTCTGATCATGAGTTGTCCAATTCAATAATGTTGTTTTGTCCACATGATTTCTATGGCAACCGCTTGGCGCGCTGAAGTTTGTTTATGTTTGTTTATGGTGTGCTTCGCGCATAGCAGAAGTATGGTTTTTCTGTGTTGATTGTGTTGAGGTGAAAAAAACACAATCAACACAGAAAAAATGCCCAAGAAAAGGCAATATTCTGAAGAAAGCCTAAATTATGAATGAATCAATATGATGACAGTAAACTCAAGCAATGATAAATGCAACATCTAATTGTGAATTCGAATGTTTTCATTCAAAAATGAAGATTTCTAAAACCGGACAAACCATGATCATTTTTTTGGGCAAACCATGCTCAGAGGTGGTCAAACCATGATCATAATTCTTCTTTAAGGAAAATCGTTATAAAACATAAAAATTTGAATAATTTTAACACCTTATGGTAGTATTAGCAGCTAGGGACTTGGGGCTTTTCAACAAACCCAAACTCTTATCGATTATGTGTGATTTTCGTGAAGAAAATTTTTTTTGCATTTACTAGTTGCGTAAAAACACCCCAAATTGAACAAACCAAGATCATTTACCCTAGTTATAATTATTTGATTACTGTTTCAACTCGTGGAGATTTGGCTGTTGTGATTGAATACGTTTAGCGCCTATGGTTATCGTTATGATGTGTTGAAAATATGTTTCTTGAGCATGCTTAAAATTGGAAACGAAAATGCTCTTCAGAAAAATACTAATTTGTATGCAATTAACAAGCGATTCGTTGGGAATCATTGCAGAGAAGCATCTTCAAACGATTATTGAACATGTCAAATAAAGAAGTTTCAAATTTAATTACATAATACCTCCCAAAATTGCAGTTTGTTTTTAGTAGTACGTTTGATCAATTTCACCTCGGTGATCAATTTGCCCCCGGATGACGGTATATGGAATTCGGGGGCATTTTCATATTGCAAGCATGGTGAGTAGAACGATTAATTCTAGGAAATAAAATATAAAATTGAAACATCAGTGTTGGTTGCTTTGCGAATCATATCATTTCAATGACCGATCATGCATTGAGAAACATTTAGCACAAGTGTAAGTGTAAAATTGTATATGGTGGCGGTTGTGCTAAAAATGACAGATGCAACAGATAGTCTAAAGAAATCCAACGTCAATTATGCGGTCGTATCTCGGACACAACGCTCCTGTGACTTTTTTAACTGTAAAATATTTGGATGACTACGTTTCTTTTGGTATGATTAGAAATTGATTGACTTTAGCTATTTGTAAAAACATCCAATTTCAATCTTAAATTAACAATAAGACAATTGTATTTTAACAATTTATACACTTATTTTTATGAAAATGAATAGCACTGCTTATTAAGCACAAGTTACTTTTTTGATACGTGTTTGAAAATACCGACGACCCAAGCTTACATCTATGGATTGCATGTCCCCATGCCTGGCTCTCAAACAAAAGCAATTATTCCAGTATGTGCTTCCCTACATAAACTCACACAGCACGTAGGACGAAGAAGTTGTACTGAGACGACTGCATTGAAAATAGAAATATTATGTCTACATAACGTGAGCTATTCAAAGCATCCACTTCCTTATTTATGAGAAACTAGCTGATCCGACAAACTTCGTCCCGCCCAAAATTTATTCTTCGTTGAATGTGATATCACATTTTCTTACTCAGCGCACGTTCATGGGTCCAACCGCAGAACTGTTCATTGATTGATCTACTAATCTACTTTTTAAAATTACCTTTTACTTACATTCCCTAGTACTTCTACCAAAACTCTTCATTATAATATCAGATTATTTTCAGACACATTTCTCGAAGATTTTTCAACCAATAACATGTTTCTCCGTTACATGGAATAAATGTTTGGTACAGAAAATATGATAGAATAAAGACAGTCCTAAATCGGACAATTCCTTCCTAGAGTTTTGCTCTTATCAACACATTCGGTGATCCATTTTTTTATATAAATAGAAGAAGATATAGGAGTGCGTTTTATCACAATAAAATCTATTTCCACTTTCGAATAAAAATCAATTTCGTTAGCGCAAACATCAAATGCGCGAAAAATAACAACGTTCGTCACTATGTAATTGTAGAACATATGCGAATTTGAATTTTCCTAATTTTCTCATTTTCCTTCAGAGTTTTCCGAAAATTTTCAATTGTCATGTTTGGTTGAAATATGTGTATTATTTTCACTGGACTCCCTCTCCATTTCAGAGGAGAGAGGGGTGTCATACCATCATAGAAACATTTCTCGTATCCAAAAACCCTCACATCCCACATTTGGCTTCATTTGTTTGATTAGTTCTCGGATTATGTAGAAGTTTGTGTTTTATTTGTATGGTAGCCCCCTTGCCTTTAGAGAAGGAGAAGGATTGTCAAACCACCATATAAGCAAATACTGCTCCTAAATTCTCCATATGCCAAATTTGTTTCCGTTTGCTTGATTAATTCATGAGTTTTGCAGATTTTTTTTCATTTGTATGGCAGCCCTCCACTTAGTGTGGAGGGAAGTTGTATATAATCATTATAGAAACATTTATTGCACCCTAAAACCTCCACATGCCAAATTTGGTTCCATTTTCTTGGTAGCCTCTCCTTAGAGAGGGGGGGAGGAGTTTCGAACCACCATAGAGACATTTATCGATCGTTAAAACCTCTATATGCCAAACCTAGGAGTGTCAAACCATTATAGAAAAATTTATTGCCTCCTAAAACCTCCACATGCCAAATTTGGCTCCATTTTCTTGATTAGTTCTTGAGTTATGGAGAAATTTATGCCTCATTTGTATGGCAGCCCCCTCATAGAGAGTGTCCTCTTGAACCTTCAGATGCCAAATTTGGCTCGATTTGCTTGATTAGTTATGAGTTATGGAGAAATTGTATGGCAGCCCCCTCTTAGAGAGGGGGGAGGGGTCTCGAACTATCATGAAAACCTTCTCCGGCCCCAAAAATCCCTACATACAAATATCCATGTCGACCGGTTCAGTAGTTTCCGAGCCCATAAGAATCAGACAGACAGACAGACAGAAATCCATTTCTATAGATATAGATATGTTGCATGGGCCGATGAACAACAGAGTCCCATATGTTGACATATATTCTTTCTTTTCTGTTCTCATAATCCACGTGGGAAACATGGTTTTGAGATAAATTCGATTCACATTTCCATTTTCATAGTGATAATGTGCAACCAAAACATTCCCCAGGATAACTGTTTGTTGCGCCAAGCCACTTATGAAATGTTGGAGTAGTTGCCTCCATTCCAGGCACCAATTTTCATATGTCAATATTTGCATATTTGCTTCCGAAGAAGCGCGACTGAAGGTCAGTCACTGTTTTTTGTCAGCATGGTGAAAACACATTCTCAAACCTCAATCGAGGGTCACTGAATTTTCATCTCCTCCGAGGAGAGTATATGTGGAAGCAAAAATGTAAATAGTTATGGTTAACAAACTTTTTGGTAATCAATAATCTGGTGTGGAAGGGGGACAAGTACAAACTCGCATCATCAAAGCAGATCAAGTCTCGACTCGAAAGGATAATCCATGATAATGGTGTTGGTCGTAAAGTTTTTTTGTGGTGAATAGATGACACAGAATTTGTAAAGGAATGCAGACCTCTGTTGCACACATCCAGCTCTAATTCCCATGAAGTATCAATCAATGGGTCTCGATTAATTCTCATCTAAGAAGCATGCGTGCATTTGGTTTATTATATGTTCCTTATCCCATTCACAAAGAGCTAATGCAGATACAGATAAAGGGTAGAACGATCAAAATTTGATCGAAGAAAGCTGCGTGTAACTTGATTTTTCTATATAAAAAATCATCTTAGTCTTCTTTTCTTTCGTCGTCGTCGTTAATTTGGCCAAGTTTTGATCATTCCACCCTTTGCAAATAGGTTATCAGGTTTTAGTATCGCGTTTCAGTAACCGGGGCAGCATTATTTCCAAAATAAAATGGTTCAATGACACTTCTGGTCTATGATGCCCTCCAAACAGTGACTAGTTGATAACGAATTCGGTACCTTCTGTATCTCCTTTGCATTTTGGGAGAGCATCGAATACGGAAACTTGGCTTGTTCCTGAGAACGACGACGAGTTGCCATATTTGCTATCGAACATATGGGCGAATTCATTTCGGTGTCTTCACATCGAATACTATCTAGTCAGTCATTTTGCGCATTTTCGGAGTTGGACATGAATTTTCGTAATAAAATTCTGGAATTGTTTTTTTTTCGTTCCATGGTACATTTACCAAGTTTATAGTTGACAACGGCTTCCCGTAGTTCCATTTGATTTTAATTGAATAAAATTAAATCTTTTTTCATAACATTATTGCACCCTTCCACCTGGTCCTGGTGGTTACAGTCTCAATTGTCGTGGTCCATCAATCTTTGGCAGGTCCTTTGGCTCCTTCTGATACGTCTGTGCCTTGCTTGCTGGATCAAAGAGAAAAAAGATAATTTACAACGCGTTGAACTTCATACCTTGCTATCGTAATACTACAATACCTGTTATGTTTCTTTAGTAGATACGTGTTCGGCACGCTGCCATTCGTGTTCACGTACGAAGGCCTCCATGGTGCGGGAGACCATTCCTTGGTAAGAAATTCCCTTCTTGATGATCGTGTTCGCGCAGAGGCATTTGAGGGTGATAAATTTGTTCACGGGAATGTCGTTCTGTAGATTTTTCACCAGTAATTCCGATGGTCGAACGCCAGCCAAATTCGGTGAATCTATATGAGCTCCACATGCCAGCAACAGTTTCGAAAAGTTACCATTTCGGAACACATGCTTGAAACCGAGGCCTTGCACTCGATGTTCAAAACCATCTCGTTTAACGGACAGATGCAACAATGTTTCACCGGTTTTGGCACATCGAACATCTTTGTAGATTAGTTTCCGAACTAATTTTTCAATCATTTCGAGTTCATTTTCGCTTTTAGCTACGGAGAGCAAAATATCCAACAGATACGCTAGGTAATGAATAATGCGATCAATGGTGCAACATTGGTGCTTGATGCTATCCAGCTCACTAGTCTTGATGGCATTTGATGCCAAAAGCTGTAATACGGTCCAGGCATCTTCAAATCGTGGCAAAGTCGGATCTTCTGCATGCAATAGATCCAACATAAATCCTACAATTCTGTTTGTAGTACCCAAACTGTTGCAGTTGAATATGCTGTTTTTCTGAACTTGTCTCTGCAGTACCTTCAGATATAAGTCCATACTTTTATCCGTCCGTTGGGTTTTCTGGTAGAAGTAACCAAAGCGAGTCATATGCGACAACGTTTCGTTGTCGTCAATCCCTAATATCCTTTCGCAGATCATCAAACTCTGGATACCTATCGCATCAAGATCGTAGGTCATTGCCTCCAGCTCGGCAATGGTTGTGAACTCCCGCGCATCCCCATAGATGGATTGAGGTGGATTCTCAGGTCGCTTTGCAATGTAATTCCCAGCGTTCATTCGTATGTTTAGACCCTTTCGCCAGCATTGAATTGCTAACAAACGTTTGTAATGTCTAAAATATATTATAGCACCCATCAGCTCGTAAGTGTCTGCCTTTCTTTCTGGCGAGTAATCGAAAAAGTTCATGAGGCAGAGTGCCACTCTGAAGTTGCTATTGCGGCACAAAAACCGGAGGGAATCTTCTCCATTATAGGATACTAGTGGGTCAGCTCCATGCTTTAACAGCAGTTGAATCATTTCCACGTCTTGATTGTTGGGATCTAACGAACATGATTTTAACCAAGCAAAGAAACAAGTTTCACCGTCATTTTTGGCCTTCCTAACGTCCGCACCTTTCAGCACCAAATATTTAACAATTTCAACATTCCTTCGCTGACATGCAATTAACAGCGGAGTTGAACCACAATCGGACACACCGTTTATATCCGCACCCAGCTGGATGAGACATTCGAGGACGTGAAAGTTCCCGTATCTACAAGCCCAACTCAAAGGGGTATAGCTGTTTGGATTGAACTTGCTCCGGCGCGGGCAGGTGCTTTTCTGTTCTATGTCAGCGCCACAAATCTTCACAAGATATTCGATGATTTTGAGGTTTCCAATTGCACACGCCTTGACTAGGGACGTAGAACCGGCCATTGTTGTTTCCACAACTTTCTTGCGGATGCTTCTGGGTAACGATTGAACGATTTCCTGGAGCTCTTCTGATAGATGCTCTGTAGGCGAGATAATCCCTACAAACAGAGTGGCCGATGTGTAGGTCACAAACTCTTCCATGTGGCCGTTCATGCTTCAGTCTGTTAGCTGGTTTTGTTGAATGTTCTGGATATGACGCTTGATCTGTTGCAAAGTCCTCTGCGCGTTCTCGATTTATACTGCTCAATCTGTGCTTTTTTATTGAATTCATATATACCTACCCAGCGTTTGCCGATTCGAGCAAAATGGAACAACTACGGGTTGGAGGAAGTGGCTTTAAACATTCCCGATATTTGCAGTTTTTTTTTACACAAAGTGTAATGTGTATCTATGAAAGCCTAAGTCAATAGTGCTCTTGTTTATCATTGACCAAACCATTTTGCGATCATGGTGGCGGTTCAATTGTTATACTTATCTTCTCTGTATGATGTTCGTTATGTCTAATGGCGTCCCGCTTTTATCTGTATTGGTATTGACAATAGAATGTTCTATGTGTAAATTGGGAAAAATGATAAGTGATCTGCCGATTTGCTGCGAGAAAATATAAGGTGGGAAGATTTTTACCCTAAACAAAATCTGTGACGTCACAGATTTCGTTTCTGTTATGTTACTTTTCTTATAAAAATCCACTACATAGGAAAAACAATATTGTTAAAAGTAAAAAGTGTCGAATAAAATTTCGCATCGATCTGATAGTTAATCAAATTGAGTGTGCGGCCTACTCACCAAACTTTCCGGCTTTTTCCGAAACTGAGCCTGGAAACTGAGATCTGGCCCTACTATGTTAATTTCAGTGGAACGAATAGCACAACGCAGCAAGTCAATTAAAAAAATAAGAATTTCCCGTCAAAATCGAAGCTGGCGAAGACGTTTCGTTTATAGAAGCCACAAGAGGGCAGGAGACACAAAAATACAGCTCGCCGCTATTCAAACAGGATTCACAACCAGATATGCCGAAAACGCTTTTAAAAACTGGAAATAGCGAAACATCCTAAACTACATGAAACAATTATTAAAGAAGTTGTACAAAAAGTAACGAGAAGCAGCAATCAAAAAATGAATCTAAAGCCGAAACTAAAGAACATCAAACGTCATCTTAGAGTTAGTAATTTATATACTATTTTAAACTTAAAAAACTATTCTATATTTTAATTATTATAAAAAGAAAAAAAATCTGAAACTTAACAGCTACAACTGGAGATTTTTGAAAACGATAGTTACGAATCGTTCATTACGAGGGTACGTATAGCATTATGTACCGTTCTGCATCATATTTCGGACACTTTGTTCTAATATCTTGAAATGCTTAATGCACTGATGATATAACTATTAAATTAATATCACAATTGCTTCTTTAGAGTAATCCCTTGGTTTCACTATTGTTTCACATGAGAACTACATTTAAATTATAACACAATCGGCAGAAATCTTACAACACTACTCATTATCGTTTGTGTTTGACGTTTCCTTAGCGTGAGCACGTAGAATTTACCCGTTCATAAATATTTAAAATTCTCCCGTGTTTCTTCAGTTCTCATCATCGTTAACAGTTTAATGTGATTGCTTGGTAAGTGTTTCGCAGTTGACTATGAAATATAATCAAGTGTGATGTGATTTTCGTCCAAAAAACACAAAATAAATTGTCCGAAATTTGAATTCAATCTGGTCGAAATTTGATTTAGTGTCCGCTTCATTTGAAAAGCATTTTATTCGATGGTTTTTTCATGTTTTCAATCAAATAGGTACCAAAATAGAAAGCTTTAAAGCATATTGAACTAATTTATTGAAAATATCAACCAAATAATACCTGTGCATAAAGCTTAGATCTGTTTTCTGCATCTTATGCCTTAAGCGTCCGAAATATGATTCAGAACGGTACTTCTGGTACAATTTACGACGAAGTACTCATCTAATATACTCAAAATTTGTTCGATCGGCTAAAAAAATAAATTACGTTTGTAGACTTGGTCATGATACAAAGAGCGATAACATCCTATAAGAGTGTCGCTGGTTGTCCTTTCCCACAAATTACTCCACTTCCAATCACTCTTCCAATGAGGACCACAGAAATTTCACTCGTTTGATTTATTTCTAACTTATTGAAGGCAGGTGAAAATTTTCGCGCAATATTGAGTTTTTTTGTTTTTCGCGAACTATTGAGTGATAAATCAAGAACATTTTAAGTATATGTCATACTGGTCTAGATTCCTGGACATGCTATAATTTCAGTAGATCAATTAGCTTGGGACAACCTCCCGTCCCAGCATAAATAATAATGGAGTGACGGAACATGATGGAAAACTTTCAATGGAATATGGTGGCCTTGAAGCTATTCTGGAATTCAGGAAACCCAGGGATTAACTGAATTGAAAAAAGCATAGCTAAATGATTAGATCCCACTGTTACTTACGAACATACGAACATGACTAGAATTAGAAATGGACTTAGCCGCCTCACACTCTAATACCATCTTAGGCTATATGACGATACAGACATAATGAAAACAAAGCACAGCAACAACAATAAACGTTCGTTTGAAAGAAAAAAAAATCCAGTTTAATATGAGGACCCTGAGCAATTCCAAATGAAATCGACAAATGACAAAACATGAGTATTTTTTAATCGAATGAAAGTTTGTATTCCGTTTGGGTTGGAGGAAATATGAGTTTTCCACAGCAATTGGGATTTTTTTTGACTCAAGCGTAACTTTTGAGAAGGGCGTATCGATTTTAGTAGGAGAAATCTTTGATAATTTATATCTAAAAAACTATGAGTCGTACCGAATTAGTGTCTTAGAAAGAGTTATAGAGTAATGTCCAAACTTGAAAAAATATACACTAAGAAAAAAAAAAACTCTTTTTTTTATTTACAATAAAAAACTTTAATTTGCAGTATCCAAAATACATATTTTTTATTTTTTTTTAGTTTTTCATATAAAATGTAGAAAATTTAAAAAATGGATCCAAGATAGTAAAACTATTTTTGACGAACTTTGTGGAACATCGAACTTTTAGGAATTTTCGAAACTTCGAATTTTTGTATGTTAACAATCATTTTTAGCCACAAATTATGATTCCTGATGTGATATAAAACAAAAAAGCTCATTATAAATCTCCTTCTAAATGCAGCCATTCTCGAGATATTTTGAAACATATTTCTAATTTATTGTCTTTTTTATAGTAAATATTCCCTTTTATTATGTTTGTCGTGTTATACCGTCATGTTCATGAAATTTTATGAATTTGCTTATAATTTCCAACAACTTTTCCAAATACATCATCATGGTAAAAATATATGTTTAGGAGTTACGTTGAAAATCATTTGAACACATGTGGGTTAATATAAAACGTAGCGATATTAAAAAATGTTTTTTTAAATTTTAATACAAACTTTTAACATGTTATACATGTTGCGCCAACAGAACACAACATTCATAAAAGGAAAAAATATAATTCTCTACAATTTGGTCAAATAATTCCTATATTTATCGGAGTTTAAGAGATACTAATAATAATACTAGAATTTTTAGCATTTATTTTTTATCAACATTTATTTTTATCAACTAACAATTTTGTTGCATATAATTTATTTTTTTCATTATTTCCTTATATTTCTATACACATTATGATAACTTGCTGCATTGTCGTTAGAGTACAACTTTGCTGCTACTTCATTCTCGGATACTGGATTGTTGCTTGATCATTGTTCCAGTGATGACTTTGAACTTCATCTTGAAGCACAAATGAATAATTTTCAGAAAAATCGCAAATCACAACAACCTCATTTTCTTGCAAATTAGCTTTTATATTGTTAGGAATTGTGAACTGTTGTGTTATAATGTAATCAGGAGTAAGTAATTTTTCTATTTTTTCGCAAAAATACGATACAAATTCTTCCACCGGTTTTACAATAGTTTCTATGTCGCATCGATCAATAGAAATCCATTGTGCATAAGTGATTTCAATTAAATTGCGTTCCTGAAGCTCATCTAGTTTCCAAACTCGTCCATTGTTGGGCATTTTTTACATTCACGAAGGTAACAGTATTTTGATCTATTTGATATGTTACATAGTATTTTTATCCATATATTCTTTGCATTCAATGTTAAAGGAATATTTTTTGAGACTATGAAGCATAAGATTTACATTTTCATGGAATGTACAAACACAAACGTTATGATTTCCTGAACTAATCAGCAATTTGCAATGCTTCGGACGCATTGATGCAAAAGAGCTAAATCCAATTTTGCAATTTAGATTAAGTTCCTTAAATCTGTTGAAAGTTTCCCGTAATGATGTTATTAATAACCTTTTTTGGATGTGTTGACGCTTCCCATCTTTGGCTACAGAAACATAGTCTCTTTCTCCAGGTAATGATCGACTGATATCGTCGTCATTATAAAATTCCCAAACATGATGTTTAATATCTTCCTTAAACTTGATCCAGATTTGCTATGTGGTGTCGGCAATACACCTTTTTTATTTGCCAGTTTTTTGGCTTGATTTGCCATACATTTATTAACGCCAAATTCTTACATTTTTGCACGGACCAAGAATATTTAAAATTCTAACTTTTTCTGATCTTGTTGTCTCAGTGTGGTCAAATTTATTTTTGAGCTGATTGATAATCTCATCAAACTCTTTTGCCTTTTGTTTAAAGTTCGACTCTTCGTCTTCTTCATGTGAAAAGGAAAATAGATTTCTTTTAAAACTATTTCTCTATTGGGCGAAGCTCCGGCGCGTTGGGCGGGTTCATTTCCTTTGGCACAAAGGTGACCTCGTTGGCTTCGTAACACTCCAACACGTCCTTTGAATAGTGGCACGAAGCGAGATCCGGCCAGAAGATGGTCGGGCCCTCGTGCTGCTTCAATAGTGGTAGTAAGCGCTTCTGTAGGCACTCCTTAAGGTAAACCTGCCCGTTTACCGTGCCGGTCATCACGAAGGGGGCGCTCCGCTTTCCGCAAGAGCAGATCGCTTGCCACACCATGTATTTTTGGCAAACTTGGATAGTTTCTGCTTGCGAATCTCCTCCGGAACGCTGAATTTGTCCTCTGTGGAGAAGAACAACAGGCCCGGCAGCTGATCAAAGTCCGCTTTGACGTAGGTTTCGTCGTCCATTACCAGGCAATGCGGCTTCATCAGCTTTCGGTGTACAGCTTCCGGGCTCGCGTCTTCCCCACCATGTTTTGCCTTTCGTCGCGGTTAGGAGCCTTCTGAACCTTGTATGTACGCAGGCCCTCCCGCTGCTTGGTCCGCTGGACAAATGAACTTGACAAATTCAGCTTATTGGCGACATCCCGGACCGAACTTCTCGGAGCACGTCTAAACTGCTTAACTACGCGCTTGTGATCTTTTTCACTGACGGAGCATCCATTTTTGCCGTTCTTCACCTTCCGGTCGATGGTTAGGTTCTCGAAGTATCGTTTTAGTACTCTGCTGACCGTGGATTGGACGATTCCCAGCATCTTACCGATGTCCCGATGTGACAACTCCGGATTCTCGAAATGAGTGCGCAGGATTAATTCACGACGCTCTTTTTCGTTCGACGACATTTTTCCAAATTTACGAAAAATTGACAGTGAAGCATGGCCAACGTGATCTATACACTCTTATCTGATTATAAGCGAAAGCTGAAGATATAATTCCTAAAAATTAAATTTCTACAGCGTTTTTTCCGTGATGCAATTTGATGTGACACACCCTTTAGCCTGTCCAAGTCTTTTCGTCATTATTGATGAAACGTTAACACCGGCGATTCCCTTGTTGAATAGCTCAATGTTGTACGCTCGGGAATACTCTGGTATATTGCTGTTTTGGGAATCTTGTGAAGATGCTGAAACGACTGAAACTATTGATGGTACTTCTCCTAAAGTATTTCCTACTGCTGTACTGATCTGCTCCTCAGTATTACACTGCTTTGGTTTGGAAGAGTATACAGATAAACGGCATGATCTGCAAATTTTTAAAGATGTATCTAACAGGATATTGCATCTCATTGACTTAAGTTTCTCAATCATTGACACGGTTAAGAAACGTTTTTCAGATGAACATTTCTTACCGTTTTTCGGAAACGGTCTACAACTCGACAACTTGTGGTCCAGTGTGGTATACTGTTATTCATTCTATAAGGAAGATTGTTCGACTGATGAACGATGTTTGAATATGAGTAACTTTATATACATTATAGAGGTACCTTAAAGGTACCTGATTTTATATACCTGTACAGAGGTAGCTTAAAGATACCTGACTTTATATACCTATACAGAGGTAGCTTAGAGATACCTGACTTCAGGTATAATCTAGGCATAACGTAAACAAGTTAATTATATTCGTACCCATAACGTCCGGTTGAATCAACAAGGTGAATTTGTTGTTGGGATTTCAATTCTACTGTTCGTGTATTGATTGTGTAACACGAATAATATGTTACAAGTTTGTATTAAGACAAAAAAAGATTTTTTAATATCGCTACGTTTTATGTTAACCCACATGTCTTCAAATGTTTGTCAACGTAACTCCTAAACATATATTTTTACCATAATGATGTATTTGGAAAAGTTGTTGGAAATTATAAGCAAATTCATAAAATTTCAAGAACATTACGGTATAACACGACAAACATATTAACAGGGAATATTTACTATAAAAAAGGCAACAAAATGAAAATATCTCGAGAATGGCTACATTTAGACGGAGATTTATAATTAGCTTTTTTGTTTTTTGCCAAAAATTATGATTTCTGATGTGATTTAATCAGAAATCATAATTTTTGGCTAAAAATTATTATTAACAAAAATTCAAAGTTTCGGAAATTCATAAAAATTCGATGTTCCACACAGTTCGTCAAAAATAGTTTTACCATTATGGACCCATTTTTTAAATTTTCTACATGACTTCTGTTTTATATGAAAAAATAAAATAAAAATAAAAAATATATGTATTTTGGATATTGCAATTTAAAGTTTTTTTTTGTAAATAAAAAAAAGAGTACTAATTTTTTTTCTCAGTGTATATTTTTTTCATATTTAGACATCAATACTCTATAACTCTTTCTAAGACACTATTTCGGTACGACTTATAGTTTTTTAGATATAAATTATCAAAGATTTCTCCTATTAAAATCGATACGCCCTTTTCAAAAGTTACGCTTGAGTCAAAAAAATCCCAATTGCTGTGGAAAACTCATATTTCCTCCAACCCAAACGGAATACAAACTTTCATTCGAATCAAAAATACATGTTTTTAAAATCTGCATTTTCTGGATGATTTCATTTGGAATTGCACTATATGAATAACTGTATTTGGAAATAATAAGTACCATCTATTCAATTAAAAATAGATCGCCAAATGTGTTGCTAAACGCAAAACTTGAAGGGGGAATCGTCCTATTTGAGCCGTCTTCATTTTGTTGTATTCGTCTCTGCCCCTAAATTAATGACTAGGCGAGAAAAACACTTTTTTTAAACTTCGAATGGAATGGGAAAATTCAGGAAATATGCTGAAACGCTGACAAAATAAAATGACGAATGACAAAACAAAGTGGAGTGAGTCATCACTTCAAGAAAACAGAACGGAAAACAGAACAAATCTTAAAAAATAAACTTCAATGGCCATATGTTTTTTTCTCTGAATTTTGGATCGATCAATCGACGCAAATTATTCATTCGCTTCGTTTATTGGTTGCGTGGTAATCGTTCACTTAACATTTATAGTAAGTATTCGATTAATCAATTAATCGAACGATTATTGGACATCACTAGACATGTTGACGGCGAAAACCGAAGTACTTGTCCTACTGTTGGACCCTGCTGAAGATAGCTAAATATGACTAAATCTAAACACGAATATCTAGCTCACGAAATAGAATGTAGTCTTTCACGTACATCCTCTGCATCAAAAAAAATCAACACTTCCCGCAAAGGAAGATCATTTCCACACACCAAAAAGTTCTTTATTCATGTGAAAGTACATTTGATGCCATTATGTATTGAACTCGATTTCTTCCGCATGGCCACCACGGGCACGCTTGCAAAAGTCCAGATGCTGAACCCAATTTTCGACGGTTTTCAGCATGAATCGGCCGATACTGCTGCAATTTCACGTTTGATAATCGTACGAAGTTCATCAATTGTCGCTGGCTTGTTGGCATAGACCATAGATAGGCCCAATGACGCCGCCGGATCATAAACCGCACCAAACCGTATTTTTTTCGGGATGCAATGGTGACTCATGGAGTACGTGTGGATTGCTGCCTGCCAATAACGCATATTTTGCTTATTGACGAAGCCATTCAGCCAGAAATGAAAATGATTTTTCGATGAAAATCCGGATCATTTTCAAGTTGTTGCTCAGCCCAATTCACGAACATACGACGCTTCTTGTGGTCTAGCGGCTTCAGTTCTTGCGTCAATTTGATCTTGTAAGGATGTAGGCCAAGATCTTTCCGCAAAGTTCGCCACAACGACGTCACAGAGATGGGTAACGCTTGAGAACGACATGTGAGAGACTGATTTGGGTCTTCCTCAATTGATACGCTAGCGTCAGCAATATTCTCGACACAATGGGCACTTCCTTGTCTCCCTGGCACGGGAACATTCTGTACTGTGCCTGTGGATTCAAATTTTTCCACTAGACGCTCAATTGTTGTTCTAGCAGGACGATAATGACGACCATAAATTGGACGTAGCGCTCTTAAAGTTGAGGCCATTGACTACGAATATTGGTAGTAAATTTCAATAATCTCGACACGTTGTTGGATCGCACATTTTTCCATTATGAAATGGCAAACCTCACTGAAGAGAAATGTCAAGAAAGCGGGAAAAAATATGGCTTCGTTTGCTATTGAAATACCCGTTATATGATCCCAAATCAAAATCACTATGTTATATTCCTTATTGCTTGAGTTTACTGTCATCATATTGATCCATTCATAATTTAGGCTTTCTTCAGAATTTTGCCATTTCTTGGGCATTTTTAAAGGTCAATAACATTCAACGCAGAGAAATTTTATTTCTGCTTCGCGTGAAGGACAACAAAACAAAACAAACAAACTGCAGCGCGCCAAGCGGTTGCCACAGTAATCATGTGAACACAGCCGCATCAGTACATCGGACAAACCATGATCAGAATTGAGGTCATCGAAATGCGTTAATTGCATGGTTTAGCTATGTAAATCTGATACAAATGGTGTGCAAGCATAATGTTTACAATATTTGTAAGTGTTATAATACAGAAAAGGTCTGAATACGTACCAAATAATCATCTGGTAATCGATAAAAAGTTAGCTCAAAAAATGCCAACTGCATCGGAACGTTGATCAGAGTGGAGTGATTTTGTTGCGAAGAAAAGTCTGTTGAAAGCTGCCCAAACTTATCATCTCGCTAGTTTTTTGTTTTGCCAAACCAGTCATCGAACCCTTTTCGTTTATTTCCGTGAGAATTCTGTTGCTCTGCGAGAGCATTTGGCAGGAGCCAAGTCTGATCAGTAAGCCACATGCCTACACCCAAACTAGCGTTGGCAGAAAACATTTCATCTTTGACAGGAATGATGCCATTTCGTGTGCTGGAGAGTCAAATGCGCAAATAATGAGCTGTTTAAAAAGCTAAAAATGGTTTGTATGTATGCGTGCAGACATCTCTTTCTGTTTTCTTTTCTCATTTCATTTGGAATTGTGCCAAATAAAAAGGCCATACGACGCGCCAATGGGGATCGAACCAAGGCCGGCTGAAATGCAAAGCTATTTCACACGACCTGCTATCCATATAGCTGCCAGCGCTGTTAAATTGAAGCGTGATAATATTACACCTAATCATAAAATGGAGTTGGAAAGTGTTTTCTAAGAGGATAAAGAAGAACATGAACGAGAATATATCTTTCTCTGTCTGGGCCGTGTATTTGGCAAACTATGTATACAAAAAGCTTTCATATGCTTTCATTTAAATGTGTCTTCTGTTTCGTTCGCTTTTATTGGCTAGCGCATATATATTATACAAATGATATACATATATTGGGGAGTAGAACATTTTATTTTATTTTTCAGCTCATTTCATGTACTGAATCGGGATGCCATAACATGTACTAAAAATTAACTTTGGGTGTAATTGAGTAGACCAACCGTTTCCCCGGCCGGTATAACTCGGCATGGCGGGGCATTGTCATAAAAAAAAATTCTTCGAGTTATCTTCTCTCAAATTGCGATCGTTTTTATAGCAAAGTGCGCTCCAAATCGAACAGCAGTTCTCGGTAACGGTTACTAATAAAAGTGTTCGGCCAATAATGTTTTCAATTCGACATATTCAAATACTTTCGGTTCGAAAATTAGTTTTCTGAACCAAAATTTGCTAAGGGGATAAAATGATATTTTGCCCCCATCAGTAATTTGGGGGAAGATGTATGAAAAATGATGTTCAGAAACCGTCAGATTGGCGTCAAATAACTATGTAATTTGTTTGTGAATGAAGTGATTATTGTATACATTGTATTTTCAAAAATAATCGGTACGTGTGTACGAATACCGACGACTTAGTCTTACATCCATGGATTGGATGTCCCCATGCATAGCTCTCAAGCACAAGCAATCATTCCAGTATGTGCTTCCCTACATAGACTCAGACAGAACGTGGGACGAATAAATTGTACTGAGACGGCTGCATTGAAAATAGAAATATTATGTCTACATAGCGTGAACTTTTCAAAGAATTTACTTCCTTATTTATAGAAGAATTTGGCATGGCCTGATGAACAACAGAGTCTGTTATGTCAAGATGTTGACATATATTCTTTCTTTTCTATTCTCACAACACACGTGGGAATCACGGCTTTAGGATAACTTTGATATGCATAGCCATTTTCATATTAGCACACTGCAACCAAAACATTCTCCAGGGTAACTTTTTGACGTGGGACTACGTCTAACCGGAATATATGGGGGGTAAAATGAAAACCTAAACACAGAACTTGCAGGAAAAAATGAAAGATTCCGAATGCTTATAACTCGAACATTTCTTACTGGATCGGAAAGATGTTTACATCAATTGATAGGGAATATTTCTACGCGTCTATCGAAATTAACAAAAAGTTATTTTTCATTAGATAAACAATATAATAACTGTAAAATGTTAAGCGTTACCTAAACGCTCTAACTGCCTCGTTTCGATTGGTCCGATTTACGGTCTCCCCAACACAGCCATCAAAACTAAGCAGCCTTGGGGAAATCGACATTGCAAATACATGAGAGTAGAGGGCAGCGTTGGAGAAATCGGCATCGCAAACACATGAAAGCAGGGGGAGTTTTTGTTCCCACCAAAATATGTTCCCTAACATAGATTTCAAAACCAAAGTGCCTGGAGGAAATCGGCATTGCAAATTCATGCAAGTTGGGGGTATTTTTGTTCCGACTGAAATGTGTTTCCCTAACATAGACTTCAAATCTATGGAGCATCAGGAAATTGAGATTGCAAATTCATGCAAGTCCGGGGCATTTTTGTTCCGACTGAAATGCGTTTCCCTAACACAGCCTTCAAATCCATGGAGCGTGAGGAAATTGGCATTGCAGATACATGCAAGTCGGGGGTATTTTTGTTCCGACTGAAATGAACTTCGAAATCAAGGTGTCTGGGGAAATTGGCATTACAAATTCATGCAGGTCGGGGGTATTTTTGTTTCGACTGAAATGTTTTTCCCTAACACAGACTTCAGAACCAAGGTTTCTGGGGAAATCGGCATTGCAAATACATGCAAGTCGGGAGCATTTTTGTTTCGACTGAATTGTGTTTGCCTAACACAGACTTCAAATTCATGGTTTCTGGGGAAATCGGCTTTGCAAATAAATGCAAACTGCGAGTACTTTTGTACTCGCTTGCCTATGTGTTTCCCTAACACGGTCTTCTAAACTTCGGAACCTGGAAAAATGGTGCAGACACTAGAGGCGAATGAACTTTCAGGTTTCAAGCAAACTCGCGGTTCGAGAAGTGCATACACTTGAGAGATGCAAACTTCAGAGGCAAATGTTAAATAAAATAATCGTTTAATTATTTTTCCGTTCACATATTAAGCTGTCAAAAAAGTCCTGCGGTATTTTTTTTTGAATTTTCATTTGTTCATAAAATTAGTTACAATCATCTGATTTAAGTCAAATATGCGCCGTTTTGTTCGATGACTTGTTCCCAACGAGATGCCAACTTCATAATACCCCTGTTATAGAAGCTCGCTTCCTTATTGGCAAAAAACTCGGATAGCCAATTTTCACAGGCCTCTTTTGTGGCTAACTTCTGACTACCTTGTTCGTTCGCCATGGACAAAAACAGGTGGTACTCACTTGGTGCAAAGTCCGGACTATACGGCGGATGCAAAAGAACCTCCCAAAGAAGTGTGTGGCCTGGCGTTGTCCTGATGGAAGACAATGCGGCCTCTGTTTATCAAAGATGGCCTCTTCTTCATGAGTGCTACCTTCAAGCGGTCCAGTTGTTGGCAGTACAGGTCCGAATTGAGCGTTTGGCCATAGGGAAGCAGTTCATAATAGATTATTCCTTGACAATCCCACCAAACACACAGCAGAACCTTCCTGGCCGTTAATGAGGGCTTGGCCAGCGTCTGAGCCGCTTCAGCGGGCTTCGACCACGACCGTTTGCGCTACACGTTGTCGTAAGTGACCCACTTTTCATCGCCAGTCAACATCCGCTTCAGAAACGGGTCGATTTTGTTGCGATTCAGCAGCGATTCACATGCGTCGATACGGTCAAAGATGTTTTTTTTTTTGCGTCAACGTGTGTGGCACCCATACATCGAGCTTCTTTGTGAATCCAAGCTTCTTCAAATGGTTAATAACGGTTTGATGACTTATCCCCAGCTCTTGGCCGATGCTACGGCTGCTACTATGCCGGTCTTTCTCGGCTAATTCAGCGATTTTGTCGCAATACTCGACGACAGGCCTTCCGGAGCGTGGCGCATCTTCGACGACCTCTACACCAGAACGAAAGCGTAGAAACCATCGTTGTGCGGTGGAAATGGAAACTGTATCGGGTCCATAAACTGCACAAATTTTATTGGCAGCTTGAGATGCATTTTTGCCTTTGTCATAGTAGTACTGTAAAATATGTCGGATTTTCTCTTTATTTTGCTCCATATTTGCGACACTATAACTCACGAACGACTTAACCAAACAAAACACTATCAAGGACTATATTATAATACCTTTCCAACAAGCTATAGTATGACTCGATACAATGAATACAACTAGAACTACGCGCTTACAACGACACCTCGCGGAAATACCGCAGGACTTTTTTGACAGCCTAATATTTCGTCCGTAAAAGGACTGTCATTCAATTTACTTGTAACGAAGAACATAATCTATCACAATGTATGAATTGACCTTACATGTTCAATCTTTTTACTCACAAAGCAAATATATTGAATTCAATTGAATTCGGAAATTGTTTCAATCAAGAATTTATTCAATACAAACAAGTGATTGCTATGCTGAGGTAGTCCCACGTCAACCTTGCGGTTATATCATAGATATAACCCACCCATTTTTAATGTTACACCATGCATCTTGTGATCTACAATGGTTTTAGAACAGTTACCTCCATTTCGGACACTAATTTCCAAACATCGAGACTGGCAAATTTGATTACGACAAAGTGAGACTGAAGGTCATCCAATGTTTCACGTCAGCATGATGAAGGCATCTTCTCCATCATCAATCGACGGTCAATGACCCCTGGTCTCCTCCGGGGAGAGCATTTGTGGAAGCGTAAATTGTAAATTTTCATGGTTAACAAACTTTTGGGAAATCAATAATATGGGAAGGGGGAAAAGTAACAAACTCGCACCATCAAAGCAGATCAAGTGTCGGTTCGGAAGGATAATTCGTCGTAATGGTGTTGGTATAAAAGTTGTTCGGTGATGAATAGATGATACAAAATTTGTACAGGAATGAAGGTCTCTGTTGCACCTAACGAACTCTAACTTCATGTTAGACGGCTATCTGCGAAGGTGTCTATATATGAATGTCGGTACATTTAGAGGTTGAGGCTTTGCTTGAAAGTGGTTGTCACTCCTTTCGTCGTCGCTGCAGCTTTCAGCTTCCGATTTTCCACCGACCAACACTCCATGGAAGTCGATAAACAGCTCCCAATCATTTTGATCACGTTAATTACAGTTGATTTGGAAAATTAGCCAACTCTACGTTTGAGAAGCTTGAATTTTTGCGTTGTATGAGCAAAACTTCCAAGCGTTGCTCCTTTTGCTCAGACGCCATTTGGAGAACTGGAGAGCAAACGTCAAAATCGAAATAGACGAATCGTACACGCATACATCGCCTTTTCTGAAAACTACGGCTCTGCTGGAGGTCGGCCAGCTTAAATTATTTTAATTGGACCTTTTCGGCATGGACCCCTAAATTATTCGTACAGTGGGACTGTGGAGATGATGAGCTCCTGAGAACGACTTTTCGTCGTCTACAAACCGAGTACTGTCTAGTCAGTTATTTTGCACATTTTCGGAATTGGATGAGAATTCTTTTGATAAAATTCAACAACTTGGATTTTTCTTTTCACTGGGTAGTTTAATTATATAAAATTAGATCTTTGTCATAACATTCATGCACCAATCCGCCCGGTCCTAGGTTACAGATCTGCAGTTTCGTGGTCCACCAATCCTTGACAAGTCCTGTTTCGTCTGAACTGTCTGTACCTCAAAGAGAAAAAAGGATTTGCAACGGGTTGAACTATATACATTGTTATTGTCACATTACAATACCTGTTTGTTTCTGTAGTAGATACGTGTTCGGCACGCTGCCATTGGTGCTCACGAACGAACGCCTCCATGGTGCGGGACACTATTCCTTCGTAGGAAATTCCCATTTTGATGATCCTATTCGCACAGAGACATTTGAGGGAGATAAATTTATTCACGGGGATGTCGTTCTGCAAATTTTTCACCAGTAATTCCGATGGTCGAACGCCGTTCAAGTCCGGTGAATCTATATGAGCCCCGCATTCCAGCAACAGCTTCGTAACGATACCATTTCGGAACACATGCTTGAAACCGAGACCATGCACTCGATGTTCAAAACCATCTCGTTTAACGGACAGATGCAATAATGTTTCACCGGTTGTGGCACATCGAATATCCTTGTGGATTAGTTTTCGAACGAACATTTTGATCATTTCGAGTTCATTTTCGCTTTTGGCTACGGAGAGCAAAATATCCAACAGGTATGCTAGGTAATGAATAATGCGATCAATATTCCTACATTGGTCCTGGATGCTGTCCAGTTGATTTTCCATAATGGCATTCGATGCTAAAAGCTGTAATACGGACCAGGCATCATCAAATCGTGGCAGAGTCGGATTTTCTGCATACAACAGTTCCAACATAAATCCTATAATTCTGTGCGTAATACCCAAACTGTTGCAATTAAATATGCTGCTCTTTCGAACTTGTCTCTGCAGTACCTCCAGATATATATCCATACTTTGATCTATACGATGGGTTTTCTGGTAGAAAAAACCAAAGCGAGTCATGTGCGATAACGTGTCGTTGTCGTCAATCCCTAATATCCTTTCGCAGATCATCAAACTCTGGATACCTATCGCATCAAGATCGTAGGTTATTGCCTCCAGCTCGATAATGGTTGTAAACTCCCGCGCATCCCCATAGATGGATTGAGGTGGATTCTCAGGTCGCTTTGCAATGTAATTTCCAGCGTTCATTCGTATGTCTAGAGCCTTTCGCCAGCATTGAATTGCTAACAAACGTTTGTAGTGTCTAAAATATATTATAGCACCCATCAGCTCGTAAGTGTCTGCCTTTCTTTCTGGCGAGTAATCGAAAAAGTTCATGAGGCAGAGTGCTATTTTGTAGTTGCCGTTGCGGCACAAAAACCGGAGAGAATCATCTCCCTTATAGGATACTAGCGGGTCAGCTCCGTGCTTCAACAGCAGTTGAATTATTTCCACTTCTTGATTGTTGGGCTCAAACGAACAAGATTTTAACCAAGCAAAGAAACAAGTTTCACCGTCATTTTTGGCCTTCCTAACGTCTGCACCTTTCAGCACCAAATATTTAACAATTTCAACATTCCTTCGCTGACATGCAATTAACAGCGGAGTTGAACCACAATCGGACACACCGTTTATATCCGCACCCAGCTGGATGAGACATTCGAGGACGTGAAAGTTCCCGTATCTACAAGCCCAACCCAAAGGGGTATAGCTGTTTGGATTGAACTTGCACCGGCGCGGGCAGGTGCTTTTCTGTTCTATGTCAGCGCCACAAACCTTCACAAGATATTCGATGATTTTGAGGTTTCCAATTACACACGCCTTGACTAGGGACGTAGAACCGGCCATTGTTGTTTCCACAACTTTCTTGCGGATGCTTCTGGGTAACGATTGAACGATTTCCCGGAGCTCTTCTGATAGATGCTCTGTAGGCGAGATAATCCCTACAAACAGAGTGGCCGATGTGTAGGACATAAATTCTTCAATGTGGACGCTCATGCTTTAGTCTGTCAGCTGAAATTGTTGAATTCTGTTGTTGTTGAGCTCTCTGTGCGTACTCGATTTCCAATGTTCCATTCTTATTCTGCAAACGTATTTTATTGAATTCAAATATCTACCCTGGCTGTACAGACTCGAGCAACATGAAATAACTACAGGTAAAAGGAAGTAGCTATAAACATTCCCGACATACGGAGGTTCCTTTTTTCACCGAGAGTAGTATACATCTCTGAAATCCGAAACCAAGACAATTTCTACGTAAAAGGGCCTGGCTGGTTAAGGTGCAGGTGGAAGCTAGCCACAAATGGCTGCCACAATGGCGCTCATTTCTTTCATCTCCCTCCCTCACCCATCGCCCAAAAATCAATAATTTTGCGAAACAATGTGAAGAAAATGATCGTTTTCGCACACTTCCCATCAAGTAATATCAACCAAATTCTAATCGATTACTCACAAGATGTTAAATTTTCATCTGCTGTCGCACTGTATAGTGAAAAACGTCGGAAAACTCGAGCAATTGCTCTGAAAGTTAAATTTTCGTTTTTCAATCTTCGGCAATGGTTTTGTTTGTATTGGTGAAAGCATCGTTATTTTTTCGACACTGATGCCAGACAACAACATCGAAACAGCTATAAAAACTACTCAATAAAATGTTATTCCTGAGTCATAGCCTTTCATGTCATGAAAATCAATAGAATAAAATAGTGTTGATATCAATACAATCATTATTTTTACGTTTAATGGGTCTATAATGTAAGTTTTAGCAACTTTAACATTGGGTAAGAAAATTGTATTGCAGAGCTCGGAACACTGCCACGGCTGCCTATGCTTTCAGAACCAGTAAACGGAGAAGTATTACATTCAATCAAAATGCTTCGGCCAACGAAGAGAAGGGTTAAGGCTCTCCAACGTGAATATGTGAAAACAATACGATCAACGAAGGAAAATATTAAGGAATTATCAACATCGAAATACTATGCGGAAGAACTTGTCAATACCAAAAGAGCCCCAATTCGCATGTGTTATAAATTTGCTCACGTATAATCAGAATTTTACTTCATATGCAAATACACCATCTATATATATTTATATTTGCAATTGTTCATCGGAACATATCATTCATACATTTTACTTTAGTATTGAATTGTTATTTTTTTTTTCAAATGTATTCAAAGACTCGTGTCAATGAAGCGCCACACAGTCTGATAAGTGAATTGATCTATTTACGTGTGCTTTGCTCTTCTCTCACAAACACTATTACCCCATTTTTACACGTGGGTTTACCTATACTACTACAATGGCTAGCTTCCACCTTCACCTTAAGGAGGTAAAACGTGCCCCCAAACCTAGTCGCCAGCTCTATGGAAAATATTGTACAGGCTACCAAATAAGAATTTTGAACCCCTATGTGATTCACCGTAAGATCTATGGTGAAGAACGCAACCGTTCTACGCATAGTTGTCCCATGTTACTTTTTGACAATTTTCACTTTTCTTCATAAAACGATGTTTTTAGGCCTAATCTAAAATTGCTAAATTGTTCCATGTTGATATTCTAAGCATAACAGTCTCGCCATGTATTTTGTGTAGATCCATAATAAATAAATCGGTTCAAGTACAAGAATTTAATGCCACACTTTCAGCAGGACTAATGCACTCGTTTCTGGTTTGGAAGAACGAACCAATTCTCAAAAAAAAAAAAACAAAAAGTTTAACAATACACGTGTACATCTTGTTAGTGATTGCCTAATAACAATGTGATTTATATTCTGCAAAGGTGTTGCAGATCACTCCCTTCTTCAAAAAACGATGTTTTCATACATAATCTTTCGGAAAACACCAACAAACTTATTGTTTGTTCCCAGTATTTCCAAAAACAACATCAAGTTCAATTGTCCCATGTTGATATTCTAGGCATAGCTGTCCCACAATGAATGTTTATAATTATACACAAGCTTGATTGATTCAAGTGAGGGGAACTTTTCACATTTCATTAGACAATAATTTACTGCTCATAAAAAACCCGGTATATTGCTTGAAGATTCTGGTAGCCAAATATGTTAGAAAACTTTGATTGCATTCTTATCAGTTGCATATTTTGAAACATGGGACAACTATGCGTAGAACGGCAGAACGTATCTTTCAATTTTTTGCACGCCATTCTCAATAGCTTCCCGATATAAATTTTTAAAAAACTGAAAGTGCATCTTTCTATGGTGTATTGAGGAATATTATTGAAAAAAAAAGTCACAGGAGGGTTGTGTCCGAGACACGACCGCATAGTCGACGTAGGATTCCGATAGGCTATCTGTTGATTTTGGATATGTTTGAAGAATTACATCGTTAAAATCTTTGATATTGATTTGGTGGCTCTGGAAAGGGCCGTTTTGTTTGGTTGGTGAGTATTGTTTGTTCACTCCACCAGTGTTTAACGAGTGATGATGACAGAAGGATGGTAAATAGTCGTTAGATGGTGCGTATCAGATAAAAGATACCGAAGTGGAACGAGATATGACGAAAACCGCCCTCTGTGATCCTAGACGAAATGCCTCCTGTGTTATGTATAGATGAAATAAAAAAATACTCACCAATATAATATAAGATAGTTATTGATACCGAACACAATTATCAATATTTCTAATCAGTAAAAACATGTTACTTTAATATAGGGAAAACATATTTGAAATGGAAAGGTAATTTTCTTTTATAATTTCTGCTTTCTGAGTGTTTATTCAACCCAAATGCGAATCTTAATTGGACTAACAATAATGCTATACTATATGTAGAGCATATGGGAAATCACTTTTTCTAATATTTCTTCACTTTTCGAATTTTTCTCGCCGTAAAAAAAATTTGCTTGGGTGAAAATGAACACAACAAAACAGACAGCTTAAACCAAACAACCCGTTCTCAAGCGGGAACACCCCTTGGTTTTCATCTATGAAATTTTTTTTTTTTTTTCCCAAATATATTTTTTATTAAGGCACATGTGGCGTTAGCCTGACGGGGCCGGGAGTCCAATATTTTGACAAATTTTGTCTTACAACTATGTTAGTAATATGTAACCGATTACTCGCGGTTGGCTCGAGGTTAGTATTACAAGTGTTCTCATAATTGGTATGTTGCAGTCTTCGATGCTCTATACGTGTGCCCGACACGGGCTACTTCCTATTGGGATGCAGCTGACCATTAATCAGCAACGCTCCCTAGTCTGTACCCCATATCTAGCGTGGTGCGTCTTTCTCGACTCGAGGAATCCAGGATAGAATGGTCACTAGCCGGCGCAATCATCAGTTCGTGTAGAGTTGTCATGAGCGGTACAACCTTTGGCTCTTGTTGAATGATCAGTGGACTGCACAACATTTGGCCCGTGCATCTGTAAAGAGTGTGTGTATGTATTGCCGCGACTAAGTAAAAGTTTATCGATCGCTAGGAGGGATATGAAACGGGGACACAACGAAGGAAACATCATTAAACGTTGACATCGGCGTTTCTGAGGAACAGGTATAGATGAAGCAGAAGATCAGGATCCCGGCTACCTAAGATATCCCGGACGGGGATATCCGATTGTCTGCCTTTTGCTCTCAGTGCTCAAACAAACAAAATTGAAATAAATCGTTTCATATATTAAGTCATTTTTAGCGCAACTACTACCCTTCGCAATTTTACACATACACATCATTGTTATGAAATTTATATGAAATTTCAAGAAGCAAGAAACATCAAAGTTTCAAATTTGCATTTTATTTGCTAGAATTAATCGTACCACTCACCTTACTTGCAATATCAAGATGCCTCCGACTTGTAGAGATGGGCAAACCGTTCACGAACGGTACGAACGAACTAGTTCGCCGAAAAGAGTGAACGAACGGTCGTTCTTTTTCAAAGAACGGTAGTTCTCCCCACGAACTGATTGCGAACGAACGGTTTGTGAACGAACTGATTCCGAAAGAACGGTTTGCGAGTGAACTGTTTGAGAGTGAACTGATGGAGAGTGAACTGCTTGTGAACGAACTGGTTCAGAACGAACTGTTTGCGAGTGAACTGTATGAGAAAGAACTTATTGAGAGTGAACTTATTAGGAACGAACTGTTTGAGAACGAAGTGTTTGCGGGCGAACTGTTTGCGAACGAACTAGTGCAGCTGAACTGATTTGCGCTGGACGGAATGAACAAATATAACGATAACGCTTGTAAGGAAAATAAAACGATATTGTCATGATGAGCAAAATGCATCTAACGCAGGGTTTATTTGGTTAATGTATACTCAATTTTGTGTTAAAAATTAAATTAGATTTTCGTAGATTTAAAAGCAAAACTATATATTTTCAATTACATGTTTTAATATAAATATTACATTACATTCTTTCAATTCCGCCTAACATTCATATATTTCGTGATTATCAGAAAAAAAAATCTGGGGGAAGCTGAGGCGATTCATGGATTAGGTAAACATAAAATTTTATAGTGAGGGCATGTTGAGAAAAAAGTTTTTTCGTTGTTTTCTATTCATTGATTGGCCTATTGCGTGTACGTGTTATTGTGATTGTTTGTATGACTGATTGTTAGTGAAAATCGCTGTTGATTTTTTTTTTCCTGAATGAACATTATGAAATATGTAATCCCTACATGGAACCAGTATGTTGTCGAAAGAGCGAAAGAAAAAGAACTGATTCACGTAGATGAACGGTTAGTGAGTGAACCGTTCATCAAAGTGAACTGTTTTGCCCATTTCTACCGACTTGCATATATTTGCATGTCGATTCCCCCAGGTAGCTTGGTGTTGATGTCTCTGTTAGGGAACACATTTCGGTGGGAACAAAAGTTCCCCTTTCTTTCATGTATTTGCATGCCGATTTCCCCCAGGCAGCTTGGTTTTGATGTATCTGTTAGGGACCCGCCGCATGTGTAGTCAATTTCAACCAATCAGAAGTTGGTATTCCCGTTAGGATAGGGGTTAAGATTATTCAATTGTTCGATAGTTAGTTTCATGACATATATTATTTTCTTCAATTTAAAAATTTGTTATGGAGTACCGAATTCAATTGACGCAAAAATATCATCAATCCATCATGAGATGACTGAGTAATAAGCGTTTGAAATTGGACAATTTTCACGATGTGCTCGATTTTAGATTTTCAATTTGTACCCCAATATGTTCCCGAAAGACGTAATCCTACGTCAAAACATCAAAAATTTAAGTACCTTCGATGGGGGTGAAATTGGGTCAAAAATGGAGAAAATTACTATTGGTAATATCTTGACAAATATTGCGAATATTTTTGAAAGCAGTGAGCCGTTGATTAAGAGACATATTTCCACAATTTCCAATGCATAATACTTTTTTTCCCCATTTATTTATTTATTAGGCTTATTAGCATTTTATCTGTAACAGAGCCGGGTTTTTATCGTCTCTATAAATTGTAAATTACACAGTAGTAGTAGTAGCCATTTAGGCGTTAGGTTTTTCTGTTCCATTACATTATGGTAAATTACACTGTAGTAGCCATTTAGGTGTAGGGTTTTCTATCTGTTCTTCCATTGTTCAGCAGACCGGACAGCGGAGACAGTTGATATTGATCATTGTTGGGTTATTTATAGAACAGCAGCCCGATGTTTCTTGCAGAGCAGAGCAGTTGTATGGATGAATCGATCTTCGTTCCACCGTAGATCGATCTCCATCGCTGATGATGACACCCCAGAAAAAATCTCATGCCCAGCATTATACAGAACTACTAAAATTGTAAATATTGGACAGCATTATTCTTTGAAGTCTTGCCAGATGAGTCATTACTGATTTTGAACATAAACAATTTTTTTCCGGGGGTCTCCGTAGCCACATTGGTTGCGTGTAAGCGATCGATCGTGAGTTCAAAACTCAGGGCCCTCATTTCACCATCTTTGTGTTGTTATAGAATAACTACGTCCAAGCAACAATCATCAGCGATGGAGATCGATCCACGGTGGAACGAAGATCGATTCATCCATACAACTGCTCTGCTCTGCAAGAAACATCGGGCTGCTGTTCTATAAATAACCCAACAATGATCAATATCAACTGTCTCCGCTGTCCGGTGGTCTAACTGGATAATGGAAGAACAGAAGGAAAACTCTTACGCCTAAATGACTACTGTGTAAATGGGTACCATATGCAATGGTATAGAAGGGAATACTCTAACGCCGAAAAATTGGCAACTGTGTAATGTGCTAATTTTAGATATGATAGACATGTGACATGTACACGATTAAAATTCGGCTCTGTTACAGCCAAAATGCTAATGAGCCTAAAATAAACAAAAGGGATAAAAAAAAACATTCGAATTTCAATATTTTCGAAATAATGTCTTATTTACACTGAGTGGGGGTGAGAATGGGTTAAGCGCAAAATTGAATTCCATGCCAAACCGATATACAGTGGTAGACATTCGTTTAGCCGCACCCTATTTTTCCTCAATATTTTTAAAAATAGGTCAATTCTTTGTACAGTTTTGCTCATAAAAGAAGAATATTGTTTATTTTCATCGAATTCATTCTAAAAAAAAAGTATAAATTCACTTTTGGTTTACTAAGTAATTCAAATATGTAGAATCAGGGTGGACATTCGTTAAGACGCATCCTAAAATTTCAATAAAAGGAAAATTGTGCGGCAAATTTCGAGTCCAATCGGTAGCTAATATTTAGTATTCCTCCATTTCGGATCACTTTGAAAACTCGATTTGGCATCGAGTCAGACAGCTTTGAGAGTGTTGCCATATTGATTATAGCCCAACATTCCTGAATCACTGCCTTGAGACTGGGAATGTTGTCAAATTGTCATCCGTTTGCATAGATAATCTCGGCCAAGATTCTCCATAGGTTCTCTATGGGATTGCAATCGACTGCCAACAGGTCATTCAAGAAGCGGAATGTCCCTCTCGGCAAACCATGCATTCGATTGCTTGGAAACGTGGATCTATGCATAATTCTGCTGAAAAAAACCACATCCTCGGTAGCGTTATTCTCAATATGGCCAATTAAAACGTCCTCCAGTAATTGAAGATACTTTTCGGAGTTCATTCGAGTGAAAATGAAACAAATGAGAAGCTTGCTGTGATAGGAAACGGCTTCCCACACTGTCAAACTTCCGACCCCAAAGTTTCGCTTCGATCTCACGACATGCCGTTGACTTAAATTGTACCAATAGCAACTGTAACAGTCCGGACCATCCAAATTGAACTTTTTTCGCCGGAAAATACAAAATTTCTCCATTCTAGTTTCCATTCCATGTATTGCCGGGCGAAAATGAGATGGTTCTGCTTATGGGTGGCGGTCAGTTTAGGCTTCTCTTGAGGTTTCTTCCACATGATGTTTGGTGACTCATTCAAGATGCGCGCAGTATGCCTCTTCGTTACCGGAACAACCGATTCTGCCTTAATGTATGAGCAGCATATCGTTTCCTGGTTGCTTCGTGTCTTATTCGACCTTTAAGACGCAAAGTAACTTTGGTGTTCCCATTTGTTGGTCGTTATATCCCATATTTCTGGCACTATTTAAAGAAATTCCTTTCTTTAATATTAAACATTGTTACAGTGTAGTCGGAGCCGGACTCCGTTCGTAACGCAGGTAACGCCTGCGCAGGCTGATAATTGTCAGTGACATTTGACAATAAAGTCAGTTCTATCACGGCAGTGGAACTTCATACAAATCACTCGTCGAAAAGTGTCTCCTTTTTCACCGCTTGTTTACATCGACGAATATATTTTTTTCCACTATGTTTCGTAGGAGAGTGTATGCATATTGACAGATTTCTACTACGAGGTGTTTAATGAAGGATGAAAGGTGGGAATGTTTATGTTTAAATATGATTTATCGTATGATTTAATTGAATGCATAAAAGTTGTCAACAAAAGTGGAGTTAAGCTCATTTTTAAATTTGAACAAATATTGATATGAGATTCCCAGCAATTCTTGATGTTTATTGCGTGATTTGGTTACTGTATAAGTTGTTCGAAACGAAGGTTTAGTGTAATGTAATTTTATTTTGAGGATTATATTCACAAACATACAAGTATGATTAATATAAATTGCATGTATATGATGCACCTAGCATGCAAACGTGGAGTCGATATACATACATCCTAGAAAAAAATAAATCGTATAATTATTGTTTATATTACATCATATACCCCATATACATGTATATGGCCTCCAATTTCATATGCATATGCCAGTTATATACATCATACAAGGAATGTGTCTTGGATGTATGTATATCGCCTCCAATTTTAGATTTTTGACGTAGGACTACGTCTTACATTAAGGGTGCCAAATCAGAAGACAGGTCACGTTTTTATGAAATAAAGTTAACGTTAATAACTATTTTTGCTACGAACAGATTGGAACGATTTGCATACCAATCGAATTGGAAATTTTCTAAGATTTGTTTGACTTTGATTACAATCCCATAGTCTGTATATGGTTTAAATTGATGAAAATTGGAAGCATTCCTATTTTCCCATACATTTGTTCTGTCCATTTGTCTGCTTTCCCGAACAGAGCTGTCAATAACGGGTAACTTATACAGCCGCTAGAATAGAAACAACGAAGGGGGATAGCGAAAAGAGAATATTTGCGAAATAAACTCCACCCTTGCATAGTAAGTAAGCTGTCGCTAGCGTACAAGTATTGCATCTCCTCTGAAGAAAATTCTCAGAATCTTTCTGTGCCCGAAGCAACAAAGGTCGCTTATTCTGCTCGTTTTGTGTTTTATGTTTCCCCTCGAGCTGTGAACGCTAGTGAATATTTCACTTGAAGTGCATCTGGCATTGCACTTAACACAACTATCCGAGTCATGGCAAAGCAGGCGAAAAAAGAGAAGAGTGCAAAAGATTATAGGTCGCTTCTAAACATCAGTGTTTGGTTTTGTGTGTGTTGCTTGTTTTCGTTGCTCGAAACTTAGAACTTGTTCATTTCCTGTACATGTGAATTTTACACCTTCGATACTTTTAGTTGTCATTCGTATTTGGTCTCGTGCGCATCGGCTCTGTCCTCCTAGCTTTGTTGACGGTTTTGACCGAGAGTCGAGAAACGATTTTTCATAAACGGTGATTCTCGCGATGTTTCATTTTTAGCACTGCAATTGTGTGCATCTTGTGATGCTTGTTGAATGGCGATGCACTTCTTCTTCTTATTCTTCTTTTGAATAATAGAGACTTGAAACTCAGAGAGTTCATTCGACTTTGAGGGCGATGCACGGAAGATGCCTCTCATTGATATTCAGTGCAATGCGTGCATTGATATAAAGAAACTAGTTGCGACATATGACCAATTAGTGCATTGTTCTCGCAAAGGCAAAAAAGGATCGTTGCTTCTCGAAATGATTCTACAAAACTACGCAAGCCATTAAACCTTTTCAGAGTCCCCGGAACTGTTTACTAGAGAGTTATTTATGAAATTTCGACGTAGTCGCAAATAATATTCGAAATGATAAACCATCAAATTTCAAAAGAAAAATGATTGCGTAGTCCTACGTTCTAAGCGGTCGTGTCTTGGATACAACACCTCGAATTGGCCCGAAGGCAGTTTTAAACTGTTAAAATATGAATGAAATTTCTTACTTCATGTTATTTGATTAATTGAAACATGTAGTACTGAACATTATTTAACCATTACTATATAAATTTTGCGATATTTCCACTAAAGCACAATAAACACTGACGCATGACGTATCCGACTGCAACTCTTTCGTATCATATGTAAGAGCTTTAATTACCCTAGAATCATATTTCAGATAGCCGTACGAGATATCTGCGGCTTGATAATACAAACAACCGGAGCTCAATTCCCATCGGAGCAATTTTATAACCGTCGCCACCACTCATATCAAACATTTATATCCCTAAAAGTCAATTGATTAATTCCTATTTGTACAAACATAAATGTTTATAAAGGTTCTACATACATACAAAAATGGTGATTCCCCGGACTGAACATTTTACTTTAATATATTCCGCCATTTTTTATGTCAGTGATGAACCGTATATTCGTATGACAATAGACTTATTATGTTATTGGGTATTGCCTAATAACCTTGCATGTACAGTAAGTTACCTCTAATTTGACATTTAGTTAATTGGGATACAAATAATTGGACATTTTCATCTCTAATTGAATATTTTTGTAAACATCGAGTTTGGGACCTAAAGTATGGCCCCAGATTGAAAGTCGCCACCAGACGTCGACATTGTACCACTATCATCGTGAATGTCCAATTATAGGCCAATCACGTCTAATGCGACACTGAGTAGTGCCTCGGTATGTCGAGGATCAGAGGTAACTTACTGTATATGCTTTTTGGGCGCATCACATACCACCCAAAATATCAGATATTCGATGCTCTATATACAATAGTTATACGATTTAATGTTTGCTGGGTTGGCATACTTGGCAGCTTGGTTTGTTCCCCATCGTAAAATATTAGACCCATTTTTTTTTTTCATCAGGGTGGCCATTTCAATTATGATGGTCCGAAAAATCAACTTTTCCGCCTTTTTTCCAAAAAATGACCTTTTTCAATAATTCATAACTATTGAACTACTGAACCGATCTAGATGATCGATATATCAAATCAATCCAATTAGCTAGTTTTGTTTGAAAAACATTACACTTGAAAAAATCAGGATTTTGTTTTCGTAATTATTGATTTTAATCATTTTTCATGGCTTACAGCTTCGGAACTAAGGTTACCATATTTTTTATATTTTTTCTTGAAAGCTGAGGTTTTTTTTACGTAACACGTCCGAATAGCAGAGAGGTGTTTTTTTCGTTTTCGAGTGATTTTGCAAAGTTAAAAGTTAAGTTTTCGTTCAATATTCGTATGCGACTAGAATCCAATTTTTATGCATATGTGGTACTTCATGTGGCTTCAAATTGGTTTATCACTCATCTGAATCAGCCCGGTAGTTATGAAAAAAAAAGTTATGAGTTAAAAAAAAGCAATTTTTGGAAATAATGAGAAAAAAATTATCCTTCGGACCACCCTAAAATGGAAATGGTCTAAATAGGTGACTAATGTGTAGATCATCCGAACTGGTACAGTAGTTCAAAAGTATTGAAATTAAAAAAAAATCATTTTTAGAAAAAATGGGAAAAAGATAATTTTTTGGGCAACTCTAAAATGGAAATGATCACCCTAATGATGAAAAATATGGATCTAATATTTTGCGATAAAGAACAAAACTACCACTTTTCACGAAAATCTGAGAACCACTACATTGGTTTGACATGGAATGGCTGTATATAAACATTTCCATCGCACTTCTAGGTGGATTGACACTATTTTCGTAACTCAAATAATCATTCAAGACACTTACATGTTGTTAAATTATCATGAAATTATTGAGAAATTGATGTCTAAACACAATTCTTAATAGAAAGTAATATTCACTACTTTGATCCATTGTCACCCCCTCTAAGGGGTGATATTGGGTCAAGTTTCATTTAATCGTAGTTCAGTGAAAAATAATATTACTGAACAATACCTTGAACACTTACGAGTGTTCATCATTAGAGAACATTTCTACGTAATCATAGCTGTGTTTTACTCTAATTTATGATAGTTATTCAACAAAAAGTTAGAAAACTCCCTTTTTGGTTCATTTTCACCCCCATCGACGGTACTAAAAAAATAATAGGAGGTTGTGTCCAAGATACGACCGCATTGTTGACGTAGAACTACGCTGTTATTTTATATAAGTCGCTTGTTTATACCTTCGGATTTTATTCTATAATGCTGTGAAACTTTAGAAATTGACATAGACTCGGCTACAGTCGATTATATGCATGTTGCACCAGCACCATTATTCCATATCTCATAACTACATCAATATATCTTTGGCACCGCATGTAAACAACAACAATGACAACACTTGCAAGTATTAAATATCATGTTATTTAGTATTACCTCAAAGGAATCGCACCTCTAGATATCGTTCGTACAAACTAAGCGTAAACCAAACGCCAAACAAGCGTTCACCATAGCATGCATACAGAGCCATACATTGGTGGCTTGAAACTACTAGCAATATAAATATTTCTCATCATTTTGCGCTATTCTCAAAAGAAACGCTTCTGTTAATATTAATGGCCTCGAAAAGAGTTGCATTACTTTCTCATGCTCGAGAGAAGCGCAGCTGTCACCCTTAGTGGAGGAAGTTTTGCTACTGGTAAGCAAAACCTAATCACATACAAAATTCCAGAACATTTACTTTCTTGATGACTAAACAAGAGAAATAAACTCTTTTTGTTAATAACAACCTCGAAAACAGTAGCAATGCTTCATTATGATCAATATTAGCGCAAATGCAATCCTAGTTTAAGGCAGTTTTGCGACTGGCACGCGAACCCAAATAACTTATAACATTCCAGTAAGACATTCAAGATGCTTGGTATTCCCAAATAATTTTTTGGTGCACAACCTTAACGTCTGCTTCGACATAACGTCAGTTTAATGCATTGATGCATTCTCAAAGGCATCAACGAAGCCCTTATGAAGACGGAAAATATACAATGTTAACTGCTTGGAAAAAGACTGAATTATGCCACACAGCTTATACTCTTCTGTAACACCCATCGATGCGAATTCGCTGATGAGTTTATTATGAGCGACCGCCTTCACCACCAGCGGGGGGAGCTTGATTTTGGTTGCTGCCTGGGTAACGGCGTTTACATTTTCGACCGACGCGCCGAAATCGCCTACTTCGCTGTTGTTCGGTGCGGTGTCACATTTGCGAAGGCTCGGTTCAGTGCGAGCGCTTTTCACTGCACCAACACCGCGTGCATCATTAGATGACGCTTACCTCGAAATTTTATTGCCCCTGGCAATGCGTTCGTTTTTTGCAGGGCTCGAGCCTGCCTTCCTCTTCTTCTTGCTTATCGCACACTACGCGAAGCGTCCAATTTATGACGCGGAAAGAAGAACACACGATACGAATAACACAAAAAACGAACAGAAAAATCAAACGACGATTTCCAAGTTGGATTACCCTTGGTGGGGTCCAATTTTCTTTCTTTCTTTGTTTTTAAGAGGCTTTAAACTTGGAAGTTCATTCGCCTCTAATTTGCCTCAGCGAGATCCTCTGTTTATACTCTAGGCAAGTATTCCCCTCCATTCTTCTCCTTTTCCTTTGTTCACCGAGACTTTAAATCCTACGATTTACCCTCCGTTGGCCGTCGATAAGTTGCTCGTTATTGATATCTCTGTTCGGGAAAGCACTCAAATGGACAGAACAAATGTATGGGAAAATAGAAACGCTTCAAGTTTTCATGAATTTTAACCATTTATAAACCAAGGGATTCTAATGTTTAGCATACTAAACAAATCTTACGGAATTTCCGATTCCTTTAGTATGTAAATCGCCAAAATCCGTTCGCGGCAAAAATAGTTATTAACGTTAACTTTATTTCATAAAAACGTGACCTGTTTTCTGATTTGACACCCTTAATGAAAGAAGTAGTTCTACGTCAAAAAATGTTGAAAAAGTCAACTTTGGGGGGTGGGGACTTAGAAACTTCTTCGGTCACGGTCTGGGCCAGCCGGTTCCACCATTTCTTTATACGACCAATATCTCTGTAATGACAGCTGGCTGGATCGTAAACGTACCAGGACCATCATGGGACTTAATGAAGGATAAAATCGGTTCGTTAAGATCTCCCTTTTATATACTTCCGGATTCATGGTCTTATCCGTTACAGAAACACCTGGTCGTACAGTATACGAGGCCAGATTCCGACCATCTGGCACAATCATTTTTCTTTTCTCCCCCCGCATGATGACCACGTGGAACCACATTTGTTTTGAACTGCGAAAAAATATGCAGAGCAGAACTGTTTATAAATACCAAAACGTTGTCAAAAGCTTTCATTAGGGTGGCAATGGATGTATGGAAAAAATTTCATCATCGAATTTCAAAAACCGACCATGTACATTTTGTTTATTGGTCAAAAAAATGATCTGTGCACAGTTTCAGCTCAATCGGACATGATTTAGGGGTGCCTCAAAGCGCTCAAAGATTTGTTTTTTGGCCACTCAGGCTAAGTCCCAAAAAGTCGAATTTCGGCCAAAATTTTTTTTTTCCGAGATAATACCAGCTCTCGACGTTTTATGCATTTTAAAGTCATTTGGCATCGAAATTTTTTTTTCGAATTTCCAAACTTCCCCCCTTGGAAGGCACCCCTAAATCATGTCCGATCGAGCTGAAACTTTGCACAGGTCATTTTTTTGGGCCAATAAACAAAATGTACATGGTCGGTTTTTGAAATTTGACTTGACCATCCTAGCCATCCTAGCTTTCATATCCGACCACTGGGAGCGCCGCAGCCGTTTAGAAGATATGCTCTTTTTTTGAATTATCTAAGCTTTACCACGTGTTGGCTTCTTGAGCAACCTGTTGGGATGTTTGCTGGCATGGTGCAACCGAGAACCTTTTCGCATACAGAATAATTCAGCGAACTGTATTGTATGCCGCAGTAAACCTTTTCGCAAAATTATGCCTAGAGATCCCAGTATTCTTCCGGATTGCCCTACAGATCATCACTCTTATTTTTGTTCACTTCGACGTAAGGTTCGATTTGCACGATCATCCGTTACCTTCTAGGTCCATCAACGTCGACTCCAGTTAAAAACATTCGTTTTCTTCGCCGCATCGCAAATATATACCGAAAATTTCTAGATTTATATTATCGCCTATTCTACAATTTTTTCAATAAACAATCCCGTCATCGAAACACTTTTTTATAGCTGTATTCAGAAATTGCCTCCTGTTCATGCAGCGAGTTCGTTTTTATGTGCTGTCAAATTGGGTCCCACGAAGCGTTAATTTGAGTTTTGGAAATAGGAAAAACTCACACCCATGTCTCGTCGCCAGTAATTATGCGCTGGATGAACGTGGAATCAGAATTTGATCGAATTTTTGGCACTGGTCGTACTGCGACTTTTCTCACCCCCCAAAACACCAACCAAAATATGACGAACTGTCTCGTGAGAGATATTCACGGGCTAGCTTCCCCAAGTATAAATGACAATTTACGAGCACAATTCGAGCAGTCGATCGAATAGTATTGTATAGTATTGTTTCACGCGTCGAAATTACAGCGTCTGAAAGTAGTCTCCATAGTTTGGTGTTCTATTCCCTCAAGCATAATGCTGCAGTGATACGATAAACGATTTCGGCGGGTACCAATGATACTGCAGGTTCCACTAATTCCGCATCGCCAGGCGCTTTGACGAAGGCCAAGTCGAGACAACGTTCGGTTTAGTTTGTGAGGTAATTTACCTGTAATAGTCCGTGAGCAGGTTGCACTGTTCCACTGAGGGGCAGATATTCATTCAGGACCTCGTCAAACTGCCATCTTAGATCGAGAGGGTTGTTTTCTCCCAGCACAATCGGGCTGAAGATTTTTTAGTTTTGAAGGTTTTTGTTTGCGATAACCAAAATATTGCGGTCACAGCTGGAAAGTTGCGTTCTTAAATCTTATGTATCGGTACGTAAACCTCGCACATTCCGGTAGAACACAGTCAGAATCTTATTGTTTTCATTGGCATGTCGAATTTTAGCAGTTGATCAGATGTTTCCCGGATCATCGTTTCGGCTTAAACAGCAAAGTAAATCCGGCAAGTTGGGTCTTTCACCAAGCAAGTGCTTGCCCGTTGGAGAATTTCTGAAAATCCCCGTGACCTCAAGACCTAGACGATTAATGAATGGATAATGAAAGCAAGCAGTTTTTGAGGAAAATTCTGTATATGGAAGCTGAAAATCATTTTAATACCTCTTAGCTTCTCCACAGCCCCAACGGAAATACAGATATTGTTTCTAATTTAAGTTTACAGTGCCAATTTTTGTTCCACTTCGAAAGTATATTCAAAACCTATGTATAGAATATTTACGTCAACACTGGCCCCCTCATATGGATTATGAAAATTAAAACGAGAGTATGTCAACGTCAACATCTTGACATATTGGACTTTGCTGCCCATCGAGCCATGCAAAATTCTTCTATAAATAAGGGAGTGAATTACTTGGAAAGCTCACGCTGTGCAGCAGACAGAACATTTCTATTTTCTATGCGGCCGCTTTTATACAGCTTCAGCCCACGGTTCCGTTTGGCTTCCTGTGGGGGAGGGGGAAGCACCTACTGGAATGATTACCTATGCCAAGCATCATAGGAGCGAGCAAATCCTGTGAGGTATGGTCGTATGTTTACAGTCAAGCATGTTGTGGAAAAGTGTTCTTAAAGACATCGAATTCAACCACAACTTGAATAAATATTTTCTGAATGACGAATTTCATAACGATTCGAGTAGTCATTGGCAGCACCATGTTAGATGAGGGGCTTAGAATGCAAGGGGTGTAAGTGACTTGATCGATTTCTCTTCATCAACTTTTTTCTTTAGTTAATAACTCAATTGCAAAAATGTTCCAATTTAAGTTTGCTATAGAATCTGATAGGTGACGTTCTGACCTATCTTCCACATTGTCAAATACAGCTGGGAATGTATGTGAGGCTAAGCTATGACCAAAAGAGAGAGAGTCGATGTAGAGAAATCGATCAAATCACTTACACCCCTTGCATTCTAAACTCCTCAGATTACAGTGATGGGTGTACATTGGCAATTGTAGCAACTTTACATACTTAAAACCTTCAAAATCAACCTAGACGACTTTTCGAGAAAGACCTGTTTTTTTTTCTGATCTATATATGGATGCTTCAATTGCCAAATCCATAAAACTCCATAAAACAAGATGTTGAGAAAAATGATAAAATATTATGTATTGTTTTTTAAAATTCTTTTCAAATTACAAAATCTACGAATGCATTATTGCAAACGCTGACGACATATAGAAAGTATAAGATGGAATCAACTTGGAGTATTTGTTATTCTTACTAAATTTTTTCTTGATTAGGGGAGTTAATCGATTTGGCAAGTGAAAGCCAATTATTAATTCAAATTCAGTCTTTGAATACTTTTTTCAGCATGAATTTGATTTTTTTTTTCAAATATTAAACGTCCACTTCTATTTCTTTATTGTACATCATTCATTGTGTTATGCTTTTGGACATTTCGGTCCCATTTATCAGAATTACGGCTTCTTTTTCGTCCAGTCGAATTTTTTGCTGCGATTCTTTAATTGCTGTGATCAGATAACGAATCCGAATAAATACAAAATCGTTTCCGGTTTCGCCGAACTTTCTGCCAGTAATTTGTATTGAAGAACCATAATTGGTATATAATGGTATTGGTATATAATTGGTATTAACATCATCCATTTTAATGTTCTTCTTCTTCTTCAATGGCACTAACGTTCCTAGAGGAACTTCACCGTCTCAACGTAGTATTACTTGCGTCATTTTTATTAGTACTTAGTTGAGATTTCTATGCCAAATAACACGCCTTGAATGCATTCTGAGTGTCAAGCTCTAGAATACGCGTGATCACAGTGCAAGTCGGAGGAAATTACTTTGACGAAAAATTCCCCCGACCAGAACGGGAATCGAACCCGAACACCCAGCATGTTAGTTATGACGCTAACCACTCGGCCAAGGGAGCACAATTTTAATGTTATAATGGTTTAATTATTTTTTTTCCCAATTCACACTAAATTTGAAATTTATAAGTATCTGAACTTGTAGCAGCTCGAATACAACTATTTTTCTTTTCTTCCATTTTTGTCGTACTTCGTTCGGTACGGTGTCGACAACTGGATACATGAGTTTGTATGAGACAAATTATTCTCTATCAGATTAGTCGCCCGAAGGCAGTTTTAAATTGCTAAAATTTGTATGAATTATATTTTTGCGTTATTTTATTACTTGAAGTACGTTGTCCTGACCCTATTTGGAACTATTTTCTGATATTCACACCATAACTTACCTTTATAATATACAATAATCATTATCAATTTTTGTACGACATTTTTTCACCACCTGCAGGCAAAAACGATTTTAATTTACATAGAGAACTAATTTAATTTTGGAAAAATAATTTTCATTCATAATTTTTATTTTGAGTGTGGGTTCATTCCTTCTGCAAACTCATATTTTCATGCTCACTCTCCCAATTCGTAATAAGAAGCTCAATGCCGTCAACGCGGATAACTAAATTAAACGAACAACTTACAGATGTCTCCATAGGAGAGGAAAAATAGTGCAGCGAGTTAACATAAACTATTCATTATTCAATGGCTAAAAAGATTTTGTCATTCAGTGGTGTTAATACTTATTATTAAAGAAATTTGTTTTCAATATGTACAGTTAGAAACTAATCAAGTGCTTTGATATTAAAATTTAATAATATTCAAAAAATGGAGTTAATCGATTTAGCAAGTGAAACATCCATATATAGAAGTCTCGTGTCACGACGGTTGTGGCCGAACTCTTCTGGAACGATTAGACCGATTTTTATGAAATAATGCACGAAAAATTCGGTAGGCATAAAAATAGGCTGCAAACCATACAACATACAGCCAGGATACTGATTACTGAATATTTAATACCGATCAGGGTGGCTCTATGCAAAAACAAAACCTATTTTTCTAAATATTTCATCTTGTATTTTTTTCAAGTTTGGCTTCAAAATATACATACAAACTCAAATTTTCACTCTTTTGCTACCATCCCCAACGATCCTCCAACACAATCTACAGAAGCGGCATGAGATAAGATACATTCACTGCCGAGATGCTATCATGACCAACGCCGACACAGCCTCTGCTTTTGCCAGACTAAAATACAATCGTTATAACTGTGCGTGTGTTCAAACAAAAAATAAAACCTTTAATAAACTTCATTGCAATATAACACGATTGAATTACATTCTTCTTGGAATTGAGTGGGTTACATCATACAAACAGTTTAGGTTTGGATAATTGTCAAAATACGCCTAGGGGATTTTTTTCTCATTTTCACTTTCAACACTTTTGCTTTCGTTTCTGGAAGAATGTCGGGGTGAGAATAGAACCCGTGACCTTTAGCGTGAGAGGTACGGATGTTACCACTACGCCCCGAGGAAATCGATAGTGTAATTTCCTCGGTAATTCCAGATCCGTCTACATATCAACTGCTCACCCTTATTCTGAAGTCCGATCGAGTTAGAGTTGTCCGGACGGATCGCAATTTTACATTCTTTAATCCGTTCGACTCAAGACGAATCATAATTTGTAATCCAGATGTCTGATTGCAATATGATACAGAGCAAAGTTGTTGGTAAATCAATGAGTTATTAGGGAAAGAAACAGTTTAAATACACCGTTAAAAAAATCTTACCTTAAATCTTATCTGAAGCTGAATTTAGTAATGAAAATATTTAAATAAACATGTAAAGGGATATGCTTTGAACTATAAACATTTTAATGATCAAATTCAAGTTTGGAGTAAGATTTTTATCCTTACTTTCCTCTTTACGTTACATCCATTTCCATGATTTACCAACAATTATGCTCTGTGTTTTAATATTATTTTTATATTATACTATATATTATAGTATAGTATATTATAGTATTATTTTTAATATTCTATTTATTTTATAACATTTTGCAAAACCGTACAATGATTGTGAATACGCCATTTTAAAAAATCGGTCATAATTAAATTGATGATTTGTACAAAGTTCCGAAAAATTCGGAGAGAGTCTCGCAAATTCGTCTGTTTTTTGGCTGATTTGGCGTGGAATAAGGCTAGTCCTAAACCAACCCGTGATCCTGAACCGACCTCCTCTAGGATCACGGGAATGGCACTTCTTACCAAATTTTCGGTGTAATGTAAATTTTACCAAAAAAAATAAATCGCCCAAAAATGCAGATTTTAAAAACAGGTATTTTTGATTCGGTTGAAAGTTTGTATTCCGTTTGGGTTGGAGAAAATATGAGTTTTTCATAGCAATAGGAAATTCTTCGACTCTAGTGTAACTTTTCAATAGGGCGTATCGATTTTAGTAAGAGAAATCTTTGATAACTTATATCTCAAAAACTATTAATCGTACCGAAATAATGTCGTGAGAAATTATATACACTGAGAACAAAATTTATACTCTTTTTTAATTTACGAAAAAAAAACTTTTCAATATCTAAAATAAGTATTTTATAAATTTTTTCATATAAAATAGAAGTAATGTAGAAAATTCAAAAAATTAGTCCAAAATGGTAAATTTAGTTTTGACGAACTTTGTGGGTCATCGAATGAATTTCCGAAACTGTTTGTATGCTAACAATCAATAATAAATCCTGACGTGATTTAAAACAAAAAAAAACTCATTATCAATCTCCTTCTGAATGCAGCCATTCTCGAGATATTTAACAAAATGTTTCCAATTTATTGTCTTTTTTATAGTAAATAGGCCCTTTTAATATATTTGTCGTGTTATACCGTCATGTTCATGAAATTTTATGAATTTGCTTACAATACAACTTTTCCAAATACATTATTATGGTAAAAATATTAGGCTGTCAAAAAAGTCCTGCGGTATTTTTTTTGAATTTTCATTTGTTCATAAAATTAGTTACAATCATCTGTTTTAAGTCAAATATGCGCCGTTTTGTTCGATGACTTGTTCCCAACGAGATACCAACTTCATAATACCCCTGTTATAGAAGCTCGCTTCCTTATTTGCAAAAAACTCGGATAGCCAATTTTCACAGGCCTCTTTTGTGGCTAACTTCTGACTACCTTGCTCATTCGCCATGGACAAAAACAGGTGGTAGTCACTTGGTGCAAGGTCCGGACTATACGGCGGATGCAAAAGAACCTCCCATCCGAGCTCCCGGAGCTTCTGGCGCGTCACCAAAGAAGTGTGCTCATAATAGATTATTCCTTGACAATCCCACCAAACACACAGCAGAACCTTCCTGGCCGTTAATGAGGGCTTGGCCACCGTCTGAGCCGCTTCAGCGGGCTTCGACCACGACCGTTTGCGCTTCACGTTGTCGTAAGTGACCCACTTTTCATCGCCAGTCACCATCCGCTTCAGAACCGGGTCGATTTTGTTGCGATTCAGCAGCGATTCACATGCGTCGATACGGTCAAAGATGTTTTTTGCGTCAACGTGTGTGGCACCCACACATCGAGCTTCTTTGTGAATCCAAGCTTCTTCAGAAGGTTAATAACGGTTTGATGACTTATCCCCAGCTCTTGGCCGATGCTACGGCTGCTACTATGCCGGTCTTTCTCGGCTAATTCAGCGATTTTGTCGCAATTTTCGACGACAGGCCTTCCGGAGTGTGGCGCATCTTCGACGAGCTCTACACCAGAAAGAAAACGTTGAAACCATCGTTGTGCGGTGGAAATGGAAGCTGTATCGGGTCCATAAACTGCACAAATTTTATTGGCAGCTTGAGATGCATTTTTGCCTTTGTCATAGTAGTACTGTAAAATATGTCGGATTTTCTCTTTATTTTGCTCCATATTTGCGACACTATAACTCACAAACGACTTAACCAAACAAAACACTGTCAAGGACTATATTATAGCGCGCAAAAATACCTTTCCAACAAGCTATAGTATGACTCGATACAATGAATACAACTAGAACTACGCGCTTACAACGACACCTCGCGGAAATACCGCAGGACTTTTTTGACAGCCTAATATATGCTTAGGAGTTACGTTGAAAAACATTTGAAAACATGTGGGTTAATTCAAAACATATCAAATATATAGGGTTGGGGAAACAGAAATGTCGTATTTCTGATCGAAATTTGACGTTTTATTTAACATACTTAAAAGTATCCAATTTAAGTCAAGTATGCGCCGTTTTGTTCGCAACTTGTTGCCATTTAGAAGGCAACTTCATTATCCTCCCCTCATTACCCTCCACCCCCCTCCTTATTTTCAAAAGAACTCAGACAGCCAGTTTGATAATCACTTGGAGCCAGGTCCGAACTATACGGTTTGTGCAATAGGACAAACAACACCATTCCTATTGACCATTTCTGTCCGCTTCTGGTCAATCGCCTGCTTCAAACGGTCAAGCTGCTCACAGTAGAGAACCGAGTTGAGGGTCTGGCCATAGTTGAGCAGCTCATAGTGGATGATTCCCTTCCAATCCCACCAAACACACAGCAAAACCTTCCTGGCCCACAATCCGGGCTTGGCGATAGTTTGGGCCGGCTCACCGCGCTTCGACCACGACTTTTTTCACTTTAGGTTGTCGTACGTGGTCCACTTTTCATCACCAGTCACCATCTTCTTCAAAAATGGGTCGAGTTCGTTCCGTTTCAGCAGTGCATCGCAGGCGTTGATTCGGTCTCAAAGATTTTTTTGCGTCAACTCGTGTGGCACCCATACATCCAGCTTTTTTTGGAATCCAATCTTCTGCAAATGGTTCCAAACGGTTTTATGGTCTATACCCAGTTCCTGGTCAATCGAGCGAGTGCTTACATGCCGGTCTACTTGGATGATTTCAACGATTTTATCGGTTTCCACGACGATTGGCGTAAAATAAATAAAATAAAAATATGGCGAATTTCTTGCTTGGCGGACTCCATCTTTGATGCGCTATAACTTGAGACTGAAAAGGACAATCACAACACTGTCAAAACACAACACTTGTAGCACAGATTGTCGTCTTTAAATATCCGTATAGTATGACCCGATGCGATAAGTACAACACAAGATATGTTTAAGTGTTACCATATATTGACAATATACGACATTTCTTTTTCTCCAACCCAATATTAAAAAAACATTTTCTTTTTTTTTTTCATCTCAACACAAACTTTTAACCTATTATTCGTGTTGCACAATCAAACCACAAACAGTTTTAAAAGTAGAACTGAAAACTCAACAACACAAATACACCTCGTTGATTGAACCGGACGTTATGGGCACAAAAATAATGAACTTGTTTACGTTATGCCTAGATTGTACCTGAAGTCAGTCATCTTTAAGGTACCTCTGTATACAGCCATTTCATGCCAAACCGATATAGTGGTTCTCAGATTTTCGTGAAAATTGGTAGTTTTGTTTTTATCGCAAATTATCAGACCCGTATTTTTATAATTTTTTATTTTTCTGTTAGAGTGACCATCTCCATTTTATGGTGGTCCGAAAAATCCATTTTTCGCATTTTTGCCAAAAATTACTTTTTTCAAAAAATTATAACTTTCAAACCACTGGACCAATTTAGATGTTCGACATATTAAATTAAAGCCAATTAGCTGGTCTTTTTTGTTACTACAGTTGCAGAAAATTTGAATTATGTTTTCGTTATTATTGATCGTATTTGTTTTTTTATATTTTTCCTGGAAAGCTGAGGATTTTTTACATAACATATCTCGAAACCAGGAAGGCTTTTCGTTTTTGAGTTATGATTTTTCAAAGTTAACCGATGGTCCGAAAAATCATTTTTTTCCCATTTTTTCCACTACCAAAAAATCATAACTTTTGAACTACTGTAATTATTGATTATATTTGTTTTTTTATAGCTTACATCGTTCCGGGACCAAGGGCGCCATATTTTTTTATATTTTTTTTCTGCTGAGTTTTTTTTACATAATATATCCGAATACCAGAGAGGAGTTATTTTTCGTTTTTAAATTATGATTTTTCAAAGTCAACATGTTTTCAGTTTTCATTCAATATTTCTATGCGGCTAGACTAGTATGCATGTGACTATAATCCAATTAATTGATAAGTGTGTTATTTTTTCAAAAAAGCTTTTTTTAGCTTTTTATTTAGCTAGTAGGCTTTGATTTGATATACCGATCATCTACATCGGTCCAGTAGTTCAAAAGTAATAAAAAAATGTCATTTTTGGGAAAAAAGGGAAAAATGATTTTTTGGACCATCGGGTAGCTTTCAAAACTCATAACTTAAAAACAAAAATAACGCCTCTCTGGTTTCGAGATATGTTATGTAAAAAATTCTCAGCTTTCCAAAAAAATATAAAAAAATATATAGCGTCTTTGGTCTCAAGACCATGAAGACTATAAAAAACAAATACAATCAATAATAACGAAACCAAAATTCAAATTTTGTGCAACTCTGGTATTTTTCCCAAAAAGATCAGCTAATCGGCCTTAATTAGATATGTCGATCATCTAAATCGGCTCAGTAGTTCACAAGTTATGAATTTAAAGAAAAGTCATTTTTTGAAAAAAATGGAAAAATTTGACCACCCTAAAATTGGAACGGTCACCCTAACGAAAAAATTTAAAAATATGGGTCTAATGATTTGCGACAAAGAACAAAATTTCCACTTTCCACGAAAATCTGAGAACCACCATATCGGTTTGGCATGGAATGGCTGTATATGTATATAAAGTCGCTCAGATTCAAATGTCGTTCATCAGTCGAACAATGTTTCTTATGTATTTGTGTTGCTGGGATTTCTATTCTACTTCGAAAACTGATCTTGTTTTGGTTGTGCAACACGAATTATATGTTCAAAGTTTGTATTGAGAATAATTTTTTTTGTATCCCTATGTTTTGTATTAATCCACATGTCTTCAGATGTTTTTCAACGTAACTCTCAAACATATTAAAAGAGTCTATTTACTATAAAAAAGACAATAAATCAGAAAAAAAATTCGAATATCTCAAGAACGGCTGCATTTAGAAGGTGATCTTTTTTGGACTTTTGGATCAGGACTCATAATATGTGGCTAAAATTGATTGAAAAAATTGAAAAATTCAAAAATACTTATTTTAGATATTGCAAGTTAATGTTTTTTTTTCGTAAATGAAAAATGAGTACAATTTTTATCTCAGTGTATATTTCTTCGCGTTTAAACATCAATACTCTATAACTCTTTTCAAGACACTATTTCGTTTCGACTGATATAATTTTTGAGATATAAATTATCAAAGATTTCCCTTATAAAAATCGATATGCCCTATTGAAAAGTTACACTTGAGTCAAAATATTCCCAATTGCTGTGGAAAATTCATATTTCCTACAACCCAAACGGAATACCTCTGTTTTACCCTTTTTAAGCACTCAAGAACCAAACCGACCAGTATAAATCATAGTTTAAGAGTTCCAATGCTGAAGTCGTCAGAAAAAAAAAATTGTGTGATGAATGAATGACAGAATTTTCGAAAAATACAATTTTGAGAAAAATGATTTTCAATATTTAAAATGATGATTAAAATTTAAAAAATAATATTTTTTTTTTGTTTCAATTATTTGATGTCTTTTAATGAAAAAAATTAAACAATTTCCTTCATTACATTCTTTGACTAAAATTTTGTAGGTATTATTATTAGGTTAAAAAATTTTATAAACTTTTCAACATGTAAATCGGAAATTCATTTCTGAAATTTTGAAGTCTGTTTGTAAGTGGATTCCGATATTGAATATTGAAAAATAAAATAAATTATCAGGCTCTGATATACAAAAAAAATCAAAAATTTATTGCAATCAATAATGCCCCAATTTTAAAGTCAACTTATCGACATAAACATCGCCCCTCCGGTTTCCGTTGTGATTGAACAGACTAAACCCAAATCACTCAGACCGAGGTGAACCATAACACTTCTCGATCGTTTTCCCCAAAGCCAAAGCAAACACTGTGTGTTTAGAACGACACCCCAAATCCAAATCTAGCCACACCCGGACAGGGAAAGTGGTTCGCTTCTAAGCAACCAGCCAACGCCGCGCTGAACTCGAACTCATGGTGAGCCAGCAATTTCCGTCCCGTACGAAGGAAACAAGTTCCTTCCGCTCGGCACAAATCTCAAAAAGCACCGGACCGGTTGTGAGGACCTTTATTGGGGGGAGGGACGGAGAAGCCTTCTTGCAACCCGGGGCGAGAAAACAACCGGACTGAACCCGACCCACAATCTTGAAGGCAGCCTCCGCGCCGCATCGTCTTCCGTGAATAGATTTGAATGCCGCGTCATCATTGTCGCCGGGGTTCTTCCATTTCAGCCCCCCCGTCTCCTTACGCTGGGGGCTCCAACATCGGTGTGATAGCAACAAGAGAAGCTATAACAATGATGTCGTGGGATCAATGTGGCTATGGGGGAGTGAGGAAAAAAATGCAATACAAGCGGACCGAGTGCCGGGATAAAAGCAGAAGCGATTCCTTACCGAGCGGAATAGCGGATATTATGATTACTTTTTATTGTTATATCATCCCTTCGTTGAGCAGAACACAGGGGCGGGCGCGAGGGGTTGTGAGAGGCTCACCGGACTCTGGTATGCCTTTAAGTGATGTTCAGAATTGTTTCTCTCTCCCCTCCCGGCTAAGCGAAGGAAAAGTTCAGAAGAAAGTGGAAAAATATTAATATAAATTTATGAATTTTAAATGAATATTAAAAAACTAACTCGGTCTAACCGGTGGTGAAATCGTACATAATTGGCATGTTTATATAACCAACTTTTTTTTCCTTTCTTGAATATTGTATTTTGAAGTTAACTACATATCTGTAATCTCGCCCCAAAACTAGTGTTCCTAACCATAACGTGCAGCGAAGAAGACGAAACGAATCTTGGCAAGTGTCCCCAAAGCACGGTAGTTAAGCGCAAAGAAGGATAAAGCGAACCGCTGGTGCCTTTGAAAGGTACCGCCGCCAGGAGACTTCAGGAGCGTGTGATAGCCGGTAGCGAAGATAGCGATAAAAGAGCAAAAGTGACTAAGCGGAAACGGAGAGTGAACGCGAATTAACCATAACGGCAGAGCAGTGGATAGTGAGCTGAAGTATGTATTTGAGTGTTTCAGTGGGAGGTGATGGGATTGGAGGGGTCAGAAATGTCGATGGAGCAGCAGATGGCGAACCGGGAGGGGGAGGAGGTGGTGGTGGAAGAGAACCACCAGAGATGGATACAAAATTTAATTTAATACCGAACAAAGCGAAGCACGACGCTGCTGTTGGTAGTGTAAGGACGACGACGACGACGACGCTTCAAAGCCGATCCAGCGGAATAACGATGAGGAGCTTCGTTGGAATGCTTTTGGGATTACTTACGATATCAGGTAATTTGAGAATGCTTTTGTCTGTCTTTTGCCGTGAAAGGGTACTGTTTGATGTGGGAGACACTGGATGGGCCTTGCCGAGGTGAACGAGGGGCGCGCGGTTTGGGGGGAGACAATTCATATTGTTTTATTGGGCGCGGGAATGTATTGAATACGCGGAGGACCTTTCATGGCCCCAGCCGGTGGGACGGGTGGGGGAGAGGAAGCTCTGATATGGAAATTTGAGCCGTAATAACCTGGGTTCCAGGAACGCCACTGAGAAGTGGTACGAGATGTACCGAGGCTTGATCCTGTTTCATGTTTTATTATGAAACTCTCGAAACTGGAAGACTAATTTGCAAGTTGATACCGGCCTCTTGTGCCTCCCGTGGGTTAGCTGGGCACGGGGTGAATTATGCCTTCCGCAGAATCTTTTGTTTGAGTTTTAAGAGTAAGTGGATTTAACTCGAAAGCCGTATAATTTATCGATTCAATTAGAATCAATTAATTCCTAATTTTACTTCCCGCTAATTGTTTGATTTGTAAAGTGGGCAGATATTTATAAGCCTTCATTATTGAGGAGGTTGGAACAAAATAATAAGATGTCTTATATTAATATAATTGTCTTGTGTTTGAGTGTGAGCTTAGTAGATTATACATTTCGTAGTTTCTCTCCGTGATAGGCACATTGATGGGTTGGAATATCGGAGCGATACTCGCCGCCGCGTACCTTTTATAACGTTGTCACTTCTGTGTTTTTTAATAAGAAAGACTAGCTGACCCGGCAAACTTCGTCCCGCCCCAAATTTGTTTTTTGTTATCAATACCTTCAAACATTCACGTTTTCCTACTAAGCGCAAGTTCATGAGTCCAATCGCAAAAAATTCCTAGTATTTCTACCAAAACTCATCATTATAATATCAGATTATTTTCAGACACAATTATCGTTCAAGATCTTTCAACCACTTGCAAATAACATGTTTCTCCGTTACATGGAATGAATGTTTGATACAGGAAATATGATAGAATGAAGACAGACCCCTCCCCTCTTCTCCCCTTAGAGAGGAGGAAGGAGTGTCTATTCACTATAGAAACGTTTTGTGCCCCGTAAAATCTTCACATGCCAAATTTGACTCCATTGGCTTGATTAGTTCTCGAGTTATATAGAAATTTGTGTTTCATTTGTATAGCAACCCCCTTAGAGAGGGGGGTGGAGTGTCTAACCACCATAGTAACATTTATTGCACCCTAAAACCTCCACATGCCAAATTTTATTTCCGTTTGCTTGATTAGTTCTTGAATTATGCAGAAATGTATGCTTCATTTGTATGACAGGCCCCCTCCCCCCTCAGAGAGACGGGAGGAGTGTCTATTCGCCATAGAAACGTTTTGTGTTCCCTAAAACCTTCGCATGCCAATTTGGTATTTTCTTGATTAGTTTTCGAGTCATGCAGAAATTTGTGTTTCATTTGTATGGCAGCTCCCCCTTAGAGAAGGGGTGTAGTGTCTAACCACCATAGAATCATATATTGCATCCTAAAACCTCCACATGCCAAATTCCGTTTCATTCGCTTGATTAATTCTCGAGTAATGCAGAGATTTGTGTTTCATTTAAATGGCAGCACCCCTAAGAGAGGGAGGAGGTGTATTTAACCACCATAAAATCATTTATTGCACCCTTAAACCTCCACATGCCATATTTGGTTTCGTTTGCTTGATTAATTCTCGAGTAATGCAGAGATTTGTGTTTCATTTGTATGGCAGCCCCCCCCCCAGAGAGGGGGGGAAGGGTCCCAAAATATCATGAAAACCTTCCCCGGCTCCAAAAACCCCTACATACCAATTTTCATGTCGATCGGTTCGGTAGTTTCCGAGTCCATAAGAATCAGACAGACAGACAGAAATCCATTTTTATATATTAGGCTGTCAAAAAAGTCCTGCGGTATTTCCGCGAAGTGTCGTTGTAAGCGCGTAGTTCTAGTTGTATTCATTGTATCGAGTTATACTATAGCTTGTTGGTGACAGTGTTTTGTTTGGTTAAGTCGTTCGTGAGTTATAGTGTCGCAAATATGGAGCAAAATAAAGAGAAAATCCGACATATTTTACAGTACTACTATGACAAAGGCAAAAATGCATCTCAAGCTGCCAATAAAATTTGTGCAGTTTATGGACCCGATACAGTTTCCATTTCCACCGCACAACGATGGTTTCAACGTTTTCGTTCTGGTGTAGAGGTCGTCGAAGATGCGCCACGCTCCGGAAGGCCTGTCGTCGAAAATTGCGACAAAATCGCTGAATTATCCGAGAAAGACCGGCATAGTAGCAGCCGTAGCATCGGCCAAGAGCTGGGGATAAGTCATCAAACCGTTAATAACCTTTTGAAGAAGCTTGGATTCACAAAGAAGCTCGATGTATGGGTGCCACACACGTTGACGCAAAAAAACATCTTTGACCGTATCGACGCATGTGAATCGCTGCTGAATCGCAACAGAATCGACCCGTTTCTGAAGCGGATGGTGACTGGCGATGAAAAGTTAGTCATTTACGACAACGTGAAGCGCAAACGGTCGTGGTCGAAGCCCGCTGAAGCGGCTCAGACGGTGGCCAAGCTCTCATTAACGGCCAGGAAGGTTCTGCTGTGTGTTTGGTGGGATTGTCAAGGAATAATCTATTATGAGCTGCTTCCCTATGGCCAAGCGCTCAATTCGGACCTGTACTGCCAACAACTGGACCGCTTGAAGGTAGCACTCATGAAGAAGAGGCCATCTTTGATAAACAGAGGCCGCATTGTCTTCCATCAGTACAACGCCAGGCCACACACTTCTTTGGTGACGCGCCAGAAGCTCCGGGGGCTTGGATGGGAGGTTCTTTTGCATCCGCCGTATAGTCCGGACCTTGCACCAAGTGACTACCACCTGTTTTTGTCCATGGCGAACGAGCAAGGTAGTCAGAAGTTAGCCACAAAAGAGGCCTGTGAAAATTGGCTATCCGAGTTTTTTGCCAATAAGGAAGCGAGCTTCTATAACAGGGGTATTATGAAGTTGGCATCTCGTTGGGAACAAGTCATCGAACAAAACGGCGCATATTTGACTTAAAACAGATGATTGTAACTAATTTTATGAACAAATGAAAATTCAAAAAAAATACCGCAGGACTTTTTTGACAGCCTAATATATATATATAGATTCAGCTACAGAAATATTTTCTCTGTGGTGGATCACTCCATTGAGGAATATGGCGAATCCTTCGGCTGGAGGAGGCCTGGGTTGATAGCTCAGGATTTTGGAATGCGGCTTGTTTGGAGAATGGAAAAACACTTGGATAACTACTAACTAAACACAACAGATTTATTTCGTGATGCTACACATTTGAAGGTTGGAATTGGAATGAATATTGCATTGGTAGGGATCGATTCATTTGCACTTGTTTAGTTGTATGCGTTTGGTGTTTGGTGTATTTTAGGTTCCGCTGCTGGTTGTGGTTGTGTAATGCACCACACACTACATTTAGAATGGGAGGGGGTGATTGGATGGGAATAAGGATAGGGATGGACATTGGAATTTGGAAGTAGGGATACTTGCTCAACATTCGCGCTGTTGGTCGCAACACTCTGTGATTATTGTTATCGCTATTCATGAATCTATAATCTGGAAATCTGGAATCTCATCCATGCAGACGAACAAATATAAAAGTTTTTTTTTAGTAATTGTAGATTAGCGAATCGATAATCTGTTAAATTGTGCTGCGGCCATCGTAGATATACATTAGGGTGCCAATGAATGTATTGGAAAAAATCGACCTTAAAATTTCAAAAATTTACCCTATACAAAATGTTCGCCACCTCCTAAAACACCTCGACATAGGGTTTCAGCTCAATCAGACTTAAGGGAGAGTGGCGCAGAACGTTTAAGTTTAAGTTTTTTGAAAATCGAAAAATCACCCAAGGGGGGTGTAAAGCAAATCTGGGTTTTCGAAAAAAAAATTGATGCCAAATGTCTTAAAGATGCATGAAACCTCGAGATCTAGTGTCATCTCGGAAAAAAAAAAATTTTTCGAAAATCGGCACTCTGGGTTTTTTTTCGGCGTACGAAACGAAAAGTATGGTTTTGAGTGCCAATAAATATAGTTATCTCGATTTTTCATGTGGAACCTGCTAGGAAATGTTCATTTGCACGTTAATATACCCTATGCAGAATATTAGCTCATTCGGACTTCATTTGCTGGTGTCGCAGACATTAAAATTTGAGTTTTTTTTTTGAAAACCAAAAAATCACCGGAGAACAGGGTTTTTGACAAAAAATGATGCCGAATGTCTTAAAATTGACAATTTTTTGACAAATGACAATTTTTTTTTTGCCAAAAATAAATTTTTCAGGCGGAAAACGACCAAGTGTCAAAAAAACATTTTATTCCACAAAAATAACTGTAAATCTTGATAATTAATGCAATTTTAAGACATTTGGCATCAAACTTTTTTTTTTGAAAACCTCAATTTTCGGTGATTTTTTTTTTTTTTAAAAACTCAAATTTTAACGTTTGTGACACCAGTAAATGAAGTCCGAATAAGCTAATATTTTGCATAGGGTGTATTAACGTGCAGATCAACATTTCCTAGCAGGTTCCGTATTAAAAATCGAGATACCTTTTTTTATTGACACCCAAAACCATACTTTTCGTTTCGTACTCCGAAAAAACAGGAAGTGGGTTATATCTATGGTATAACCGCAAGGGTGACGTAGGACTATCGTTGATTTAGAGATCATTTGTATGAAGTTGAATCTGAATTCATTCTGAATGAATGAATATTTGGAGAACTTCGAAAACGAGAGCGTTACGTTGGAGGCACAAGGTTTTATGCATCCAATATTGGATACGGAAATATCCTACTGATGGGAAAGAATAATCTTCAGAAGCTATCCTGTTGATTGCGATTGATTGAAAAACCACATAACCAAATGTATTTGGTTAGAATAGAAAACATTCAATTAAACTCTTTCACATGAATATATTTTGAAAATTCCCAAAGGAACTGGCAGATTATTTTCAGTAACGATTAGATATTTCCACATTTTCCTCGATACTGGAAGCCCACCAGTGGTTAATGCCAACTCGATAACCACCTGTTAATAGCACTTGATTGAAACATATTTGGTCACAGTGTTACATGGATAGAAAACATTCAATTAAACTCTTTCACATGAATATATTTTGAAAATTCCCAGAGGAACTGGCAGATTATTTTCAGTAACGATTAGATATTTCCACATTTTCCTCGATACTGGAAGCCCACCAGTAGTTAATGCCAACTCGATAACCACCTGTTAATAGTCGCGCGTGTATGTGTGTGTAGCGATGTCTTCCCAGGGAACCGTTTGTGGCATCACTCTCCTCCTGATAGATTCCCTTCTGGCCTAGGGTGCACAAACAGGCTCTTGGTGACACCGTTCATCCGCGCTTTCATGATAAATAAAGAGCTTCACCGCAACAGCGACAACATGCTCCAATCGCTGTTCAATTAGAACTGAGTGGATTTCCGAGCGCCGCTCGCTTATATACCGATTGGTGATTTCAATAGCCTGTTTTGAAAGCAATTTTAAGACTATTGAAACAAGTTTTTGGATCAAAAAGTAACAAGTATATAACGCGTAGACATTTTATCTTTCGAATGAAGTGTTTATCATACCATTTCGTTCAGTTGTTTAGGAGCTATTAACGCTCAAAATCTCGGTCTCCGGCGTAACGCTTTCGTTTTCGAAACTTTGATTTTACACCCCGGTATAGAAATGAAAGACGTAGTCCTACGTCAAAAAAACAAAGTCCCAGAATGTCGATTTTTGACAAAAAAAATTTTTCGAGATGACACTAGATCTCGACGTTTCATGCAATTTTAAGACATTTTTCATCCAAATTTTTTTTTCGAAAACCCCGATTTTCTTTACCCTTGGGTGATTTTTCGATTTTCAAAAAAACTCAAACTTTGACCACTTTGACTCTCCCTGAAGTCTGATTGAGCTGAAATTCGGCATAAGGTGTTTTTTTTTCGAGGTGGTAAACATTTTTAAACGGTTTTATTTAGCTTGCCCTGTAATATGTTTGTATGTTTGTATGTTTGTAACATGTTTGTAGCACTGACCCACATTAATAGAAATTTGACCCCCTTCCTGTTGACCGATTGATCTGAAATTTGGAACACACCTTTATCTCATTACTCATTATAAAACTGCGTGTTTCATGATCTTGAAAATCCAAAATGGCGGATCACATATTTTCTCAAAACCTCATCAATATGGGTTTTCCAAAACCCCATCAATATGGGTATCAAATGAAGGGCTTGACTAGTAGAACACCGTTATCCATGAAAAATGCAAATCCAAGATGGCTGCCACCACAAAATGGTTGACTACATATTTTCTCAAAACCCTATTATCTAATGAAAGGGCTTGACTAGTAGAACACGGTTATTCATGCAAAATGCAAATCCACCAAAATCCTACCAAATGGCGGACTACATATTTTCTCAAAACCCGATTAATATGCGTATTAAAAGAAAGGGCTTGAATAGCAGGTCACAGTAGATCATGCAAAAACCAAATCCAAGAAGGCCGCAATCACAAAATAGCAAATTACTTTATTAAACGGTATGTATGTTTGCATGTCTGTAGGGTTGTCCCATATTAATAGGAATTTGACCAATAGGAACTGACCGAATTTATAAAACACCTTTATCTTTGCTGTCATTTTAAAACTGCTTATCTTGAAAAATCCAATTTGGCCGTCGCTACAAAATAGCTGATTCCATATCATCTCAAAAAAAAAATGATTGAGATATGTGTATCAAACGAACGAACTTGACTTGGAGAATACACTATGTATTTTCTGCAATCCACTCAATATCAGTATCAAATGAAATTATTTGACTGATAGAATACAGTACAATGGTTTTATTGTAGAGAAAATTCTAATGAAACAGATAATGTACTAAAAACTAGAAAATAAAATAAGTAAAAAAAAAATTTTAAGTTAAACGGTTTAATTATGATAAAACATAATAATGAACTAAAAGCTAGAAACTAATTAGGCAAGTATCAGTTAGCAATTATCACACCTCTCCTTCAGTAGTCTAGGGCATTGACAAGACTAAAATAAACCATTTTGGCAATTTTCAATCAAAAGGTAGTTTTTCTTTTTTTCGCGCCGTTTTCAATATGCTTGGAAATAAAAATTTGTGAAAATACTCAAAGTGTGTCTACTGTGACAAATTATAAAAAAAAACATCAAACTGAAAAAAAAAATTTAAACTTTTTTGTATTTCGAAATTTTGGATCACACATAATTTTCATTTAAATGTACGTGTTTTTGATATATGATTATTTTCAGAATTTTAATCTGTTGTGCGGCCCCTTTTTTTTTGGTAATTCGAAATTTTGGATTATTTTAATTAAGTTTTAAGACACAGTACTGCTTTGAAATATGTTCGAACACGTTTTTTTTTTGTATTTATGATTGAAGATTGAACGTACTATTTTCCTAATTTGCAATCTCCTTCTTCTTCTTTAATGGCACTAACGTTCCTAGAGGAACTTCGCCGTCTCAACGTAGTATTACTTGCGTCATTTTTATTAGTACTTAGTTGAGATTTCTATGCCAAATGACACGCCTTGCAATGCATTCTGAGTGGCAAGCTCTAGAATACGCGTGATCACAGTGCAAGTCGGAGGAAATTTCTTTGACGAAAAATTCCCCCAACCAGAACGGGAATCGAACCCGAACACCCGGCATGTTAGTTATGACGCTAACCACTCGGCCCCGGATCACTAATTTGCAATCTATTGAACGTGATAAAAAAACAAAAAAACTACGTTTTTAATAATAAATCCTATAGTGAACCAAATAGGGATTCAGTAGAATAATCTGATTTTCATATTTGGTACCCTATACAATACTTTCCATTGCGCTAGTGATAAGACTTAGGGCTCTTGTTACGAATACACAAATACAAAACAATCATAAATAAAAGGAAAATGAAAAAAATAGAAAATATAAAAAATAGAAATGACAAAAATATGTATTTAAAATTTGTTAGATATTTTCGTACCGCGAATTTCTGAAAAAAAAATTTCAAAAAACACATGCGAAAATATTAAATTAAACCAGAACTGGCTCTTGAAATTCTAGAAAAAAAATCGAAAATTTTGAATATATTTCTTGTGCCATGCAACACTGTTAAAAAACCATACATATCTAGAAAAGGTGTAGAAACACAATTAAATACGAATTAGAGTAGTACTGAGTCTCCAAATCCTCAAAAAAAAAGTCAATGCTTCAGTTTTTTTGTACCCCATACAATACTTTCCATAGAGCTTGTAATTTAGTTTGGGGCCCTTCGTCACACAAACTGCTGTTTGATATGGATTTGGAATTTGCACTGAAACTGAAATTATGTGGTGGCGGCGGACGGAGACGAATGCTGAATATTTAAATGAGGATTAAAAAAAATATATATTTTTTATGTTTTCAAATTCAGTAGACTTCGGATCAATTTGGTCAGCAGATCCAGTGAACTTTCCGGGTCCTACACATTTGACTGTTCTGCAATCTCAACTTTTGAGTGGTATCTTTTTTTTTATCTTCAATTTTCTGGTCATTGTAGAATTCACCATCGCTCCCGAAGTCGTCTTCAGGATCTACTTCGTCATGTACCCATACCATGCTGGAGAACAAATCTATATAAAACAAGAACAAACACTTTCGAGCAGGTATTTATATTCATAGATTTTTATGATAGAAATCATAAAAATCTATGAATTTGTTTACTTTAGAAGCAGTTTTGAGCTATTGTATCAAGTTTTTGAGCCAATAATCAGCATTACTCACACATCTTTTATCACTCGAATGGAGTGATTGCTAAACCACTTTGTTCAACCGACAATGAGGTATTAACGCTCAGAGCTCCCCAAGCGAGAAGCTCGCGTTTCAGAATGTTTAAACTAACACCCCAGCACAGATTCAAATATGCTCTGATGCAAAAATACAGAAGCACTCTTCGCCAGACTGTATGTAAATCGACGCGGTGCCCCCACTGAACAAAATTGCCCCATACTGTGCGATATTTATCTTTCATTCTTCCTTAGAATCGAGCAGAACCGCTGTGTGTGACATTAACATTGAGAAAGACTGCGGTCTGATAGTTGAAGCAAGACGACTTGAATGATGATGATGAGGCTTTCAAATTCATCGGTTATTCCACTTCTAACCTTGATAAAGGCCTATTTGGAAAAGTAAGCTGTAGCTGTAACAGAGCCGAATTTTAATCGTGTACATGTCACTCTTCTTCTTCTTCTTCTTCTTCAATGGTACTAACGTTCCTAGAGGAACTTCGCCGTCTCAACGTAGTATTACTTGCGTCATTTTTATTAGTACTTAGTTGAGATTTCTATGCCAAATAACACGCCTTGAATGCATTCTGAGTGGCAAGCTCTAGAATACGCGTGATCACAGTGCAAGTCGGAGGAAATTTCTTTGACGAAAAATTCCCCTGACCAGAACGGGAATCGAACCCGAACACCCGGCATGTTAGTTATGACGCTAACCACTCGGCCATGGGAGCACAAGTGTACATGTCACATGTATATCATATCTATAAATAGAACATTACACAGTTGCCATTTTTCGGCGTAAGAGTATTCCTTCTATACCATTGCATATGGTACACATTTACACAGTAGCCATTTAGGCGTAAGAGTATTCCTTCTGTTCTTCCATTATCCAGTTATACCACCGGACAGCGGAAACAGACATGATCATATCATTGTTGAATTATTAATAGAACAGCTGCCCGATGTGTTCTGCAGAGCAGAGCAGTTGTATGGATGGAATCGATCTTATTTCGACCGTGGATCGATCTCCATCGCTGATGATTGTTACGTGGACGTAGTTACTCTGTAACAACACAAAGATGGTCAATGAGGGCCCTGAGTTTTGAGCTCAGGTTCGATCGCTTACTGCGTCGTTGTCGTGTGGTCGCTAGATGACTGATGAATTGTGAATACTGTCATTTGAGATCGCGAATGGCTTGTTTATACTCAATTAATATAACACAGCGAAGCTTAGATTATTATATTTTCTATACAGGTAAACTTCGATATAACGTACATTTCACTTTCAAAATTGTAAGTTGTATCGAATTGTACGTTATATTGAAGCATAATAAAGTACTCACAAACGTAGTCTATAATACATTATTGTGTTGCTGTTTTAGTACAGTTATTGAATAGCTTCAATCAGAAGACGAACCCAGACTTTCTCATGATGTTTCCCTTCGTACTGTTGATTAAAGCTTGATTCATTTAGAATCCGGAATCATAAAACCAGCTGTATTTCGGGATTGATTAAAGGTACAAAACTTGTTTTAGCATCACAATACAGATAATTTATTGTTCTATCAGAACCTTTGGAAGTGTGTACGTTATATCGAGGTAAAATGTACGTTATATCGAAGTTTCCCTTTATACACTTTGTCCGAGGAACGATGCTGCATTTGCATTTCGAGTGACCGATTTATGCTCACCTGTTTAGCAAAAATATTTAATATATTGTACCGTGGACACGGGAACGCGAATTTTGAGGTAAGGTGCTTTCCATTGCAACGAAATTTTGCAAACTAGTTTTGGAGTTCTGTCATTACATCTTCCCCATATAAATCACCAGAGAGTGAGGGTTGAATGTTTACACATATTGTGAAATTTTTCGACTTACTGAAATTTCTTCTTCAACCGGAAGAAATGGTATGGGTTTTTCTACATAGCGTCACCGAAATCTTCCATCCAAGTGTAACGATGAAGTATCGTAATACAACAATTACAAGTTCACCGCGTGTCATATACTTAATTATGAGGGGTACGAATGACACCTTCCCTAGAGTTCTTCCGATGACGATATGACACTTCCATCCAACCCATGCCCACAGGACGCTATGTAACAATAACTAAAAATGCATCTCGTTAAAAACACCTTCCACCCCCCACTAGCTGCGCCATTCGCTTCCTCGAAAAAGTGAAAGCAGTGCAAAACTTTGAGCGCACAACGGCAGTATAACATCCCATCCAAAGTGCCATCTCATGATCTTTTTTTTTCGCTCGTTCACTCCTTCATTCTCTCTCTCTCTCTCTCTCTCAACCCACTTATCGCCCCACCGAAATGTGAATTGTGCCCCTTCAAAAGTGCCATAAAAGGACCCCTCTCACCTGAAGCAGCGCTCCAGGCAGTCATGAGCCTCTTCCGTCCATAAACTCCGTAAACACTGCCAACGGTGGCTGGCTGATAACTCGTTTAGAGAGAACAGTAAAACTTTTTCGATCCCCTCGAAGTACCCTTCCCACAATCACGTGAGGATGCTCATGTGTGAACCGTTAATATTCTGGAAAGCGGCAGCAGCATCATCATCATCACCAGGCTCATCATTGCGCTCAGCAGTGGCATGATTGTCGGAAGTATGTTGCCTAAGTGACACTATCGCGACATGCAAGCAATCTCACGCATACGAGCAGCCGCCGCAATTCGGGGGTACATCGTTCGTAATAATTGTTATTAACCGCGGTGTATGCCCCGTATAACATTATGACGTTACCATCAGCTCGTTTTCACATACTACTCTGCTATCATCATTCGCTGGATAGTGTGCTAATGGGGGGTTATATCGGGTCATAATATTTGGATGCATCCACTGTTGTCACTTTTTTCTCTCGTTCCGCAACAGATGCGGGAAATTGTGTATCCTTCGTTGGAGATATAATTGAAATGTGCTCATTGAACGATTTCATTAATTCGCTCTCTCTCTCTCTTATACCAATCGCAGAATCCCTCGCCCTACGGCTCACGATGGTGAAAATTCCGATGTACAAATTCCGTGGCGAACCTGCCATGCTGGAGTGTCAGTACGAGTTCAATGGGAAGCAACAACACAGCAGCCATCACCACCACCACCAGCATCAACAATCGCGAGGCCGAACACGGAACGATTCCTTCGGCAGCTACAAATATGGTGGCATCTATCAGGACGATTACTACAGTGATTCTGAGGGCGGAGATCCACGGGAGGAGCGACTGTACTCGATCAAGTGGTACAAAGACAACGAGGAGTTCTATCGGTACGTTCCGTCCGCCAGCCAGCCCATCAAGAGCTACAAGATCGAGGGGATCCGAGTCGATCCGAATTATTCCGATGGCTCGAAGGTGCTGTTGAAGAATTTGTCCCTGAAATCCTCGGGAGTCTACCGGTGCGAGATATCGGCAGAAGCTCCCAGTTTCGACTCGGTCCAGGGAGAAGGCCGAATGGATGTAATATGTAAGTGTGATCTGCACAATGTGTTCCTTCGTGACAACATCCGACAGCTTGGCGCGGGATGCTGTCACAGTGAGGAGTACCTTCTTTCTATAGTGTTGAAAGCTTCACAGATGTTCCCAAGGATGGTCCCCACATCAATGGCAGCGAGCAAAAATCGTCCTACCACATAGGCGAGACGATGGAGCTGAACTGCACCTCAGGTCGCTCCTATCCGGCGTCGACCCTCCAGTGGTATCTGAACGACCAGCTGGTGACGGAACCGAACAGTATAGTGTACTATCCGCGGGCGGTTAACCAGTATGGTCTGATATCCAGCTTTCTGGGTCTCAGCATGGTCGTTCACCAGCGGCACTACATCGATGGGGTGATGAGGATAAAGTGCGTGGCCAGCCTTTCGCCGGTGCTCTGGCGGAACGGGAAGGAAAGCATCGTGCAGTGGGAGCAACCGACGATCGACAATCGGGTGGCGATGCTGCTGGGTAAGATTTATTTCTATGGACATGAAATTATACTAGTAAGTCTCAGAGGAGAATCTACTCGAATATTTGGCTCTATTGCGTGAGCAACAGGAACTTTTCCAATTTTTTGAACCTTTATTGTTTATTCGGTGGTAGGCTAAAAAATCCCTAAAAGTTTAATATAATTCAATTACTTGGAATACAATATGAAATATAATTTTCCTACGTTTAGTGTTCTTATTATTCACTATAATTCAAACTTTGAATATTTATTCTTAAACTGAACTATCTTTCTTCTCTTTACTTCAATATGGAAATGAAAGGATCTTCAGTGCGACTTTAAATCAATTTGAACAATAAATTTAAAGTTTTTGTTCTATACAACATAAATCCTGCAGTTGCGTACAACAATTATCGAGCGCAAGGTTTGTGTGATATCGAGGTCCATTAGCTTGATTCCGAAAAGGCCTTTTCAGATGGTTCGTTACAAACATTGTTTGTGGATCATATGTCTGTCCTTGGTTTGCAACAGGCTCTTTGAAAACTTTTTTTTTCCTAACTCTTTCCGATTTTGTTTAAAGTGTGAATAAGACAGTTTTAATAACAAATGACAAATTTTAATTGTTGAATCAATGCGCTTTCTTTGAAAACTGAAATACTAAATACACGGTTAAAAAATACTTGAAAATTTAATTTATTATGAAAACCTTCCCTTAGATATTTTTATACATATCTTCATTAGAATACCAGCTCCGTTTCCAAAAGTTTATAAGCATGTAGGGCCTCGACTAACCGTTATAGAAATATAACAATATAAATTAGTGTTTTTGTTTTTTGCGCAAATTCTGAACCATAGTCGCAATGTGCATATTCTATTCTTCAGTTTGAAATTGTAAACAACTCTGACAGCTTTACTGATTGAATATGGTTACCCAGTAAAGCTGTCAGACTTACCCTTTCTAGCATACAACTCCAACTTACACACGCCGGCATTCTTGACAATGATTATAGATCATAAAATCATATATAAGAACTTTATAAGAACCCAAAGAATAAAAAAAAATCGTAAAAGAGCAGTATACTGGCTCAGAATCTGTATTTTTTTTTTTGTTTCAACAAAGATTAGAATCGTGTACGCCAAGACACAACTTTTTTTTTCTCATTTCAAATATGTTTTTTCGCTTAGTTCTTGTTGTAATGTTAAAAGATAAAGAAACAAATAATGAAATGAGGTATAACAAAAGTATTCTTTGTTTTAAAAAATTTGCTTTTAATCAATCTCCAGAAAAATCCTTTTCCGTTTGTTTCCTACGTTGTGTTCTTCCTAGTTTCACTTTCTTTCAAACTCTTCTCACTTTTCTAGCTTTTCTACTGTTTTAATTTACTTTCGTTTTTATTTCCACTTTCCAAAATTATCCACGTCCTATCCGTTTGAAGGTCTTATTGCGAACTGATCTGTCAACTTAACAGAAAATGTAAATGTACTTCAGCGGCGAAAATGCAGTGTTGCCAGATAGGGTGGCTTTTTATCTTTAAATCGGGCGAAATTTAAATTTGCTGAAGTTGCATTAAAGCGTTTCGAAGAGTATTTTCGAATTGTCTCAAAAACGATCAAAGGATCAAAGATCCTCAGAGTGTCTCTAAAAATTTCCAACAGTTTCGTAGTGTACCATCAAATATTCTCACCAGTCCTGTAGATATTGTGCGACTCTCTTAAACTTTTAGGAACCCTCTGATTGTAACCTTTTAATAAACCTCTTTCAGATTCGTTGATACTAAATAAGCACCTTTGATCATACTGTTTAATGTACTATTTGATAAGACGCTTTGATTATATATTTGATTGATTATTAACCTTGAAACCCATTAATGCCCGTAGAGATTCTAGCTGAAGAGGCTCTTCAATAGAAATTTTCGACGAGGCTTTTTAGACTATTTAAAACCTTCCACCCTTTTGGATTTTCCGATGGGACTTTTGAGACTCTTTGTAGGTATTTAATGAGATGTTGATGTTAAGGATATTGAGATTCTATGATAAAATATTTGAAACTTTTCAAGACTCTTTGGAAATATTTAATGAGTCTCTTCGGTGATACTTTTGAAGAAACACTTTGATGCTTTTTGAGACTATTTTAGACATTATAAGACCTTTTGGGAAAATTTTAGTATCCTCCGATGAAACTTTTTGAAACTCTTCGAAGTAACTATTCGATGGGACTCTCCGATAAGAATTTTGATGAAACCTTCTTTAAGATAGGAACCTTTTTTAGACCTTTTGTGACTTCTTTGGACCCTTTGATGAGATCTTTTGAAGCTCTATCTCTTGATACCCTTTTATACTTTTTGGAACCCTCTGTTGATACTCTCTCATGACACTCCATCAGAATCGATGAAACTAGAGGCTTTGTTTCTATTTGTTCTATTAACAAATACTGAAACCTTTGAAGACCCCTCGACACTCTTTAAAGCCCTTCGAGATTCTTCGATGGAGCTTTTTGAATATTTTTGGAAACATTTGACACTCTTTAAACTTTTTCAACATTCAATGAGACTATTTGAGACTCTTTCATTAATTAGCCTTTCCGATGTATTTTGAAACTTCGAGACTATTCAATATGTCCCATCGAGATTCGTTGATGATATTTATGAGTAAGACTTGTAGAGACTGTTTTGGTATTTTCAATGAGGTTCTGCGATAAGACTCTTTGAAAGTTTTTCAAATTCTTTGAAATTACTTAATGAGATTCTTCGACGAGAAGCTTTGATAATACTCTCTCTCTCTCTGATTGTTCTCTTTTATAAGACCTTTTACAACTCCTAACCATACATTAAAGGGGTATTCTAGTGTAGATTCATGAAACATCTTTTTGAACAATAGATGGCCGTTTGAAAAAGAAAATGCGGTTTCGTTTTTTCTTACGTTCCCAAATTTTTTAAAAATAGTAAAATATCTCTATAAATATAATAGATATCTCTCTATCGCATGAACCTCTAAAGAAATTATATGCAGATTGTATCCATATAAATTCGACATGAATCGGTTCAGTAGAACTTGAGATATCGTGTACGCTAGTTTGAAAAAAACTAGTTTCGAGAAAACGCGTTTGAAGTTCATTGTTATGGCCGTACCAGGTTAAATACCGCATCACTGAAATGGCTCTAACTCGGTAAATAATGGGATTTTCGATAGTTCCTTTGTAGGGTATATTCTTGGATACCTAAACTACAAAAAAATGATGGAATTTTTTTTTTCAAATTTCTGGACGAGAATACTGCCTTAAAGCTTATTGAGATTATACGATGAAACTTTTTGAACATATTCAAAATCCTTTATGCGTTTCAAACATTTGAAATTAAAGAATCTCATCAAAGGGACCAATATAAGATTTTATCAGACTATATGATAAGGCTTCTTGAAACTTCTTTTTGATTGGTCGATGAAACTCTTTAATGAGACTCGCTTAGACTTTTTTGGATTTTGTAATAACATTCTTCAATGAGACTCTTTTAATTAACTGATGAGACATTTTAATGGGACTCTATTATTTTTCTATGGCTCTCTTTGTCTCTTTGAAATACTACTATGAGTTTTTTGACGAGGCATTTTTAAAACTATTTGAAACATTTCATGATTTCTGAGACTTTTTGGGACCGCTTAATAAGTCTCGCTGAAACACTTTTATAAGACTCTTCGAGAGTCCTATATCATAATTTTTGAGCCAACTTGAAACTTTATGAAAATCCTTGAAATCCTTCGATTATCTGCTAATGTTCGATGAGGCTCGTTGAGACTCCCTTGACTTTTTCGATATGATCCTTCAATGATTTTCAGATAAAACCTTCTGGAATCTTTCATAAGACTTTTTGATGACACTTACTAGGACTCTTAAATGAAAATTTTGAGAAACCCTTTGATACGTTCTTCAACTCATCTACGCTCACTTGTATGATGTGGCTCTTTTATACTATTAGGAACTCTTTGATGGTATTTAATAAGACTCTTTGATAGAACTTTTATAAGACTATTCAATGATGAGGCTTTTGATGAGAATCTTTGATAAGACTCTTTGATACATTTTGAGACACTTTTAGATTATTTGATGAGATTTTTTGTAAAACTCTATGAGTTTTTTAATACTTTGTTATAGTCTCATGAAAGAGTCCTAAAAAAGACACTATGATGAGATTTCTTACCAGACCATGTGAGAAGTTTCACGAGATGAGAATAGTTTGAAAGGCATTTGAAACATTTTAAGTTCTTTGAGATTTTCTGGGACTATATGATAAGACGTGATTCGAGCTTAATGGAGAGCGGAGCTAGAACAGTTCGGGGCTCAACGTATTAAACGTTATTGGCAATCTTCAAGATCTTTCAGGATTCTTGGAAACACTTTGAGATGCTATAAGAAGTCTCTTTGATTAGGATCAAACTCTTCAGAACTTATGAATCAGTCTGAGTTTTTGTCGAGATTTTGGATTTTGGATGATGTGACTCATGAAAACTCTATGATGAGTCTCTTAGTAACTTTTGAAACCATACGGATAAACTAATCGATACGACTCTTTTAGATTCGTTCTCTTTAATAAGACTCGTCGAGACTACTCGTGATGTTTCGATAACATTATTTTCTTCGACGAGATTTTATGATGAGACTCTTGAATAAGACTCTTGTATATGACCTTTCGATACGACTCATTCTTTGATGGAATATTTTTTAATGAAACTCTTCGATAAGATTTTTTATGAGACTCTATTACAGGGAAACTTCGATATAACGTACCCTCGTTATAACGTACCCTCGATATAACGTCAATCGATATAACGTACACATTTCCAAAGTGTAAAGGAAATTTTTTTTCAATATTTTTTTTTCTGATAGAACAATGAATTATCTGTATTGTGATGCTAAAACAAGTTTTGTACCTTCAACCAATCCCGAAATACAGCTGGTTTTGTGATTCCGGATTCTAAATGAATCAAGCTTTAATCAACAGTACGAAGGGAAACATCATGAGAAAGGCTGGCTTCGTCTTCTGAGTGAAGTTATTCATCAACTGTACTAAAACAGCAACACAATAATGTATTATAGACTACGTTTGTGAGTACTTCATTGTGCTTCGATATAGCGTACAATTCGATACAACGTACAATTTTGAAAGTGAAATGTACGTTATATCGAAGATTAATTGAGATTATTTGATGAGAACTTTTGACCTGACTTTTCGGACTCTTTGTGACTTTAATTTACCCTTTGATGAGGTTTTTCGAAACACCATGTTGAGACCTTTGAGACGCGACTTCTTGATGAGACTCATTTTGGCTTTTCGATAAGCCCCTTTAATATAACTTTTGGAAACTTTTTGAGACTTTTTGAGATTATTTCATGTAATTGTATGATAATACTCCATAAGAAATTTTTTGAGACCCTTTCACGAAACTTTCCAAGACACTTCAATGAGTTTGAATGAGAAAATTTATGAGGGTGTTTTAAGCCTATTCGGACCCTTTGATAAAACTCTTTGGAACATTTGAATTTGGTATTCTTCGATTAAAACTTTAGACGAACCTTTTTAGATCAATCCTCAATAATCTCGCACCGTTTCATGAGATTTTCGTGACTCAAGAAACAGTTTTACAAAACTTTTAGAAGACATTCATTATGGCCATTTGATGCGAATTTTCGATGAGACCATTCAATACGACTTTTACAATTTTTTGAGATTATTTTATGAGATTCTAAATTTAGAGACTCTATTGAACATTTTAGTTAATATTTTCGATAAAACGTTTCAGAGTGTTCCTTTTCCAACCTTTCCAGAATTTTTGGGAACCATTTAAAGGGCTCTTTGAAACGTTTTGAAACTACATGAGCTTCCTTGGAACCCTTTGATAAGACTTTTTGATGAAATCCTTTTTTTCATCATCTTTTGAAAAGGGCATATCGATTTTAGTAACAGAAAGTTTTGATAATTTATATCTCAAAAACTATGAGTCGTACCGAAATAGTGTCTTAGAAAGAGCTATAGAGACAATAAATTATAAATGTTTTTTTTTTCAAATATCTCCAGAACGGCTGCGTTTAGAAGGAAATTGATGAAGAGCTTTTTTGTTTTAAATCACATCAAGATTCATAATTTGTGACTAAAAATGATTGTTAACATACAAAAATTAGAAGTTTCGAAAATTCATTAAAATCCTAGAATATTTGAGACTCCCCTAGACTTCTTGAGACATATTGAAATTTTTAGGATTCTTTGAAACACATTGGCTTATGAAACTTTTTAATATTCTCTGAAGATCTTGATGTTAGCCCCGGAATATTTGAGACTATTTGATGATACGCTTTGAGAATCTTCGAAAACTTTGAAACAATCTTTGACTCTTTGACTCTTTGACTCTTTGACTCTTTGACTCTTTGACTCTTTGACTCTTTGACTCTTTGACTCTTTGACTCTTTGACTCTTTGACTCTTTGACTCTTTGACTCTTTGACTCTTTGACTCTTTGACTCTTTGACTCTTTGACTCTTTGACTCTTTGACTCTTTGACTCTTTGACTCTTTGACTCTTTGACTCTTTGACTCTTTGACTCTTTGACTCTTTGACTCTTTGACTCTTTGACTCTTTGACTCTTTGACTCTTTGACTCTTTGACTCTTTGACTCTTTGACTCTTTGACTCTTTGACTCTTTGACTCTTTGACTCTTTGACTCTTTGACTCTTTGACTCTTTGACTCTTTGACTCTTTGACTCTTTGAAACCATATTACTATTTTTAAACACTTTGGTGATACACTTCAATAAAACTCGTTGAGACTCTAGGGTTTTCTGAAAAGATTCTTCGATGAGGCTATTTGTTGATACGCTTGGAACTCTTATAACATTTATATTAGGCCCATTAATATCCATTGATAATTTTTTTATGCCCTTTGATGAAAATCTTTGATAGTCTCGTTGTGATTTTCGGTAAGACTCTTTGAATGGGATCAAACATTTGGCGTCTCTTTGATGAAACCTCTGAGACTTTCCGATAAGACTTTCTTATGAGATCCAGTAATGAGCCTCTTCGGAACTTTCTAGCATTCCTTGAGAATCTATAATAGAATAGAATTTTTGAGACTCATTCAAACTTGTTGGGCCTATTTGAGACTCTTTCGAATTCTTTGAGACCCTTTAGAGATTTTATTAAGACTCTTTTATAAAAATCGTACACTTTGCCTCAATTTGAGAATATCTGATAATCTGTCTCGATGTGACCTGATGTGACCGTTTGATGAGATTCTTTGATTCGTTGGCTTGTTGACCTTTTGACTTTAATGTTTGTCTTATTTATCCAATTTTTCTATCTCTTAGATTGTGTTTTAGATCTGTTTTATTCTTTTCAAGAACACTCACCTCTGTTGGTCGTATTCCAAAATAAATTCGAAGCTTACTCCTCCCAAGTCATCACACCGAACTTTTTTTTTTGCGCACCAGTTCGAAGGCCAGGCACGCCCTGGCCCGAAAATTAGATTATGACACCATCTTGCCCCCGAGACACCGGAGCAAAATGTCAAAGCCAAACTATCCACTTTCCCCCCTTCCGCTCCTAACTGTCATGTGCCGTGCTTATAAATTGATTCTTGAATGGCTCACTTTTGTTTCTCTTCTTCTTCTTTCTCTTCTCGTGCTTTCGGGTCACGTGCTCTCCCTTGCAGTTAAAAGTGGCTCATCCCGATGGCTCATCAACGTGAGTTTGCTGCTGCTCTCGATGCTGTACAGTTCGACCGGAGGACTTCACCACCCATAGCTGGCTGCTGCAGGACCGGAGGAATGTCCCGACGTCGTTTCAGTGAAAGCTCGCTCCATGCAACGCAAGCGTTCTCCGGGATAAACCGGACCGACGGTGGGCTGACGGGCTGAGCTCTGGGGGAAGGTCTGGATCAGTGAACGAAGTGGAACAACTTGGGCAAATATAAATATTATATTTGCCAGTGTGCGCGATAGTAGAAAGGAATGAGCGGAGAAGCTATAAGCAGTGATTTACTCTGATAGTATTTATGGCTGACAGCGAGAGAAAATAGCTTTTTCCCGAGTTTAGTTTTCTGATTAAGTTTTTGTTTGGTTCTATTTAGTGTACAGTTGGAACAGAGAGATGAAAATGCTAGAAGAAAAGCACTATGTATAAATATAGAAGCATACCCTAAAGTAGCGAATGTTACAAAACAAAAGAAGAAGAAGAAAAAACAGCAGTGTGATTGTAAATTCACTAATTTTGTACATAAAAGTTAGCTGGGAATAATTGCTAGAATAAATTTTCCGCTTGAACCCATTGAGTGGTGGAGTTGTTGAAATATTTCCCCGGAGGGCAATCCGAACATTCCATCGAAATGAAACACCGAGGAGCCATTCTCGTTAGCATATTATTGGGATGCAGTCATCGTCGTGCCCACATACAAAACGCGCCACCAACACTACCCCGACATGTTCCGGGCGGAATTGCGGGGGCGGAGAAATTGTTTTTATCGCATCCTCTCGCCATCGGATGGATCGGGAAAAGGCAGTCACAGTCAAGCATATTGTTGGATTCAATTAAAGGCCCAGAAAAAAAGCCATTCGATTCGGTGGGATGACAAAATCGATTCTCGGATTAGGAATCGCAATGGGTGGAGGGTGGTACCAGCAAACGTTTATGCTGTCGATCATTTTCATAATAACGCACCGTGCACTCCTCGGTCGGTTGTGAAACACTCAATCGGATGGGGCAGCTCCAAAACGATGTGTGATGATGGGATCGGAAAAAGATACGTTTCAGACAGAATTAGCGAAAAAGCGATCATTTTTACCAGTGTTATATTTCGTTTTCAATATATAAAAATTTCGAAGGAAATAAACTATCTTTAGAAAAAGCCATAACATTATTAGATAATATTACACAAAATTTCAAGATGAATTCTTGTGAACAAATGATAGAACCGGTCATTTTGACCGGTTGGTAGTTCTAGTGTGATGGAGCTTGGGAGTTGCAAACCATTCTCATTATGCAACTATCGGTGATTCGAGGGTTTAACACGTTAAGCCCAGCGTCGGTCCCTAAGAGGCCGATGTTGAGCTTTTTGGTAGGAAAGCCCTGATATATACAGCCATTCTATGCCAAACCGATATACACTGCGTTTCACAACTATAGAACCACTCATTTTTTCAGAGTTTCCAGCGATATGTAAGAAGTTGATTGAATTGAAGTATATAGTGTAGGATAAAATAACTATCTTCATTTAAAAGACTGGCCATTTGAACTTTATTGTTGTGTTCAAGCACGAAACACTCAAAAAACTAAAATTCCAGTGTTTCATAACTATAGAACCAGATGGAAAAACTCTCACTCTGTTGAAGTTAGCAAGATTATTTGCTATAAAACGGAATCCACTTAACTCTCGTTTAAGAGACGAATGAACTCTCAGAGTTTAAAGTCTCTCTAATTCAATACCTTCCTTCCTTCCTCTCGTTTAGTGACTCCAGTGGCGAAGAGCAAAAGCAGTGGGGAATTCAGGTTCGCCACTCTCCCAATTACTCACTGTTTCCGCTACCAAATCTATAAAAATACAGTCCACTCAGATTAGAAGTTAGTCGTGTATAAGCCTCCAATAAATTCGCATGCAGCATCCGTGTGTCATTCAAAACTAAATCGAAGTTATAATAAAGTCCATTTTGTTAAATTCACAATCAAAGTCGTTTTGGTAAAATTTAGTGAACCAGTGCAAAGTATCTCCAACACACTCCTTTACAAAATTAACGTGAATTTCACATGAATTACAATAAGTTTCTAATTAGTAAGTCATCTTTAGTCCTCAATCAATCCAAATAACCCATTCGGGGTGGTTTTGACCAAGTTGCGCCTTGTTGTAGTGCGTATCTCGTTCTACGCAGAGGATACTGCTCGTTTAAACTCTTCAAATCACTTATACTGCATGTAAGCTGCATCTTTATTTGGGTAATTTGGCATAAATTCATAACATCCGGAAAGTCAAGGCATGGTTTATTGAATAGAGGCTTCAGATTCTGGACTGGTCATCTTGTTTACCAGATCGAAACCCTATCAAGAACTTATGAGGAGTGATCGTACGAATAGTAGATGCAGCTTACATGCAGTATAAGTGATTTGAAGAGTTTAAACGAGCAGTATCCTCTGCGTAGAACGAGATACGCACTACAACAAGGCGCAACTTGGTCAAAACCACCCCGAATGGGTTATTTGAACTGATTGAGATGACTTACGAATTAGAAACTTATTGTAATGCATGTGAAATTCACGTTAATTTTGTAAAGGAGTGACAATAAAGTTCAATTGGCCAGTCTTTTAAATGAAGATAGTTGTTATATCCTACACTATATACTTCAATTTAATCGACTTCTTACATATCTCTGGAAACTCAGAAATGAGAGGTTCTATAGTTGTGAAACGCAGTGTAGTGGTTCTCAGATTTTCGTCAAATGTGGTAATTTTGTTCTTTATTGCAAAACATCAGACCCGTATTTTTTTATTTTTTTCGTTAGGGTGCCCATTTCCGTTTTAGAGTGGTCCGAAAAATCAATTTTTCCACTTTTTCCCAAAAATGCCTTTTTTTTTAAATTCATAACCTTTGAACCACTGAACCGATTTAGATGATCGACATATCAAATTGAAGCCAATGCTAGTTTTTCGTTAAAAAATATTGAGCTTGAAAGAAATGGATTTCATTTTCGTAATCAAAGCTGATTTTTTCCATAACATATCTCGATACCAGATATGCTATTTTTTTTGTTTTAAAGATATGATTTTTCAAAGTTAACCGATGATTCGAAAAAACAAATTTTCCTCCTTTTTTCCACTACAAAAATTCAGAACTTCTGAACTATTGGACCGGTTCAGATGATCAGGATATCAAATTGAAGCATATGAATTAGTTTTCATTGAAAAAATATTACTTTTGCGAAAAATTAGGATTTTTTTGTTTTTGTAATTATTGATTGAATTAGTTTTTCATAGCTTGCTCAGCTAAAGATAAAGGCGGCAAATTTATTTTATATTTTTTTCTGGAAAGCTGAGGATTTTTTACAGAATATATCTCGATATCAGACATGCTATTTTTATGCTATTTATATACATTTTTATATTTTTATATTTTTTATATTTTTTTTGAGTTATTATTTTGCAAATATAACATGTTTTAAGTATTCGTTCAATATTCTTGGGTGACTTGACTAGACCTATGCGACTAAAATTCAATCTTAACGCAAGTGTGACATTTTTTTCAAAGAAGGTTAGCTTATTGGCTTCAATTTAATATGTCGATCATTTAAATCGGTTTAGTAGTTCAAATGTTATGAATTTTAGAAGAAAAGTCATTTTTGAATAAAAATAGAAAAATGATTTTTTGTATCGACGGTTAGCTTTCAAGAATCATATCTCGAAAACAAAAAAAAAGCATCTCTGATACTGATATAAGTTATGTAAAAAATCCTCAACTTTCAAGAAAAAATATAAAAAATATAGCGTCCTCTAGTCCAAAGCCTTGAAAACAATGAAAAACGACTACAATCAATAATTACGCAAATTAAATCCATTGTTTTTGCAAGCTCAATTTTTTTTAACACAAGACTAGTTCATTGGCTTCAATTTGATATGTCGATCATCTAAATTGGTTCAGTGGTTCAAAAGTTATGAATTTTCGAAAAAAGTCATTTTTGGGAAAAAGTGAAAAATTTGATTTTTCGGACCACTCTAAAATGGAAATGGGCATCCTAACGAAAAAATAAAAAAATAAGAAAAACTAATCAATCAGATGGAGCCAAATTTGGCATGTGAAGGATTTTAGAGGGCACGAAACGTTTCTATGGTGTATAGACACTCCTCCCCCTCTCTACAGAGGCGGGGGGAACTGAATAACTTCAGAACTAATCGAGCAAATGGAATAAAAAAAAAGGTTTTAGGGATTTCTAAGTTTCGCGCAACGAAAACAAGTAACATACACAGAGGCAAACACTGATGGCTAGATGTGACCTATGATCATTTGCACTCTTCTCTTTTTGCGCCTGCTTTCCCATGGCTGGGATGGTTGTGTTAATTGCATTGCCAGATGCAATTCAAGTGAAATATTCACTAGCGTTCACAGTTCGAGGGGAAACATAGAAGTCACAGAAGGGCAGTGTCGGAGACACGACCGCATAGTTGACATAGGATTCCGTTAGGATATCTGTTACATGCTGATTTTGGATATGTTTGAAGAATTATATCATCGATAAACTTTTTGATAATGATTTAGTGGCCCTAAAAAGGGCCGTTTTGTTTGGTTATTGGGTACTGTTTGTTCACGTGGAGTGAACAGTGTTTACAACCGAGTGATGATGATAGAAGGATGGTAATTAGTCGTTGGATGATGCGTATCACGATAAAAGATGCCGAAGTGGAATGAGATATGATGAAAGCCGTCATCTGTGGCCCAGGACGAGATGGTTCCTGTGTTATGTATGGATGAATTAGAGAAAAAAACTCTCCGATAAAATATAAGATAATTATCATTATTCAACACAATTATCATTTTTTCTCACCAGAAAAAAAACATGTCATAGAGAAAACATATTTGAAATGGAAAAGGTAATTTTCTTTTATAATTTTTACTTTCTGAGTGTTTATTCAACATATTTCCTTTTTCACTACAATCCCAACGTAACAGACATCTTAAACCGGACGATCCGTTCTCCGTTCACATTGTTTTTTTATTTATGAAAATTGAAATAAATCGTTCCATATTTCAAGTCATTGTTGACACAACAGATACCATATACAATTTTACATTTACACTTGTGCAAAATGTTTCACAATGATTGGCCAATGATTATGAAATTTCACGAAGCAACCAACATTAAAGTCCCAAGAATAAATTTTATTTGCTAGAAATCATCGTATCCCTCACCTTACTTGCAATATAAAAATACCTCCGACTTACATATATTTGCAATGCCCAGGCACCTTGATTTAGAATTCTCTATTTGGGAATACATTTCGGTGGGAGCAAAAGTTTACCCTACATTCATGTATTTGTAATGCCAATTTCCCCTGGGCAGCTTAGTTTTGATATCTCTGTTAGGGAACACATTTCGGTGGGAGCAAAAGCTCCCTCTACATTGATGTATTTGCAATGCCGATTTCTCCGTATCTTCGATTCCGACCAATCAGAACAAGGTATTTCCGCTTGGCAATTTTTTGATTGTTTGATAGTAAATTTCATAAAATATATTATTTTTTTCATTGTGATGAATAGTTATGGAGTGCTCAGTTCGATTGATGCAAATATCTCGTGAAACCATCAGGAAATAACGGACCAATAATTGTATATGAGCCGCCGCATGTGTCGTCAATTTCGGCCAATCAGAAGTGGGTATTTCCGTTAGAATAGGGGTTGAGATTTTCCAATTGATCGATAGCCAGTTTGATAACACATGTTATTTTATTCAATGTTACAATTGTTATGATGTGCCGAAATCGATTGACGCAAAAATGTCATCAATCCATCATGAAATGACTGAAATTGGACAATTTTCACGATCTGCTCGATTTTAGATTTTTAATTTGTACCCCAATATGTTCCCGAAAGACGTAATCCTACGTCAAAACACATCAAACACGTCAAACGAGCAGAGAAAGATTCTGAGAATTTTCCTCAGAGAGATGCAATACTTATACGCAGGGTTGCCAATAATAGTTTTTTCAAAAAACCGGAAAAAACTGGAAGAAAACTGAATTCTGTAAAACCGTTTTACTTTAAGAATGTCGGCTTTGATTTTTCTAAAATAATTCCTTCTACCAATTTAAATGATTGAGAAATACAATTTCCTTCGAAACCTCGTGTTATATTTCTATGTAGGTCATAGAATAGCGAAATAAACCATAAATTGATCATATCGTTCGAGCAGATCAAAATGACGTTTCCTGCAACTCGAACAATACTGTGACACAATATTTGAGGATCTTTTTTCCTAGATCCATAAAATTGTTGATAGAAGATCGTTGCAAAACTGATAGCCAATGTGATTAATTGAGGTGCATGGGAAAACGGTTTCTGGTTGTAGACTACTGCATCGAACCTGACCTTTATCCTCTGTTCTTTTTTTGTAATGTTTATTTTGACCATCTTCATTGCTGTCTTTTTCGTACTCACGAAGAATGTAAGAAATATTAAAGGCAAATTTCATTTATTAAAAATAAATGAATTACATTTGTTCCATCAATTAATGCTAGGTCCAACTGACATTTCGGAAGAAACTGAAATTTCAGTATTATTGACTTCAAAACTTCTTTAAGGGGGTAGTACACTATGGGAACTGGAAAAAAAATTAAAAAAATATTTCTGGCATAAAATGTTCTCTAGGACGTCTACTTTACTGTAGTTTTTTCCCAGGTTTGTCCGATGCTCCGTCCCTAAGTTACAAGCCAATCAGTGGACCTAAATCTTTGCGCGAGGAGTGCGGATCCAAAATTCAAAACGCGTTTTTCTCGAAACCATGTTTCGCAAACTGGGGGGAGTTCTACCTCCGGAGCGGTCCATCCGATTTTGATGAAATAGTTTCCCCTAGATTCTCCACTAAATTTCCTGTCATCGTACGTAGGATTTATTTTTATATTTTGAAAAATAAAATTTTGGTGAATGTTTTTGTCTCGATTTTTTTTACCAAAAAATGTCGCCATTTAGTCAAAAATATTTTGGAAAAAAATACTACATACGATGACAGAATATATATACAAGATCACGTAAAAAAATCATTGGTCGAAATTGGTCCACTAGAAAAACTTGCAGAACTCCCACCAGTTTACAAGGTTTTGGCTGCAACCAGTTGCGGCTGTTCAGGGGACAGTCCAATTGACACCAATATGTTTTTTGTTTGTTAAGTAATATATGCCTAATAAAACTGTGACATCAGATTAATCATAGTAATTTATTTTCTCGTTGAAAAAAATCTTGAAAATCACATGCTTTTTATGTTGTTCATAGTGTACTACCTCCTTAAACTTCTTAATTCAATTTTACTTCTCTCCAAATGTTGAGTTTTCATGATTCTGAACGCTAGAATTATATTATTTGAACTTTTTTCTTTCATTAAAATACGAATTACACATATTACAACATTTATTTCATTCGGGTTTGTTCAAAAGATAGAAAATCAGTATCAATGCATAATACTTCAATGAAAACATTTCGGCTGTCGTGCTTTCTTTGTCTCATTTTCCACAGTTTTTCCACCTTCAATCTGTGCTGTATCAACGATTTGATGAAAAACGCTTCAAATCGTGGCAGCTAGGTTTAACTATAGAAACCGGGCATCAATTTAAATATTTCGAATAAACGTTTCCTGACTTTTCGACACCTTCGTCCTTCGCAGGAATCAGCAAGCAGGAATCTAACGTCACAAAGATTTCTGCATAAAGATAATCTTTCTTGTACGAAATTCTGGTCCGACCAAAAAGGTAAATTAACAAAGCCAAAGTTACGAAGACGTCAGTATACCTTCCATCACAATGTCTCCCAGCCCCAGTTTCTAATTATCGTTTTGTTGAGGTATATTCAGAAAATATTCTTTCCGCAGTTTCCGCAGGAATAGCAAGGGTGAGGATAATATTCATATATTGTTAATTTATTTTACATAAAATGGTTAAAACTGAAGCACACATATGAAAAAAAACTGGATAAAACTGGAAAATATTTGGAAAAACTGGTAGAATTCAGGATTTAACTGTTTGACTGGATCGAGAGAAAAAAAATGTAAGAATCCAGTTTAAACTGGAATTTTGTCAACGCTGCTTATACGCTAGCGACAGCTTACTCACTATGCAAGGGTGGAGTTTAGTTCGCAAATATTCTCTTTTCGCTATCCCCCTTCGTTGTTTCTATTCAAGCGACTGCATAAATTGCCCGTTATCGACAGCTCTGTTCGGGAAAGCAAACAAATGGACGTTTCGAAAATTTTAAAAATTAGCACCGTTAATCCACGATGACGCCAGTAGGGTGTCGAGGTCTAGATACGATATTAGTTTTTAGCTGAGACGAGACCAGACAATAGAAGGGTCGATTCCGGGCCAATTTTCTTTCAAACTCGGACCAGCTGCTGGTTGATCAATTTAAAAGGGTCGCCAATAATATTTGAAAATACATTTCTACACAATGAACTCACGGTAAATACTCTCAAACTAGTTTTCATGACCAAGAATATAATTTGTTTCAAAATATGCATAAATTTTGCCAATTTTGTAACTAATGATAAAATATATGATACGAAGAACATATGTCACTGGCATGGAAAAAAAAATTTCAGTAACCTTATGTCATTTGGAAACTTGGCATCTCCCGTGATGAGGCATCTCTGTTCGCTTATCCCTGTCGAGTTTGGTAGAAGAAAAAGCAAAAAAGAAAGCTAGAAGCCAGTTGTCAACTCTCGTCTCAGAGTTTTACGTGGCAAACAACAGCTTCATGTTTGCCAAGGAGTGAGGCATTATAAACATATTTAAAATGGCATCCGATTTTCGTCCACCAATCCTGCGCATGTATGTCTTTTGTAAAAGTGATTTCGTTGCGAAATAATTTCATTTTCAAAGCGCGGTATTCGTTTTCCAGCTCTTGCAAATTACCGTACTAAGAACCTAAAATGGCTTCCAATTCTGCATTGATACTTGTTGGATTGGAAAAGATTCTGAGAGTTAACATTGCAGCAGCCATGTCGACCCTCATGGCTGCTGCAATGTTAACTCTCAGAATCATTGAAATCGAATATCGACCTCAACTGTTTGTCTTATAAATTTGACACTCAAAAAAAACCAAAGGACAGGACCAAAATCTGTAATCTGTACATAAAAAAGTGAGCGAAGATGACCTTTCCAGATAAATCTAAAATTTTGGCAACACCGGTTATGAATGCGGTTTGGAATAAGCAAAAATTTAAAACGAACCAAAACATGTGCAAGCAAAGCAACTGTCAAAAATTAACTGAACATTCTAACTGGCCGAACTTGTCATCAAAAGCGAGAGACATGAGTACAAAAATAACGCCACAAAAAATCGAACATACGCGGAAATTAAAAATTCGCGATACTTTTTGATCAGACCTCGTATACCTTCAAAAGAATCTCCGATCGTACATGGTGGATTTCCAATGCAGGTCACTGAAGAGTGTATTGAAAAGTAGTCTTAAGCATTTAACACGTTATTACACACAAACGGGTGAACTTTGTAACCGTTCGAAGTCCCGACACGCGAGTGTAGTGAAACACGGTGGCTTTAGCGCCACTCCCAGTAGGGAGACCACCTGTCGTGTTGAATTAATGCCCGACTAACTACAAGAATAGCTCAGGGTCAAGTTAGCCTCGAACGATCACGTACGATTCCAGTAAGAGGTCACGTAGTTACAGGTGAACTCTCTTGCAAGAAATCATGTCCGACCAATGCGCGGATTTCACGAACGCACAAAGAAACACTTTCAAAAATCTCACCAAACCGAATGAAAGCGTTGGGAGAGCGAATCAATCACCAATCTTCGAGAAATGAATAAAATCTATTAGGAAATGTTATCTCAATGAAGGAAAGAAAACAGTGTTTAGAACCCTATTTACAATTTTATTTTCTACTTGTTACCTACTCTCTCCTTCTTCTCTTCCTACCCTAATTCTCCCTTTTATCCTTCTCTCTTCCCAAATTTCTCCAAGTTAAGAAATTCAACATAAATTAACGTAACGTGTAACGTGTTACGTTTCACGACATGGCCATGCGTAAAATTAGCACCTACCTGCGCGCAGGGTTTTACCGGACGTTGCTGACTGGCTGCGTGCTATGCTGTGTGCGCTGATACAGGCTGGATACAGATGAAGCCCGATTTATCGTCGGTATGCCACCGTTTCTTCCAGCAACTACCTCACAGTATATTGCGGTCGGGTCACAAATCAAAAAGCCCAGCGTGTAATGGCGGTCGCTGGGGGACACTGCGACTTCGTCGAATGCCGGTCGGATGATCCTTAATGTCACACATCCGTTTCGTTGCGGTTGGAATAAAAACCTATCGTGCTCCGAAAGAGCTCATTGAATCGGGGAATATCTCCATCCCACGTATGCCGCCTGTTGAACAGGCTTTCTGTTCAACGGTAAGGGAAACTCATAATTTTGGGAATGGGAATGAGAGAAGCGGAATTACCTGCTATCCTTGTATAATAAAATTCAAGCGGAACACAATAATATTTTCTTTGTAATTTCAGTTCACTAATGAAACAAAAAAAAATAAATCTATATAAACTAAACGTACTTTGAAAACTACCGTTTCTATTATCTATCGAAACAACATCTCCACTAAGTACCTTTTGTACTTTCACTTTAGGAAAAAATCGTTCCACTCTCCGACCGCTCCGCAAACGAAATGGCCGAGAGTTCCTGAAAATAGAAGGCCGAGGCCGTAGCATGCCAAATGGCGACTTATTTCCGCCCGAAAGTTTCTTGCAAACGATTTCGCCGTGAAACTGTACGTCGTTCCCTTATCGATAGTCATTATCGATAATGGATACCTGAGGAAAACTGGACCCCTAATAGATGTCGTTGTTGTTGTTTTTTTTTAAATATTCGGCAATTATTCTTTTTTTTTAATATTGACAGCGGAAAAACGTTACATCACCCCTCACAGTTTTATGAAAATTTGATCAATTAATTGATCAAATTTTCATAATCCAGATCATAGATATTTTTTTCTACAACCACATATGTCAGATCAATCACAAAATGTATGCTACAACAATTCAATTGATATACCCAATAACGTAAACTTGACCAAACTAAAAAATTCTGCTATGCTTCGTTTGAACTGAATTTCTCCTCATCGAAATATTTCATCGCTGATGTTTCGACCCACTGGAAACTCTGTTACCGAAATAGGAATTGCAAAAGACTTTATCTTGTCCATAAATCTGATATATTTTAATACAAAAAAAATAATTCTGCTCATCAAATACCAATTTGACCTACATCAGAGTATATGCTTTCATATAATAGTGTACTACTTAATATATAATACCGCACCGCTCTACGCGGAATAAAAACATCGAATTGAACTGACAGCATAACGCTATACCCTGTGATCGAAATACGAACTGTCATCGGTACAACTGTCATTGCGTTACGTGAAAAGTATTTGGAGCTCTGGAGTGATGCACATGCCGATTAGGAAATTTTAAAATTTGAGAAATATTGTAAAAAAAAGGTAAGAATTCTATTTGATTATCTGTATCATTTTGTTGTTTTTTCTGTTTACTAATATCTGCGTTATTTTCCAGATCTTTTCAGGTTCTCTTTTCAGGTTTTTTCTCCATATTTTTTTTCAGGTTTAGAACAAAGGGGATGGTGTAATATCGACTACATCGACACTAGGAACAAAAAAACATTGACATCGACTATATCGACACTTTTGTTATGTTTTCATGTTCAGGTTGGTGAGCGATGCTAAAAAAGTGATGAGATTAGATTTGCATGATTGATATTGTAACGATGTTTCGCTTCGGTGATGACATCGATAAGGTTAGGCTATGTAAACAAACAAGGCTAACATAGGTTTACAAATCTAATTCGCTCATTCTACCTGACATATTTTCTTTCTTTCTCGTACATTTCCATCTTTGGATAATGTCATAGCTTGATCATCTTTATCTAAAACTTTTTTAAATAATTGGCATGAAATATACCAAGGTTTTTATTGTTCTCGTCTACCAATTCATAGCTATCTCCTAAACACTTTCTCACAAATGCTACCGTGTATTTTGGTCCGAGTTTCGCACAGTAATCTTTGGCTTTGCTTGATAGTATTGTAGATTTTTTTAATACTTTCTCCCCCACCTGATATGTTGGTGCGTTTTTATTTGATCGTAGATTATAATATTTGGATTGTTTTTGGTATGCTTCGGCTAAGTTCTTCCTGACATCCGACATAAGTTTATCCTGTTCTTCGCTATCACTTGTTTGGGGATTGGTCTCTCTTATTTTCTCATATTCGGTTCCATTTATAATCTGATTACGACCGAACATTAGGTAAAAAGGTGAGTATTTTGTTGATTCGTGCACTGAATTACAAAGCGAATTAGAGATTTGTTGTAAATTATCGGACCATCGCTTATGATTATCCTTAATGGATGCTCGAATTGCAGTCGTTATGACCCTATTTACACGCTCGCTATTATTCACCTGTGGGTGGTAAGAGGGTGTGAGCCAATGCTTCACTCCATAATGTTTCAGTAGATTGCTGAATTCTTTTGAACAGAATTGCGTTCCGTTGTCTGACAACACAACCTCTGGGACACCGAATAGGAGGAATACGGATTGCTCGAGATATTTTACCAGTGAAGAAGCCGTTGCTTGACGATATGGTTCTACCAGGACGAATTTCGTGAAGACGTCGGTTAACACGAGTAAACAAGTGTATCTTTCCTTGCCAGAAGATGGGAAAGGTCCCAGGTAATCGAGTGTCAAGAATTGCCATGGGTACTCACAAAATTTCTTCTGTGAGCCCATCGGAGGTGTCCGGTTTATGTTAATCGCTTTCGATGTTTTGCAAGGTAGACAATCTTTGCAATATTTCCTCGTTTCTGTTGCCATTTTCGGCCAGAAATATTTCTCCTTAAGCCTGTTTAGCGTTTTCTCATACCCAAGATGAGAAGGTTCATGTATAGAACGAATGATTTCAGTACGTTCCAATGTCGTTGGGTAGTACTTCCATTCAAAACGCTTGTCTTTAAATTTTCCGTTTTCATCGACATGCTTGTATATTTTATTACCAGAAACCATGAAACTTTTAAATTTCTCAGGGTTCTGTTTTATTTGTTGCGTAAGATGTTCATATTCTTGGTCAACTTGTTCAATAGACTCTATTCTTGATAGGCAATCTGCCAGTACGTTGTCTTTGCCTTTTCGGTATCGAATCACGAAATCATAAGATTGTAATTTCAAGGCCCAACGCAACAATCTGGAGTTGGCGTTTGCCGCTGAAATTGAACATAGCCAAGTGATACTTTTGGCATCGGTTATCACAGTGAACGTGGTTCCTTCAACGTAGTGTCGAAAATTTTCAATTGCTAACAGAACTGCTAAACACTCTTTTTCTGTAGCTGAATATTTACGCTGAGTACTTGACAATTTTTTGCTATAGTATCCGACTATGCGTTTACCATCGTCATGCTCTTGAAGAAGAGCAGCACCAACAGCTAATTGAGATGCATCTGTTTCGATGAGAAACGGGCGGCTATAATCCGGGTTTGCTAAAACCGGTGCCGATGTTAATATTGACTTCAAATCACAAAGTGCTTTCTCTGCATCTTCAGACCACGCGAATTTCTTAGATTTTTTTAACAAATCGGTGATAGGTGAAGTAATATGGCTGTATTTATTTATAAATTTTTGATAAAATCCAATCAAACCTAGTAATCTTCTCACTTCTCGTATACTTTTAGGTCGAGGATAATTTAGAATTGGTTCCAATTTTGTACTCTCAATGGACAAGCCATTCTCGTTCAGTAAATATCCAAGGTACCTAACTTGTTTGCGCAGGAAGCGACTTTTCTCAACGGAAATAGTCAGTCCAGCATGTTTAAGTCTGGAAGCTACAATCTGTAGTAAACGGAAGTGATCTTCAAGCGTTTCGGTAGCAATTATAACATCGTCCAAATAAATAAAAACGTTTGGCTCTAAATCAAACCCTATGGCTAGGTTCATTAACCTGCTCATAGTGAAAGGTGCATTCTTGAGTCCAAATGGAACAACCTTGAATCTGTACAACCCTTTGGGTGTTCGGAATGCTGTATAGTTCCTGGATATTTCTTCGAGAGGTATTTGAAAATACGCGTCTTTAAGGTCAACGATACTGAAGTACTTCGATTTTTGCAGACGGTGGAATATTTCGGTCATATTACGCATAGGGTAAGCGTCTTTCTTCGTGATCGAGTTTATTTTACGTGAATCGAGGCAAACGCGGATCTTCCCATTGGCTTTCTTGACGGGCACTAGAGGACTTGCCATTTCTGCAGTGCACTCTTCAATAACGTCCAGAGCGTTCCAGTTCTGGTTCTATTTTCTCCCACATTTTGGGTGAGTATTTGTACATAGGTAACTCCCTTATTTTAGCACCTTCGTTAAGCTCTATTACATGTGTGATTAACGATGTGCGTCCTAGGCGATGCTCTGTTGTACAATCGAAACATTTCAAAACTTCTTTAAGCCTATTCTTATCTTTATTTAATAGTATATGCTCAGTTTCTACTGTATCGATTACATGGTCTGTATCGTCCGGTAAATCTAAAGTGGGTATATCGAGTGAATCATCTTCTTCAGGATGAGACTTCATTACAATTTCTCCCTCATTGTTTGTTTCCATAAAATGGATTGATAATGAAATTAGCTCTGCCTTTTCCGAAGCTATATTTTGTTCGATTCGTAGATAGTTAATTGATGGTTTTTCAGCCATGTTTGATGTCCACGTGAGTTCCAAATCTTCGATTTTATTTTGAGAAGCTATCATGGGACGAATTTGAAAAGCTCTCCAAAAATCCATTCCTAATATTAAAGGCTTTCGTATTTGAGGAACCACTAGAGTTGAAATAACTTTGGTTTCGGTTCCAAGGGTGTAAGGAATATTGACGTAACCAAGGCATGTATGCTCTGTGTCATCAGCAGTGCATATTTTTATGTTGGACTTCAAAATTTTGAAACCATGTGTTTCTATTAAATTCATGCAGTTCGTAACACTGACTCCTGCTCCAGAATCGAGTAAGGCTACGATTTCCGTCCCGAGCACGTTAATCTTTATATGAGGACAGACGTTAGGGTTAACACGTAGTTCTAAAATTGATGTTATTTCCTCAATCATTGTATTGCGAAATTTGGGAATTGGTTCTATATGCGAGATGACTGAATTCCCAGGCAAACACCCCGCATTCAGTTTGTTGATGGGCGCGTTTCAGAAACATTGTACGTGCTAAAACTTGGGTGATTTTTCTCGCAAGTTTTAGTAGTTCGTCCTAAATTACCACACGCGTAGCAAAAGACCAGTTTTGGCTCCTTACAAGATCTCCACGAGTGTCCATTTTTCTGACAATTCCAGCAAATGTTCTTGGAACTGGATTGCTGTGACTGGCCGGATTCTACTGCCATTTGTTGCGGTTTCCAGACTTTCTGTTTTCTCTGTAACGTGTTAAGCTGTATATTTTCTTCCTCTGAATATTCGTTCTCAGAATTATAAGCTTCGATGTTGTGAATTTCATTTCTGACAGTATTCAAAGGTCTAAAGAAGTTCGGGTCATTCGCATCTATTTTATGATTTATTCTTATCAAATGTTCTAGATCGTGAATATCCATAACGGACAGTCGAGAGCGGTAATGTGGGCGCATGTTCTCCCAGATTAGCTCGAAAATTGTTCTGGACGAAAAAGGACGTTGAAGACACTGATTCAATTTTTCCATTTCAGTAACATATGCTACAAAGGTTTCGCCTTTCTTTTGTTTCAGTTCCCTAATCTGAGCTCGAATACCACGGTCTCTATTTGGGTTTCCATACCTAAAACGAATTTCTTCTTCGAATCTGTGCCAATGAGTGAACCTGTCCTCACGGGTGAACCACCAGTCGAAAGCTTCACCTTTCAGACGGTTATGAATGTTTTGTAACAGTTCTTTATCTGAAACTCCTTCATGACGTGCCAATTTTTTTACACGGTTCAAAAAATCTTCAACTTGTATCGATCTACTATCACCTGAGAAAGTGAGATCCCAATTTTCTACTCTTGATTTTCGGTACTGTTTCCTGTTTCTACTCGAACTTCTGTCTGGTGTTCTTGAATATCGCCTAGATCTAAGATTATCTCTTCGATTTCTTTCCTTTTTATATCGTCTACTATTGCGGGTTTCATGCTCACTATCTGATGAGCTGGGATAGGAATATCGACCTTCTGTCTCTGCACTATCCGAACTACTAGATATGTCTGATCTTCGATGTTTAGTTTGCTTTATTCTTCGGTGAGAATGTTTATTCTCTGTCCGATCGTAGCGCGTGGTATGTCGTTCATTTTCCCTACTATCATGTTTTACTCGTTTTTCTTCATTTCTATCATCATAACGTTTTTCTTCGTTCCTGTTATATTCTCTATTACGACTTGGTATCTCACGAGGCGCGATTTCATGAACAGTTCTAACATGTTTCTCTTGATCTCGTACATATAAATCTTTTGGAATAGCTCCTTTATGCCCAACATTTCTAACATTTGCTTGTAATAATTTCGTCTTTATTTCTGGTCTCGAAATTTCTTCTAATAATCTCATTTGTTGGATGCCACTACTAATGCTCCCTTCTGCTATTTCCTCTAATGATGCCTGTGCTGAAGCATTTTCTTCTTTCTCTATTTCTTCTTCATCATTTATGCTACCTGAATTAATATGTATCTTTTGATTAAACTCTTTCAGACTTTCTTCAATGACACTGCATAGCTTGTTTTTGAGCGTCTCTTGGCTCTCATCACTCGTAGAGGCACATGCTGCCCGGATTAGATAATGGCGCAATCTCGAGATAAGCGCACGGTCAAATTTCCTCTTCAACGTTTCTGTTATTGAACAGACATTGGATTCGATTGTTTTAGATTCATCTCTAATATTGTAAGTACCACGATGTTCTATTTGCTCTTTTTTCTCTTCAATAAATAATCTTCTTAAAAGTCTCTTTTTATCTTCTAGATGTTCACGAGGATCGATAGTTTGTCGTCTAAGACGAAGCTCAAAATTAATTTCATCTTCAGTGAGATGATCCGCTACTGGTAAAATATAAGGACCACTCATCTTGGACACTTCAAAAATTCAGTTCAAACGATTAGAAATCCAATTAAAATTTACTCTTTGGAAAATAATTCAGAACGTAGGAAAAAATATATTCTTAAAGCTAAAAATAATAGAATAATAGATTTAAAAAAAGAAAAATGAGAAAGCTTATAACTATGTTTATGTACAAAATAACGCAATATTGGAAAAGGTAAAATCATATAATATTCTAAGAACTAAAATGATTGTAATATTCTAATATATGTGATTATAATTTGTAATGGTGAATAACGTAGAAATCTGTGAGTTAAGGAAACGAATTTCCGTTGGGCGCCAATGTAACCGTTCGAAGTCCCGACACGCGAGTGTAGTGAAACACGGTGGCTTTAGCGCCACTCCCAGTAGGGAGACCACCTGTCGTGTTGAATTAATGCCCGACTAACTACAAGAATAGCTCAGGGTCAAGTTAGCCTCGAACGATCACGTACGATTCCAGTAAGAGGTCACGTAGTTACAGGTGAACTCTCTTGCAAGAAATCATGTCCGACCAATGCGCGGATTTCACGAACGCACAAAGAAACACTTTCAAAAATCTCACCAAACCGAATGAAAGCGTTGGGAGAGCGAATCAATCACCAATCTTCGAGAAATGAATAAAATCTATTAGGAAATGTTATCTCAATGAAGGAAAGAAAACAGTGTTTAGAACCCTATTTACAATTTTATTTTCTACTTGTTACCTACTCTCTCCTTCTTCTCTTCCTACCCTAATTCTCCCTTTTATCCTTCTCTCTTCCCAAATTTCTCCAAGTTAAGAAATTCAACATAAATTAACGTAACGTGTAACGTGTTACGTTTCACGACATGGCCATGCGTAAAATTAGCACCTACCTGCGCGCAGGGTTTTACCGGACGTTGCTGACTGGCTGCGTGCTATGCTGTGTGCGCTGATACAGGCTGGATACAGATGAAGCCCGATTTATCGTCGGTATGCCACCGTTTCTTCCAGCAACTACCTCACAGTATATTGCGGTCGGGTCACAAATCAAAAAGCCCAGCGTGTAATGGCGGTCGCTGGGGGACACTGCGACTTCGTCGAATGCCGGTCGGATGATCCTTAATGTCACACATCCGTTTCGTTGCGGTTGGAATAAAAACCTATCGTGCTCCGAAAGAGCTCATTGAATCGGGGAATATCTCCATCCCACGTATGCCGCCTGTTGAACAGGCTTTCTGTTCAACGGTAAGGGAAACTCATAATTTTGGGAATGGGAATGAGAGAAGCGGAATTACCTGCTATCCTTGTATAATAAAATTCAAGCGGAACACAATAATATTTTCTTTGTAATTTCAGTTCACTAATGAAACAAAAAAAAATAAATCTATATAAACTAAACGTACTTTGAAAACTACCGTTTCTATTATCTATCGAAACAACATCTCCACTAAGTACCTTTTGTACTTTCACTTTAGGAAAAAATCGTTCCACTCTCCGACCGCTCCGCAAACGAAATGGCCGAGAGTTCCTGAAAATAGAAGGCCGAGGCCGTAGCATGCCAAATGGCGACTTATTTCCGCCCGAAAGTTTCTTGCAAACGATTTCGCCGTGAAACTGTACGTCGTTCCCTTATCGATAGTCATTATCGATAATGGATACCTGAGGAAAACTGGACCCCTAATAGATGTCGTTGTTGTTGTTTTTTTTTAAATATTCGGCAATTATTCTTTTTTGACGTAGGACTACGTCTTTCATTTCTATACCGGGGTGTAAAATCAAAGTTTCGAAAACGAAAGCGTTACGCCGGAGACCGAGATTTTGAGCGTTAATAGCTCCTAAACAACTGAACGAAATGGTATGATAAACACTTCATTCGAAAGATAAAATGTCTACGCGTTCTATACTTGTTACTTTCTGATCCAAAAACTTGTTTCAATAGTCTTAAAATTGCTTTCAAAACAGGCTATTGAAATCACCAATCGGTATATAAGCGAGCGCCGCTCGGAAATCCACTCAGTTCTAATTGAACAGCGATTGGAGCATGTTGGCGCTGTTGTGGTGAAGCTCTTCGTTTATCATGAAAGCGCGAATGGACGGTGTCACCAAGAGCCTGTTTGTGCACCTAGGCCAGAAGGGAATCCATCAGGAGGAGAGTGATGCCACAAACGGTTCCCGGGAAGATCTCGAAGCAGCCGCTACACACACAAACACACATACACGCGCGGAATTCTTTCCGTTTGGATGCCATTCAGCATCGAGAAAGATCCGGAAAATAATCTGCCAGTTCCTCTGGGAATTTAAAAATACATTCATGTGAAAGAATTTATTTGAATGTTTTCTATCCATGTAACACTGTGACCAAATATGTTTCAATCAAGTGCTATTAACAGATGGTTATCGAGTTAGAATTAACCACTGGTGGGCTTCCAGTATCGAGGAAAATGTGGAAATATCTAATCGTTACTGAAAATAATCTGCCAGTTCCTCTGGGAATTTGAAATTACATTCATGTGAAAGAGTTTATTTTAATGTTTTCTATCCATGTAACACTGTGACCAAATACATTTGGTTTTGTGATTTTTCAATCAATCGCAATTAACAGAATAGCTTCTGAAGATTATTCTTCCCCATCAGTAGGATATTTCCGTATCCAATATTGTATGCGCCCGCAATCGATTTTTGCTCAGTCGCCGAAAGTTCCGAGCTCAGAGAGTTCATTCTCCTCTAGTTTGCCTTCCAAATTGCCATCGTAAACCACGCCTTCTCTCGATTCAATCATGCACAAAAAGCATACTTAAGCGATATTCCGGTGGTGAGATGCATTCATTTTTCGTGAGGACATCGACAAGACAACATCGTTGCTGAGGGTGCTGGACGGCGAAGGATCGAGATCTGCCCTGAAACGCAAGCAGTTTGTTTGAAACTGTGAGGGAGCACAGAGAAGCCGATCCTTCAGTAGAAGAGAAGGTGACCATCGAAGCAGCCGCTACACACACACATACACGCACGGAATTCTTTCCGTTTTGATGCCATTCAGCATCGAGAAAGATCCGGAAAATAATCTGCCAGTTCCACTGGGAATTTAAAAATACATTTATGTGAAAGAGTTTATTTGATTGTGTTCTATCCATGTAACTCTGTGACCAAATAAATTTGGTTTTGTGATTTTTCAATCAATTGCAATTAACAGGATAGCTTCTGAAGATTATTCTTCCCCATCAGTAGGATATTTCCGTATCCAATATTGGATGTATAAAACCTTGTGCCTCCAACGTAACGCTCTCGTTTTCGAAGTCCCCCAAATATTCATTCATTCAGAATGAATTCAGATTCAACTTCAAACAAATGATCTCTAAATCAACGATAGTCCTACGTCACCCTTGCGGTTATACCATAGATATAACCCACTTCCTGTTTTTTTAATATTGACAGCGGAAAAACGTTACAACTTTTTTTTTGTCATGTAATCAGAGCACGCTTTGTTTACATGTCAAAAATCGAAATACAAGTCATTTAGTCGGGGTCATAAATTTGTTTTCGAAATGTCGCGGATTGATTTGGAAACTACAAAGCACAATTGGTGCACCAAAAATGGTGTTACATACCACAAAATAGCAAAAAATTCAAAGTTTGTCCAGAAAGTGTTAAACAAATCGTCGCAAAGTTCGGTAATGAGCGTCCTTTCGAGGATCTCAGCAGAAGTGGACGAAAACTCGGACCAAGTAATCCTAAATTGCACGTAAAAGTTGTAAACTATATTCAGAAGAACAGGTCTGCATTTATTCATGATTTGGCCAAGAAGTTTGAAACCAGTGTTGGAGAGAGTGTGCCATTAGCGAATACGACTATTGCGATGGAAAATTTCGGCCAAAAAGTGCTCGTTTGGCAAGCCATTTGCACATGCGGCATGCGATCGTCAACTTTTTTCACTAAAGGGACTATAAATGCTCAAATTTATGTGGAAGAATGCATGAAGAAGAGATTGCTTCCTCCTCTATTCTGGCCGGATTTGGCATCGGCACATTATGCCAAATCCATTCTACAATGATTTTCGGAAAACAACATCTTGTTCGCCGTTCATGTTACTAACTGTCCTTAGCTGCGGTCAACTGAACGTTACTGGGCAATTGTCAAAGCCAAGTTCAAGAAGGAAGGTACAGTGTATTAAAATATGTCAGAGTTCAAGAAGAATTGGTCTACACCGTCCAGAATGTGCACAAAGACTTCTGTGCAGAATTTGATGAGTGGAGTTAAATCTAAGGTTCGAAATAAACAAATTTGATTTTTTTTCATTTCATTGCTATGTAAACATAATATTCTTCAATAAAACTAACTTTTGTAAATACTTTCTAAACGTTTTCAGTTTCATTTTGATGTTTGAAAGTTTAAGACTACATTTCGATACACTCCTTATAATTAGGCATCAATTCAAAATCATAATTAACCATCAATCCACGTCGGTATAGAGTTTCGCCCCAATTCAGACCATTCCTGTTTTTTTTTCTAGGACACTGCAGTCTATAAAACCAACCCTTCAATGCAATAAAAAAAATCTTACCAGCTTCCATTCACCCCATTGATCATTTTATTCCCGACATGGGAAGAACAACTTTGAAGCCCCATTGAAGAATCTCATCCTTTTTACTACCCCAACATAATTTTTCTGGCTCCCTTTCCACTCGAAGCTGAAAGTACCGCGAAGGCAGCGTGAGAAGTCACTTACTCATTCAATTTGTTGCAGCGAGCGTTGGATATCGAGAGTAGTGGGTGGATGTGGAACCGCTCACTGTTCGATACTTTTCCTTCTCAGGGTTTTTTTATTACCCTTTTTTGTTGTTTGTTCCCTCCTCACTTCAATGCCGAGCTGCATAAAAGTGGGCTAGTTGGACTCTTGTAAACCACGCGCGCGTGCTCTCAGGGAAAACTAATGCAACCTTCGAACAATACTTAAACTTTGATTGGGAGATAATCGTTCGGATTTAAGGATATGAACCTGGAAGGGATAGGTTTTTTTCCCTCGTTGCTCGCTCTCTCTCTCTCGCTTTATTACCCTTGCCCTAGCGGCGGAACCTCACACGTCTGGTGGAATACAACAACCGGGGCGAAAGTTTTTCCCCACCGGACGAGCTGCTGTCGGAAGATATTTGCTTCCGACGCCGGAAGGGGCAACGGAGGCGCCGGAGTTATTCTCATGAGTTTTCCGAGGCGGTATGGTTCATTTATGAAGTTTGTTGGAAGTTATTTTGACGGGCAGAGAGGAGTTAGGAAAAAAAAATGAACAGAGCCGTGAAGGTAATTTCCGGAGCACAATTCGATCCCGTGGTGCTCAATTTGTCGAGGTTTATTTTGAATCTATGAATCCACATTGAACGAAGGGGTACAACTAAGATAACAGACCGGAGCTTGGCCAATTTTGGATCATCGAAAATGGGAATGCAAATTTGTTCTCTCCACAAAATTCGTTTCCCATGATGTAATCCGGATGATTGCGTAAGTGAAGCATTGTACATCGTTTTAGCAAAGTGAACCGTTTATTCGGATGGGGGGTTGGGAGAACGAGCAACGATGATCGCTGCCATCGCTAGAGACCAACGAGAAGCTATCCAATTAAAAAGTTTCGTCATTAAATTATCCTTTTCTCGAAGCTTCACAACCTTCATGATGTGTGTGTGATGTGTGATGTTCACACTGTATCCGCGTATTTCGATGTCGAATATTTGTTGTTGTGTTGTGTGTGCTTTTGTGCTTCAATTACATTTATCGAGCTGATAGAGGAATAGGGTGAATAAAATGAGATGTATGAGACGGATAATCTGTTGTAATGAATAAATTTGATCAGAAAATTAATGCAACAAGAACAGAAAACCGTTAAACCGAGTCTCGTTTGTGCAGTCGTCGAGTGCGGACGTCTTTTCTCGGTCGCTCAGTGTTCGGTTTATTTAATTTTCTTGACTATCAAAGCGTGATTTGGAGACAGCCTCCGGAATAATGATGTGTTGTGTTATTTTCATTGAGGAATATGATTGTTTAGTGACATAAAACTAATTAGGTGTCGATTGAACATGATCAGCTGTGGAGTGTGATTTGCGATAGCGTAGAAATGACGCCATTTTTATTTTTGTGCTGAAATTTGTGTAACAGTCGTGTATGTGATATAGAATAAAGTTCTCATACGCTAAGTGCCGCGTAATGCAGCCTTCATCGATAAGAAATGCTCGAGTTTGTTTGCCATTGTTTCGCGATCCGGTGCAACCCGATGGCCGGTTATTCAGTTGTACGATAGGGGAGGAACAAAAAAAGAAAACGCGATATATTTTTATTTTCTGCACCATCGTCTCATTTATACATGTCAGGGTCAGCTCAGCTGCAAAAACGTTCCAATTTGGGTTTGCTATAGAATCCGATAGATTACGTTCTGACCTACCTTTCCCATTGTGAAATACAGCTGGGAATGAGTTTGCTGCTGAGTTGTGCCCAAAAGAGAGGGTCGATGTGGAGAGGTCGATGAATTCACTTGCACCCCTTTCATTCTAAGCCCCTCAATTCTAAGTGTGTGTGTACAACACTGTGGTGACCGTGAACTGTATCACTACAAAAGAGATCCTGCATTGCATTGGGCGAGCTACGACGTGAGCTAAGTATTCTTAGTTTCTCTTCCCCCACACATTATATGATTTTTAGTTTCGCTTCCTGCGGATCCATAGTGGAATAGGTGTTTTTTCATTCAATAATCCCTAGTTGCGGCTAGTATTGATATTCGTATGGTATAACATCTTCCGTTCCAGAGCTAGATTACAAATTCGGTTTGTGTCTACAGAATAGGATTTTGGATAACAGCTTCGACTGTTGAAATTCTAATGGCGGTGACGTTTTGCGGTTTGAGATGCAGATTTAGATTTAGATTCAAAATATTGTATTTATTTCACAATTTTTTCATCTTAACCCCGGACTTTAATTTTAATTTTTTTTTCAAAATTTTACACATTAAATTCGTTTAACATGGGAAATAAACGCTTGTTATATATATATATATATGTGTATATATATATATATATATATATATATATATATATATATATATATATATATATGTATACATGTGTGTGTATGTGTGTGTGTATGTATGTATATATATATATATATATATATATATATATATATATATATATATATATATATATATATATATATATATATATGTGTATATGTATATATGTGTGTATATGTATATATATTGTGTATAGGGGACAAATGTCTTGCATGTTTTGTTTTGATTTTTTAAGCAACATATTTTTAGCATGCGTGTTAGTTTGGATATCGTCCGTAATTACATTTGTTTTCGTCCAAAAATGTGTGCAATACAATGTATGGAATACGCATTTTCAAAATCTCGCAAATAGAAATATGCTCTCGGTCGCTTAAGGATATCATCCATTGTTGGGATTTGAAATATACGATAAAATAATATTTACACGTGATGAATCATTTATGATAGTTTTTTGCAGTCGTATTGCAAACCGATGGTTTCTAGGCTTCAATTTTTATTACTTTAAACTATTTGACATTAGTATAAGTGCTTCTGAACATGTTTTGTATTTTTGATTTCAGCTGATAGTATTTTATGATAAGACCATCATCATTAATCAATACACAATTACACAATCCACAATTGTCGAGTTTTTGTAACGGGCTCCAGATTTCGCTTCAACTTTCGTACTCCTAGAGGCTTCTGCAGGAGCTTGTTATTATTATTACATTATATTATGTTATATCACATTATATTATATTTAATTACATTATGTTATATTATAATATTTTTCATTATATGATAGCATGTTCCGAGATGTTGCTAATTTCTAGGAGAACCATGAGCACGGCTCATAATACTGGAACCCAGTTTCAGTTTTTAGATGTCTATCAGTTTCACCTTCTGTATTAAGAATGTAGTTTCTAAGTGTAGATTGATTTCTTTCATGCAGCTATTGACGTGACATCGAATGAAACGTTACATTTTACTATTGAGTTTCACATAATTTTATTCTATTAATATTTATATCTTCTTCAACTTCTGTTCAGCAATTGCTCAACATTTCTCTATTGGGTGGAGTCGAGGGCATTTGGAGGGATTTTTTTTTTTGCAGACTTATCTCACTTCGTAACTTGGCGAACCTAGCCAGAATATTCACCAAACCCCGGGCTACTGAATGCCAAAGGGGGACTAGGCTCTGTGGATTCCACGTATCTTGCATGCTCGTGCCGTTTCAGTCCTGACATAGGAATTTTCGAACTATCGCGCAGGTGCCAAAGATGACCGATTTTTGGATGCCGGACAATTCCTTCTCCATGTTTACACCTTAAGCGCTTCCAATAGAGTTGTTTATTTTATTTTTTACTAATCCGTTTCTTTTTACAGGCTCAGTTACACAGAATGATGGATTGATGTCATTTCGAAGAAATTCAGTAATAGTAATAGTAATAGTAATAGTAATAGTAATAGTAATAGTAATAGTAATAGTAATAGTAATAGTAATAGTAATAGTAATAGTAATAGTAATAGTAATAGTAATAGTAATAGTAATAGTAATAGTAATAGTAATAGTAATAGTAATAGTAATAGTAATAGTAATAGTAATAGTAATAGTAATAGTAATAGTAATAGTAATAGTAATAGTAATAGTAATAGTAATAGTAAATAATTATCAATCACAAGCTGCGCCAATAACACTGACTGAGTGTATCCTATGGCCTACCTTCCCTACTAACACATTTCCTAAGTTCCCGAGATATTTATGAGAGGTCGTAGAGTTCTCTGCATCTCTCTTAAGTAAATATCGAACTAACAATCCTTCCCTTTCCTCAGCAGTTGCAAGGACGTGGCCAGGACAATTCTTAACTGTTGGAGAAAGCATGCCTTCATCTAAGAGATATTACCAATCGTCAGTAACGGATAGAGGCGAGCTTTTGACGTAACAGTTCTGAATTCGTGCCACCTACGATATTGTGCAACTTGCTTAATGCTAATGCTAACAAGAACAGAAAACCGTTAAACCTGCGGTAATGTCACTATTTTTTCCTTAGGACAACTTGTAGCTCAACTAACTAAAACAAAAAAGCTCACCAAATATATCGGCTTTGCATTAACGCATCTTTTTCAGCAGTACTACATAGAGCGTGCTCCCTTGGCCGAGTGGTTAGCGTCATAACTAACATGTCGGGTGTTCGGGTTCGATTCCCGTTCTGGTCGGGGGAATTTTTCGTCAAAGAAATTTCCTCCGACTTGCACTGTGATCACGCGTATTCTAGAGCTTGCCACTCAGAATGCATTCAAGGCGTGTTATTTGGCATAGAAATCTTAACTAAGTACTAATAAAAATGACGCAAGTAATACTACGTTGAGACGGCGAAGTTCCTCTAGGAATGTTAGTGCCATTGAAGAAGAAGAAGAAGAACATACAGTCCAACACTTCTATCAAATGTTCTTTGTCATTGAGCCATTTACAGTATCATTTCACCCGGATTTCGCACGTTGTTTTTCGAGCACTGAACAAATTAAACAAATAATATATTCTCGATAGTGAATTTTTCAACCATGCATTTTATTGTACATTTGTATTCTAAGAATACAAAACTAATTCAACGAAAAAAATAAGATTGTTACAAGAATATTACAATGTTACGAACTCTTTTTATCTCCAGGAAAAAGAGTTCCTTGGCGTACATAAGTTCAGTTATCCGAAACGGAAAAAATCAATCGGCGTCCGTTTGAAATACAAAACGATCCCAATTTATTGATTCTATTGGTTCATACGATAGAGAGATGTATGAATGAACATTCATTACAAAGGGCCTGGCCGGGTAAGGGAGTAAAAAGTGCCCCCAAACCAAATCACCTGCTGTATGGCAAATATTGTGTAGGATATTAAATAAGAAGTTTTGACGGTTTATTTGAACCCCTATGTGGTTTAACATAGGATCTATAGTGGAAACGTACTTTTTCGTTTATTTCACCCCACCCTCAAAAGCTTCAAGATAAAAAATTGAAAAAAATACTGTTTGATCTTACTACGGTGTATCAAGAAAAATTATCGAACAAAAATTTCTAATAACTACAAAAGCTACTAAAAAAATATTAAAGTTTTGATATTTTTTGTTTTGGGATTTAGAAATTCAGTACTACTCTAATTCATATTTAAATGTGTTCCTACGGCTTTTCTAGATATGTGTGATTTTTTTCAGATTTTTTCAGTGTTGCGCGGTACAAAAAAAATATTTTTTTATATTTCCAAAGAATCTGGCTGGGTAAGGGATCAAAAAGTCCCCCAATTCAAATCACCAGCTGTATGGAAAATATTGTATAGGGCACTAAATAAAACATTTTAGCAGTAGTGCCATATATTTGAGTCCTTAGTTGGTACACCATAGGATCTATGGTAAAAAATGCACCTTTTCGTTTTTTTCACGTCATTCTCAATAGCCTTGAGACAAAAATATGAAAAAAAAACTGAAAGTACATCTTACTAAGGTGTATCGATCAATATTTTCAAACATTTTTTTCATCAAGAAATCAAATATAAAAAAAAATTTGAATAATTTTTATTTTTATTTTAAATTAATTTTTTTTATTTTAAAATTCAGTACTCTAGTTTATTCTATAGTAATATTCAAATTTCTTCCTACGTCTGTCTTAGGTGTATGTGATTTTTTCAGAATTTTTAGAGTTTGTTTTTCGCCGTACAAAAAAATTATATATATTTTCAGGCATTTCGAAATTTCGAAAAAAAAAATATTACTTTGATTATTCTACTCTAATTCTTATTTAATTGCGTTCGTATGTGTTGTGTTTTGCACATGTAGCATAATTTTTCGTTGAATTTTTAAGAGGATAGCGCGAAAAAAAAATTTGTTTGGTCTTTGGGCATTTTTAATTTAAAGGGTGTTCGGATTAAAAAGTGGTCAACTTAAATTTGCCGTATTTTTTCTAATCATTTATATAAAAAACCTGATCACCTCTCATTTTGTAGGTGTGTGTGTGTAGAATGATGCCTCTATTTGGATTTTGACATTAGATCTTTAGTTATCAAAATGGCGTCAAAGCAAGAGGAGCGACGAATCAAAATGTTGTACATGCGTCGTGAAAATCCAAACTAAAGGGTGTGTCACATCAAATTGCATCACGGAAAAAACGCTGTAGAAATTCGCCCAGTATCCCCAGATCCTTTTGAAAATTTTAGACAGTAAAATAAAAACTATTAAACAACTTTTGGCATTTTCTTTTTATTCATACTTCGAGCCCAAGCCCGTATGCTCGCACCTTCTTCTTTACCCCGTCCATAAGGTTCTGTACAACGTCAGGTTGTAGTTTTTTTTTGAACAGAAATCCATTTTCTCTTGAAGTCCGCCTCCGATTTGACAACTTTTGGGTTCTTCCGGAGGGCCTGCTTCATAATCGCCCAATATTTCTCTATTGGGCGAAGCTCCGGCGCGTTGGGCGGGTTCATTTCGTTTGACACGAAGGTGACCCCGTTGGCTTCGTACCACTCCAACACGTCCTTTGAATAGTGGCACGAAGCAAGATCCGGCCAGAAGATGGTCGGGCCCTCGTGCTGCTTCAATAGTGGTAGTAAGCGCTTCTGTAGGCACTCCTTAAGGTAAACCTGCCCGTTTACCGTGCCGGTCATCACGAAGGGGGCGCTCCGCTTTCCGCAAGAGCAGATCGCTTGCCACACCATGTACTTTTTGGCAAACTTGGATAGTTTCTGCTTGCGAATCTCCTCCGGAACGCTGAATTTGTCCTTTGCGGAGAAGAACAACAGGCCCGGCAGCTGACGAAAGTCCGCTTTGACGAAGGTTTCGTCGTCCATTACCAGGCAATTCGGCTTCGTCAGCATTTCGGTGTACAGCTTCCGGGCTCGCGTCTTCCCCACCATGTTTTGCCTTTCGTCGCGGTTAGGAGCCTTCTGAACCTTGTATGTACGCAGGCCCTCCCGCTGCTTGGTCCGCTGGACGAATGAACTTGACAAATTCAGCTTATTGGTGACATCCCGGACCGAACTTCTCGGATCACGTCTAAACTGCTTAACTACGCGCTTGTGATCTTTTTCACTGACGGAGCATCCATTTTTGCCGTTCTTCTCCTTCCGGTCGATGGTTAGCTTCTCGAAGTATCGTTTTAGTACTCCGCTGACCGTGGATTGGACGATTCCCAGCATCTTACCGATGTCCCGATGTGACAACTCCGGATTCTCGAAATGGGTGCACAGGATTAATTCACGACGCTCTTTTTCGTTCGACGACATTTTTCCAAATTTACGAAAAATTTACAGTGAAGCATGGCCAACGTGATCTATACACTCTTATCTGATTATAAGCGAAAGCTGAAGATATAATTCCTAAAAAATAAATTTCTACAGCGTTTTTTCCGTGATGCAATTTGATGTGACACACCCTTTACACGCACGCAGAAATAGCAAAATTATTGAATGTGGCCAAATCAACCATCACCAAAGTAATAAAAGTGTTCGGGGAACATTTGTCGACAACTAGAAAGCCTGGAGCTGGGGGAAATCGAAAGCCGGGAGCCGCAGAGACGAACAGAAGAGTGGCTAGCGCTTTCAAACGCAACCCCAACCTATCCGTTCGGGATGTCGCAAATAAGTTGGGAATATTGTCTACAACCGTGCATAAAGCTAAAAAACGATCCGGACTATCGACTTATAAGAAGGTAGTGACTCCAAATTGCAACGATAAGCAAAACCTTACGGCAAAAACAAGATCTCGGAAGCTGTATACGACATTGTTGACAATTTGCATAATCTAGCCTGCAAGTAGCATTAAATATTTTTGTTCTATATGTATTGAAACCCAAAAATTAAATATATTGAAGATGGTTTCAGTCTTAATATATAATAATAGTGAGGAGTGATTTTCGAATCATGTAAGAAGCATTTCTCATGAATATTTATTCCTGAACTCCCGAATAGTATTTCAACAGAAATGTTTAGAGCACCTTAGTTGTTTAACTCAATAATTACTTCAAAGCAACAATTAATAATTCAAGAATCAGTAAATCAGTGTAACAATTAAAGAGACCAAATTTTCAAGTTACTCATCAACATTAAATGAAGAATAAATAAATAAAAAGCAATATTTCCAAAGATACAATCGAACTACTTCTTAACCTGTCCGTATTACATCTATACCGAAGCAATACATAAGTCTTCGTTCCCATAGTTTTTGTCTGTCAAACGATTTTATGGAAGGTTCGACATTGTTTTCATCCAACCACGAAAATTATGAAGTTTAAAATTCGACGTCGGGGAAACATGTACACTTGTCTGCCCGTTCAACATCATTCGGACCGATGATTTGCATTGAACAAACATAAACATAACCATCAAATTCAATGCAAACTCAATTGGCGATTATGGTACTCATTCAAAGTCATCGAAACACCAGCAAAAGAGCTAAGGGTCGCGGAAGAATACGTAATGAAAATTTAAGTATTATAACAAGACAGTGGCCGTCTTGGTGGGTGAAGAAAGAGAGCGTGGAGAAAAGGGAAAGAATTTTCGTGGGAGAAAACATAATCGACGGTTAATGAAGTGCACTTCTTGAAGCTTGGCTGGCGCGAAAACCCGGATTCCGCCGCAAAGAAACGGAATGGGAAATGATTTCCACCAAGTCATTGGAAAAGGTTTCCCTTTCTCAGTTTATTCAGTTTATTTTTTTTCCATGCTTCAACTTCGTTAAACTTGTGTTCGCTCCTCGTTTGGGCCTTTCACTCGGGAGGGTTTTTCTTTCACTTTTCTTTACGAGAAACCAGAATAGGTCCGCTCGGTTACTGCAAATTCTTTCCCTCACGGTTCATCTCAATTAATGAAAGTTTCCTCGTGGTTCTTGGCGGTGCCACGTGGCGAGGGTGAGGGAGGCTTGAATGGCAGTCGTCGAGCAAGGAAAAGTTTTACCCTCAAACTCGGACGAGGGCTAGTCATGTCTTGTTCAAGAACAAGATGGTACGCTGTAAGAACGACCGCAATTTGTGGTCAGCTCTGTGTTCGTAATTGTAGGTAATCATGGTACTTTGAAAACTTTAAGAGCTTCTCATCTGGTGTTGGTGATTTTTTGTCAGCTCAGTTATGCTGTTTTAAAGTTTAAATTCGAACAAAACCCTGGCGTGCGATGAGAAACATCAAACAAAATAACATTTTACCAACACGATAGCCAAAAACTGCAAACACCCGAAAATCAACGTGTGCGAATAGCGGAAAATAAAAACCACGAGTAAACGATTATTTCGTTTTGTTAGGTCAATTTGAAGCCATAATAAAAACGGAAAACACAATACTACAATTCCCGATAGCCGGGTGGAAACCGCGTCAAACATTTCCACAGACCAAATATAGCGATCGGGGAATAGATCAAGCGAAAGGTTAGGAGAGGGGTGGGAAAACCAAGCGGGAAACAACAAACAACCGCACACTCAATCCACCATCACACACACACACACACACACACACACGTAATAAACATTGCAATGGAGGCGGAAACGGGCAGAAACTGATTGTTTAATTGATATCATGTAAATATAGCGGTTTAATGAATATGCAAAAATTAAATTCAATCAAATATTCATAACAGCTTTTTACCTTCGTTTTCCATTTCACCGGCTCTGTCACGAACAAGGACAGCAAATTTCTCGACACAATCAGAGGGAACGATGGATGCGAATCTTGTCATTTTCCCTCCGTTGGACTACAACTCCTCTCCTCATTCCGCCAGCACCTATCACTTCATGAGCTGGATTCCTCTATCCAACAACGGTTCCGCTGAAATGGAGACGGAAATATGAAACTATATATGAGGTTGCGCTTCGATAATTCATGATATCGTGATGGTGATTGAAGGCTGCTTGTTGTTTCGGGATATTTTTGTAGCTGTATGATTTAAAAATGATGAGAGATAAAATGGAACGAGGTTGTCGGAACCAATCTTGTGAACTCCGAGGAAAAAAGTCGGCCATTTCACGCCAAACCGATATAGTGGCCCTCAGATTTTCGTGTTATTGATAGTTTTGTTCATTTTCACAAAAGAAACCCCGTAAGTTAGTTTTTGGATATTCCAAATACCTCCCTTGTTGTTCAGCTATGAAATCATGCGGTGATAATTCAGACAAATCAGATTGTGCTTCCAATTCCACTAAATCCATCATGTAACGGTCAGATTGACACCATTGTTTAAATTGTAAAGATTCCACATTTCCATCGGTCAGGATAGTAACCTTTTCTGATCCAAAATACTCAGTACCTGGGCTTTACATGTTTTGAACCAACACTGTTCCGTGGGGTTGGTGCAAATAATTTTGAAAACATGCCTTGGTATGATTTTACATGAGCTGGAGGTGGCTTTCTATCATGAAGAGTTTCGAAAATTAGTTTTATATTGGCAAAAACAACCTGTTACTGCTCAGACGCGGATACCGAAAAGAAAACGCATTGTTTAAAGCAGAACAATTTATTGAACACTAGCTGGCCCTGCAAACTTCGTCCCGCCCAAAATATGTTTTTTGTTATCAATACCTTCAAACATTCACGTTATTACTAAGCGCAATTTCATGGGTCAAATCGCAGGACTGTTCATTGATTGTTCTTCTTATCGACCCCGTTGAATTTACCTTTTACTATAAAATTCCTAGTATTTCTACCAAAACTCGTCATTATAATATCAGATTATTTTCTGACACAATTCTCGTTCAAGATTTTTCAACCACTTGCAAATAACATGTTTCTCCGTTACATGGAATAAATGTTTGATACAGAAAATATGATAAAATAAAGACAGCCCTAAATCGGACAATTCCTTCCTCGAGTTTTGCTCTTATCATTCGGCAATTCATTTTTATTGGTATAGATAGAAGAAGATAAAGATATTTCGTCAGCGCAAACATCAAATGGACTAACAACGCTTGTCACTATGTAATTGCAGAACAAAAGGGAATTTAATATTCCGAATTTTCCCTTTTTCCATCAGACTTTTCCGAAAATTTTTAATTGTCATGTTTGATTGGAATATTTTTGGTTGAAATATGTGTAACATTTTTATGGGACCCCCTCTCCATTCCAGAGAAGGGAAGGGCGTCATACCATCATAGAAACATTTCTTATACCAAAAAACCCCCATATCCCAAATTATGCTTGATTAGTTCTCGAGTTATGCAGAAGTTTGTATTTCATTAGTATGACCGCCCCCCTTAGAGAGGTGGGAGGAGTGTATTCATCATAGAAACGTTTCGTGCCAACCTTCACATGCCAAATTTGGCTCCATTTTCTTGATTAATTCTCGAGTTATGCAGAAATTTGTGTTTCATTTCTATGACAGACCCCCCCCCCTTCTTAGAAAGATGGGAGGAGTGTTGAACCACCTTAGAAATGCTTCTTGCCTACAAGAACCTCTACATGCCAAATTTGGTTCCGATTGCTTAAGGGGAGGAGTTTCTATTTACCATACCATAGAAATTCGGTTTCATTTTCTTGATTAATTCTCGAGTTATGCAGAAATTCGTGTTTCATTTGTTTAGGTTCCCCCCCCCCTTTGAGAGGAGGGAGGAGTGTCTTACCACCATAGAAACATTTAATGCACCCTAAAACTTCCATATGCCTAACTTGGTTTCATTTGCTTGACTAATTCTCGAGTAATGCAGACATTTGTGTTTTTGTGTTTCATTTGTATGGCAACCCCCTTAGAGCAACATTTATTGCATCCTAAAACCTCAATATGCCTAATTTGGTTTCATTTTCTTGATTAATTCTCGAGTAATGTACAAATTTGTGTTTCATTTGTATGGCAGCCCCCCCTATGAGGGAGGTGGAGTGTCTAACCACCATAGAAACATTTATTGCACCCTAAAACCTTCATATGCCTAATTTGGTTTGATTTGCTTGATTAATTCTCGAGTTATGCAGAAATTCGTGTTTCATTGGTTTAGGTTTCCCCCCCCCCCCCTTTGAGAGGAGGGAGGAGTGTCTTACCACCATAGAAACATTTAATGCACCCTAAAACTTCCATATGCCTAACTTGGTTTCATTTGCTTGATTAATTCTCGAGTAATGCAGAAATTTGTGTTTCATTTGTATGGCATCACCCCCTCAGAGAGGAGGGAGGGGTGTCAAACTATCACTAAAACCTTCCCCGACCCCAAAAACCCCTACAAACCAATTTTTATGTCGATCGGTTCAGTAGTTTTCGAGTCCATAAGAATCAGACAGACAGACAGACAGTCATCCAAATCCATTTTTATATATATAGATAACAATATAACATAACACAAAAAAAAACTACACTAATAACACTATAAACAATACTCTAACATCATCCAGAATCCGCACCTGTAAAACGGAAACAGTTAGAGCTGATATACATGAGAACTTTATCCACTTAACTTCTCATCTCGCCACAATCATCTGAAAAAGAATTAAACATTGTATCAATCACAATACAAATCACACAGTACTTACCACTCACAATTCAGCACAACAAAACAACATATAAACAATCATTAGAATCACAAACAATAACAAGCGAATTTTCGAAAAACAGGAATGCATGGAAACGGACCCGCTATACAATGAGTAGTTGTTTATAGCGAATGTTCCAGACGCAACCTAAACAACAATTACGCCATTCAAATGACTATGGGAGTAATCATATAAATAGGGTAAAGCATGCTCAGTGGTGTCAGTGGAAATAAAACCATCGATCAGTACAGGGTAACTTCGATATAGCGTACGTTTTACTTTCAAAATTGTAGGCTATATCGGAGCATAATAAAGAACTCAGAAACGTAGCTTATATTACTTTATTGTGTTACTGTTTGAGTAAGGTTAATGAATAAATTCAGCTAGAAGACGGAACCAAACTTTCCACGATGCTTCCCTTCGTACTGTTGATTAAAATTTGATTCATTTAGAATCCAGAACCACAAAACAGTTGTGCTTCAGGATTGGTTAAAGATGCAAAATTTATTGTTCTTTCAGAAAAAAATATTCAAAAAATTATTCCTTTGGACTTGTACGTTATATCAAGGTAATATGTACGTTATATCGAGGGTACGTCATATCGAGGCTCCCTTGTATAGATTAATCTCCACATTACATCGGGTAGCCAGTCTGCTCTCTACTCATAAACTCTGGAGCTCTGCTCAGATACTTTCTGGACGGAGACACTACGTGGGAACGACTTGGTGTGATTTTATCAGTTCGAGAACTATTCTTTCGAAAGCACTAAAAAAAACATCCGATTACTTCGACGTGGTTTATTGGAATGAATATTTTTGACAATTCAATTTGACGTTCTTGCGGAAGTGTTATTTTGACAATCCGCGTTGACGGCATTGAGCTTCGTATTACAAAATGGAGGAGTAGGCATGATAATATGGATTTGCAAAAGAAATGAACACACTTTTAAAATCAAAATTATGAATGAAAACTGTTTATTCCAAATCAATTTAGTACTCTATGTAAATGAAAATCACTTTTGCTTGCAAGTAGTGAAAAAATATCATACAAAAATTATGTCTAAAGATAATGTTATATTATAATGGTAAGTTTTGGTGAGAATATCTAAAAATTCATAGTAAATAATTTAAACTGGGGTCAGAACAACGTATTTCTAGCAGGAAAATAACGCAAAGAAAAAATTTTCATACAAATTTTAACAAATTGAAACTGCCGTAGAACCGACTAATCTGATAGAGAATAGTTGGCCTCATACAAACTAATGTCGCATCTAGATGTCGACACCATTCCGCCGTCAACGCGAATTATAGCTGGCTTTCATAACCTTTTCTTGTAGATAAGTATAAGTTTGGTTTTTGTGTTATTTGTGGTTATGTACATTTTATAATTCATTTTATATTTCTATTTTCTTCTCTTTTTCAGATTTTATTTTAGCATCAACACTACCTAAAAAAAAGTAAATATAATTGTCGCATTTTTGTATTCCATCAAAGTTCGACTTCTACTCAAAAAAATAATCAACAGATACTGTTTGTCTCCGCCTAGATTGGTTCTAAGCGGAGTTCTAGAGTGTTGAGATGAGTAGAGTAGAGAATCCTGTCTAAAGCGCCAATAATGTCTCCGCCCAGAGAGGTATCTGAGCAGAGTTCTGATGAGTTGAGTAGAGATAAGAGTAGACTGGCTACCCGATGATGACGAAGAAATGATGAGATCGAATATAGTCAAACTAGCTTGATCTATACTGATCGGCGGTTTTATTGCGACTGACTCTGTTCTTAACATTTTGTGCCCTATTTATATGATTGGTCCAATAGTCATTTGAATAGTGCAATTGTTGTATGGGTTGCGTCTGGAATATTCGCCATAAACAATTACACATTGTATAGCGGATTCGTTTCCATCTGTTCCATATCCTTTGACAATTCGCTTGTTATTGTTTATTTCTTGTGATTGTTTATACGTTGTTTTGTCATGCTGTTGTTTTGTGTTTTGTGATCCGTCGCTTGTGTGTACCCAAATAATTAGTGTTCTGATTAGGTAATTGTTTCTGTTGTTGAGGTAAGTGAAAACAAATATCTTGTGTTACTAACATTCTTATCGATACTGTTTTTCAGGTGCGGATTCAGGCCTGTTGATGCTGTTGCTGTTGATTTTATGTAGTGTTTTAGTGCTTATATTTTTTTATGTTGATTGTCTTGTTTTGTTTTGTTTTAATAAAGTGTTGAAAGTAGAATTTTTGTTCTCGTTTCATTTATATGTTCGGCCTGGGCCGTAACACTGTTGAAGAGAGATTCTATAACGATATGAAGTCGAAGAGACATGGGAGGACTTTGAAATATGTGGAAATGTTTTTTCGAAGGTTTTTTTGAGCTCCGAAAAATTGAAACAAAGAATTATTTCTACTATCCATTACAACATTATTTGTTCATCTATCTTTTAACAATAAAACAAAAAATGAACGGAAAAAATAATCATAATAAGAATGATTACAAGTTTATGAAGTAAGGGAGCTCAATAAAAATTTGTGCCATGGTGTACATGATTCCAATCCTTCTGGTTATCTGAAACAAAAGAATCGAACAGATCCTGAATCAGTAAAGATGCCGCTATCGCATAAACCAGGGACAAGTCAAACCCAAGTTTATTGACGAAATGGCGGCCGTTTGAAGAAATAAATGCTGTTTAAAACATTTTTTTCAAATTTCCCGACTCTTCAAAAATCGTAAAGTTAAGAAATTCTGATTTTTTATAGGTTCATGCGATAGAGATATGCAAACAGATTGTATTCATATAAATTCGACATAACACGCCTTCAATGGTGAAATTAACATCTATTACAGTACAAAGGACCTCCCTTCGGGCTCGAGGAAGGCAGCCCAATGTGCCGGTGAGAGATGTGTTGGCTCGGTTAGACCTTGATTACATGTCCCAAATATATGTTTTCCTTAAAGATATCGATCTTCGAGTGTGATTGTTCTTACATCCTTTCCCCCCCATTTTCTCCTCCTTTTCGTCCTTCGCGAGCTATCGGTTCCCTAACATTAGAATAAGTTAAATTGTTAATACATATTAGATGTAAGGATAGTTTAAGAATTCAGTGTGATGTGTGAGTATGAATGTGAAAGTGAGTGTGAGTGTGAGTGTGAACATGGTTACAATCTCCTTACATCCCATCCTTTTCCTAAAGAAAATGTGTCACCCCTCTAAACTCGAGTCGACCGCGAGTAATCGGTTTCCTATTTCATTAACCGTAGAATTAAGAAAACATGTTAATAGTAAAAGTATAGTTGAGAGTTTGGCTTCTTTAAACCTATGTAACTGAGCCTGTACAAATAAACGAATTATAAAAAAAAAAAAAAAAAAGTACAAAGGATTTCAAACAAATACATTTCAAAAAGCGTACAAAAGAACACAAAGCAATAAAATCACATTCGTTATCAATTAGGGGGCTCATTAGGGTGCCAATGAATGTATGAGAAAAAATGGGCCTTAAAATTTCAAAAAGTTACCCCATACAAGATGTTTACCACCTCGAAAAAACGGTTGTGTCCCATTCACCCGAAACTCGTTTACCCGAAGCACATTTACCCGAATGTAACAAACACCAAAATGCAACACAGACCCGAATAAACACCCGAATGAAACAATTATCCGAATGGAATGTTTACCCGAATGAAGAAGGAAGAATTCCGACAAATGATTTTTGTCAAATCTCCTGTTGATGAATAAGATTAAATCAAAACAACATCAAAGAGCAACAAGAATGCGACGTAAAATGAGAAATTGTAATGAGGAAATTCGAAAACAATATTGAAAACTTCGCTGTGTCATGTTTAGAAATTAGTGTAGGCACAACTGACATACCGTCTTCTTTCCTTTCCTTATTGCTTTTTGAGGGCAAGATATCATTCAGAAATGAGCACGGGTTATGAAATATTTCGAAAATAAAGCACGTAATTTTAACATGAAAAATATAAAGCATAAATGCCATGAAAATGTGAAAAGAGTTCACGAGAAAAAAAAGTCACAGACGGGATGTGTCCAAGACACGACCGAATAGTTGACGTAGGATTCGGTTAGGCTATCTGTTGCATACTGATTTTGGATATGTTTGAAGAATTACATCGTTAAACTCTTTGATAATGATATGGTGGCCCTGAAAAATGCCGTTTTGTTTGGTTGTTGGGTATTGTTTGTTCATTCCACCAGAGTTTATCGAGTGATGATGACAGAAGGATGGTAAACAGTCGGTTGATGGTGCGTACCAGATAAAAGATATCGAAGTGGAACGAGATATGATGAAAACCGCTCTCTGTGGTCCTAGACGAGATGCCTCTTGTGTTATGTATGGATGAAACAAAGAAAAAAAACTCACCAATGTAATATAAGATATTTATTTTTCTCATCAGTATAAACATGTTACTTGAATATAGAGAAAACATATTTGAAATGGAAAATTTTCCTTTCTAATTTTTACTTTCTGAGTGTTTATTCAACCCAATGCGATTTTTTATTGGACTAACAACAACTAATACTATATGTAAAGCATATGAAAAATCACTTTTTCTAATATTTCTTCACTTTTCCAATTTATCCCGTCGTATAAACTTTTCTTGGGTGAAAACGAACACAACAAAATAGACAGCTTAAACTAAGCAACCCGTTCTCGAGCGGCAACACACCTTGGTTTTTATTTACCAAAATTGAAGTAAATCGTTTATCAAGTCATTTTTAACACAACTGCTACCACCCACCGTTCGAATTCGCAGCCTCTTGCAAGCAAACCTGTATTCCACCGATTGCCCGGTTAGTTTGAAACATAGGAGACGATCATTTGGTTAGATCCGACTGAGCGTTAGCGAGCGTCGGACGACATTCAATTACCTAATGCATTATGTCTGCCTGGTACTTAATTTAATCTTTCTTATTTAAATGCAAAAATTCACCGGGCAAACGTAATGCACCAGTCACCTCGGCGGCTTGGGGCGACCTCGATTCCTTATCCATCGCTAGATGAGAATTTCATCCCCATTACATTAAAATATCCTAATTCAATAATTACGAAAATTATTCCTTCTTTGGCTTTGAGCTTCTCTATCGGATTGTGTTCAACTGATTTTAATTTATTATCAATTAAAGCGAAACAAAAATAGCACCACTTAGATTTTTCGTTTTACAAGCTGTCGGATTGACCACAATTTTGAGAATCTTTCCAACATGATTAAAAAAGCATTAGGGTTACATCTGCAATAAATTTAGTTTATTTTGTAAGACCGTTTACATTTTAGCCACTGAAAGTTTAAAAATGTATGCGAAAATAGAAATATTTTTTTAAATATCTCGAGAATGGCTACATTTAGAAGGAGATTGATGAAGACCTTTTTTGTTTTAAATCACATCATAATTCATAATTTGTGGCTAAAACCGATTGTTAACATACAATAATTCGAAATTTCGAAAATTCATAAAAATTCGTTGTTTTACAAAGTTCGCCAAAAATCGTTTTACCATTTTGTACTCATTTTTTTAATTTTTTACATGACTTCTATTTTATATAAAAAAAATTAAAAGAAATAAGAAATACATATATAAAAAAAATTGAAAAATGCAATAAATTAGAAATATTTTTTATAATATCTCGAGAATGGAAGCGTTTAGAAGGAGATTGATGGAAAGCTTTTTTGTTGCGAATCACATCAGCATTCATAATTTGTGGCTAAAAATTATTGTTAACATACCAAAATTCGAAGCTTCGAAAATTCATAAAAATTCGATGTTCCACGAAGTTCGTCAAAAATAGTTTTACCACCCATTTTTTAAATTTTCTACATAACTTCTATTTTATATAAAAAAAACATATATGACCCATTTCAGCGTGACGTGACAACGGGTTGACCCACTAAAAACAGGTTTGGTGACTTTTTTCTAGCTCTCTTCATTCTAGCGTTTTAGCGCCATTCTACGTTTTCATTCCTTCAAAAACAGAGAAGAAACATATTCGACCTGTGTGCAAAATGAGTTCTATGTTCTTTTAAATTGTGAAACATTGCGAAACAATGCAATTTTAATTGTTTATGGTATGTTTATCAAAATAAGCTATACAAATTGAATCTACCTGTTACCTATAATACACGGTATTTCTTTATTTGGGAAAAAGTGAGGGTGGTCATAAACCGACCTCCATTTTTTATATCGTGATTGTTTAACACGTTCACTCTGGTGCTTGCCATCAATGGCTAGCACAATCCTAGTTCATCGAGTGGCGCCCACTACTGGGAGAACGCATTTGATTTAGCTATCTGAAACTTTTGATAAACCGCGCACATCCCTGTGCAAGGGCGTTTATGTTTGCGTGTTGAAGATGACTTTGACTTTGACGTTGACTTTGATAGTTGATCGTCGATCGTTGATGTTTGCGTGTGCATTTGTATGTGCATTTTTTGTATAACTCCACACACGTCGCTCTAAGGCTATGTTCTTTTCACTCAAGCATTATCTCTCTCTCACTTAAATCCTATCTTTCAGTATCAAACATTATTCTTTTTTTATTTGTTTTCGCGCACCCATGGATATATGCCAACATTATCATTCACGATCGTATTGTGAGAATTCATGCCATTCCCGGTCTATTATATCCGTTTTTAACGAATCGGAAGTCACCATCCTCGATTCCAAAATGGCATCAGAATACGCTATTCGACTTTCGCTAGTAAATATTGTATGGGTTTTCCATATTTTTTTAGCATTCAATACTATGAACAGCAAACCGCAAACAAAATAAGATTATATCTGATATATTATAGATCTTTAATAATCAACAGTCCGAAACAGCAAAAAGTCAGGAGTTGCCACGTTACAAAAGTATTGGACTGACAACCAATCTAACTATAAAATATTCTCCAACTGATGATTCTTGTTGGTAATTTTCTCAATTTTACTATAAAATCGTTTAATTTTGTGTGCTTTATTCATGAAAACGCAATAAAGTGTTTTGTAGTGATTCAAAATGTTGTTACGTCACACTGGAATGGATCGTATACTTTTCGTGACGTGACAACATCTTCTAGGACAGTTGATACTCCTCTATTTGTGGACCGATCTAAACCAAATTGTGTGGGCTGTTGACCTTCATTGTTTGCTAAAAAAAACCCCAAGTATAAAAATGTTTGAACTTATGTTCATCTAAAAAACTATAAAAGTGGTCTATTTTTGTGACGTGACAACGCTTAAAAATACCTGTTTTTCAAATTCTTGTTTCTCATAAATTACAAAATGAAACGTAGGTCTACCTACGGCTCTACAAACAAGCATTTAATCACCCATTCAATGGTATATAGACAGTAAAGTCTGGTTAAGCATGTGCAAAGATATCTCAAGAAACATAAAAATAGTGAAAACCTAAAATATTTTAAATATAATTATGTAGTTTTTTAAACTCGCCGCTCTCGAAGGTTGGTGCATAAAAATTAAATTTGTTACAAAAAAATTATGATTCAACTAGCGTTTTCTATTTTCTCCTAAAACTAGATTTAAAATTTAGTTCTCTGGTGCATAACCTCATGGAATGGGTTATATATATTTTAGATATTGCGAATTAAAGTTTTTTTTATTGCAATTTTTTTCTTCGTTTGGACATCAATACTCGATAGCTCTTTTTAAGAGACTATTTCGGTAGGATTCATAGTTTCTGAGATATAAATTATCAAAGATTTCTCTTACTCAAATCGTTACGCCCTTTTCAAAAGCTACACTTGAGTAAAAAAAAATTCCAATTGCTGTGGAGAACTCATACTTCCTCCAATCCAAACGGAATACAAACTTTCATTCGAATCAAAAACACTCACGTTTTGTCAATTTTCGATTTCATTTGGAATTGCGGATTTGAGTGATGTAACCAAACGGCAGCGTGATCGAGCCAGAACAGTCAAAGTGTGAACACTATTTGTTCACAACAAAACATTCGAGTGTACTTCATCAAAAGTTAAAATTTGCAACTATCAATCGGTTTGAAAATTTGTCGCACTCGACGTCCCGACCTTCGCTGCAATTGTTACCAAAGAAGTCAGAGAAACTCCACCGCCACCAAAACTCTGCCACATCGCGCCATCGTCACCCCATTTGACCATCTCGGGGGTTATTCCGCTTCGCGGCAACCGTTTTATGGAGCATGAATTGGGTTTTAATTAATTTAATGTCATCGTATAATTCGTTGGGAGAATTGACGCCCGCGAATATTTATTTCGTTCACGAGTGGCGAACGGTGAAGTTCCAGCGCAGCACCCGGGAGAGCTGTTCATTAACATCAGGCCATCGCCATCGTCGTCACGCTGCTTTCGGTTGTTTGTTTTGGCCCGGAGTTTCTTGACAGCCGGAAAATTGCCAACCATAGTCCTCTTGAAAACTTTTCAATTGCTTTTCATTAGGTAGGTTTAGGGAGTTCAACGATTCTCGTTCGCCATACATTTCCAATCCCGCTGGGGAAGGAGGACTCCATCGAGTAACAGCTGTAACGAGTATTGCAATCATGGGGCTTGCAATTATTGGACCATCAATCCCCGACCCGTTCTTTAATGTTTGTTTCGACAATTAAAGCGCATCAGATGCTGCAAATATTCAGTTTATCCCCTCTGTGAGTGGAGCAATTCTCGACAGCTTCAATTTCGAGCCATTCTCTCATTTGTCTGCGCCACATATGGCCAACCGATTGTTCAACCAATCGATGAGTTTCCCCCACCCTCCCTTGTGATAAACTGCATTTCCAAATAAATTGAACAATGAAAGCATTCCCTTGTTCCTGGTGGAGTCACTGCGGCCGCACCAATGGGATGGGATGGCACGGAATGGCGCCACAGCAGTGCTGCTGCAGCTTCACCACTTGAAATCAATTGCTCGGAACGCCATTTATAGCAGACTGCCGAATTGAGCAATAGTTGTTCGTTTTCTCGTAACAGTGACTATTGGAATTTATTTGGTGGGGATTTTTTTTCTCTTCTGTGTGTGCCCAGAGCTTATCCAGAGTTGCCAATAATATATTTCAAAAAACTGGAAGATTGTTCTTAAAAAAAACTGGAAGATAACTGGATCCTGTTAAATCGTTTTATTTTAAGAAGTTGTACTTCGATTTATTTAAACTGATTGTTTTTACCTGTCCATTGCTTGAGAAAAAAAATTTCCTTCGAAGCTTCGTGTAGTATTTATAAGGTGAATAGAATAGCAAAAAACAGGAAGTGGGTTATATCTATGGTATAACCGCAATGGGGACGTAGGACTATCGTTGATTTAGTGATCATTTGTTTGAAGTTGAATCTGAATTCATTCTGAATGAATGAATAAATGAATATTTGGGGGACTTCGAAAACGAGAGCGTTACGTTGGAGGTACAAGGTTTTATGCATCCAATATTGGATACGAAAATGTCCTACTGATGGGGAAGAATAATCTTCAGAAGCTTTCCTGCTAATTGCACTTGATTGAAAAATCACAGAACTAAATGTATTTGGTCGCAGTATTATATGTTTAGAAAACATTAAAATAAATTCGTTTGCTTGCATGTAATTTTCAATTCCAAGGGGAACTGGCTGATTATTTTGCAGCAACGACATCTTTCCGGATTCTCCTCGATTCTTCTCGAAATTCACCAGTGGTTGATGCTAACTCGATAACCACCTGTTGATTGCACTTGATTGAAAAATCACACAATTAATTGTATTTGGTCGCAGTATTAAATGGATGGAAAACATTATAATAAACTCTTTCGCTTGAATATAATTTTCAAGTCCAAGTGGGACTGGCAGATTATTTTACAGCAACGATCACTTCATTCCGGATTCTTCTCGATAACCAGCGAACGTAAAGAGTTGCACACGTGTAAGCGTGTGGCAGTTGCTTCGATACCTCAAGCGGAACCAATTTTCGATGCTGGTACTCTCTCGGTCGTCTTCTCTTTTCCTTCTGATTGATCGGCTTTTCTGCCCTCACTCACAGTTCCAAACAAACTGCATCTCTTTCAGATCAGGTCAGGCCAGGTAATAAATCCCTCGATCCCTCGCCGTCCAGCTCGTTCAATTACGATGTTGCCTTTTCGATGTCCTCACGAAAAATGAATACGTTTCACCATCTTATATATGTTTTTTGTGCGTGTGATTGAATGGAGAGAAGGTGTGGTGTACGATGGCAATTCGGAAGGCAAACTAGAGGGGAATGAACTCTCTGAGTTTGAAACTTTCGGCAACTGAGCATTAATCGATTGAAAATTATATAATTTTCACGATGCGAAACATTTTCCGTTACGCGCATACAATATTGGATACGAAAATATCCTACTGATGGGGGAGAATAATGTTCAGAAACTATCCTGCTAATTACACTTGATTGAAAAATTACAAAATCAAATGTATTTGGTCGCTGTGTTATATGATTAGAAAACATTAAAATAAACTCTTTCGCATGAATGTATTTTTCAATTCCCAGGGGAACTGGCAGATTATTTTTCAGCAACGATTGGATCTTTCCAGGTTTCTTCTCGATAACCAGCAAACGGAAATAATTCCGCGCGTGTATGTGTGAGTGGCGGCTGCTTCGATGTCTTTCCGGGGAACCGTTTTCCGATGCTGATACTCTCTTGGTTACTTTCTCTTCTCCTTCTGATCGATCGGCTTTTCTGCGCTCCCTCACAGTTAAAACAAACTGATTGTGTTTCAGATCAGGTCAGGCCAGGTAATGAATCCCTCGATCCCTCGCCGTCCAGCTCGATCAATTACGATGTTGCCTTGTCGATGTCCTCACGAAAAATGAATACGTTTCACCATCAGAATATCGCTTATATATGTTTTTTGTGCGCGTGATTGAATGGAGAGAAGGTGTGGTGTACGATGGCAATTCGGAAGGCAAACTAGAGGGGAATGAACTCTCTGAGTTTGAAACTTTCGGCAACTGAGCATTAATCGATTGAAAATTATATAATTTTCACGATGCGAAACATTTTCCGTTGCGCGCGCATACAATATTGGATACAAAAAATTTCTACTTATGGGGAAGAATAATTTTCAGAAGCTTTCCTGTTAATTGCGATTGATTGAAAAACCACAAAACCAAATGTATTTGGTTGCAGTGTTATATGGATAGAAAACATTAGAATAAACTCTTTCGCATCAATGTATTTTTCAATTCCCAGGGGAACTGGTAGAGTATTTTTCAGCAACGATTAGATTTTTCCAAATTTTCCTCGATACTCGAAGCCCACCAGTGGTTAATGCTAACTCGATAACCACCTGTCAATAGCACTTGATTGAAAAATATTTAGTCGCAGTGTTACATGGATAAAAAACATTAAAATGAACTCTTTCGCATGAATGTATTTTTCAGTAACGATTGGATTTTTCCGGAACTTTATCGATGCTGAATGGCATCCAAACGAAGAGTTCCGCGCGTGGATGTGTGTGTGGCGGCTGCTCCGATCTCTTCCCGGGGAACCGTTAGTGACATCACTCTCCTCCTGATGGATTCTCTTCTGGCCTAAGGTACACAAACAGGCTCTTGGTGACACCGTTCATCCGCGCTTTCATGATAAACGAAGAGCTTCACCACAAAAGCGACAACATGCTCCAATCGCTGTTCAATTAGAACTGAGTGGATTTCCGAGCGGCGCTCGCTTATATACCGATTGATGATTTTAATAGCCTGTTTTGAAAGCAATTTTAAGACTATTGAAACAAGTTTTTGGATCAAAAAGTAACAAGTATATAACGCGTAGACATTTTATCTTTCGAATGAAGTGTTCATCATACCGGTTCGTTCAGTTGTTTAGGAGCTATTACTGCTCAAAATCTCGGTCTCCGGCGTAACGCTTTTGTTTTCGAAACTTTGATTTTACACCCCGGTATAGAAATGAAAGACGTAGTCCTACGTCAAAAAAAACATTAATTAACCATTCGTGCAGATCAAAACAACGTTTCGTACCACTCGAACATTACTGTGAAACAATATTTGGGGATCTTTTCTTTTAGAATCTCTAGAAAATCCGGTTATATCTGGGGAAACTTTCGAAAAATCTGGTATTTATTGCTCGACAATGTGATTAATTGAAATGCACAGGGACATGGTCTCTGGTTATAGATCACTGCATCAAACCTAACTTCAATCCACTGCTATTTTCCTTCTAACTTGAATTTTGACATTTCTGTAGTGTTTTTTTCAGACCATCTCCGTTGCCATCTTTTTCGCAATCTCGAAGAATCTCTATCTATAAAAATGGATTTCTGTCTGTCTTTCTGTCCGTCTTTCTGATTCTTATGGACTCGGAAAATACTGAGTCAATCGACGTAAAAATTGGAATATAGGCGTTTTCGGGTCCGGGGAAGGGTCTTATGACGGATCGAGACCCCCCCCACTCTCTAAGGGGGGCTGCCATACAAATGAAACACAGATTTCTGAATAACTCAAGAAATAAGCTAACAAAAGGAACCGAATTTAGTATGTAGAGGTTTTAGGAGGCAATGAATGTTTTTATTGTGGTTCGACACTCCTCCACCCTCTCTAAGGTGGGGGGTCTGTCAAACAAATGAAAAACAAATTTCTGCATAACTCAGGAACTAAGCAAACAAACGGAACCAAACTTGTCATGTAGAGGTTTTAGGAGGCAAGAAATGTTTTTATGGTGATTCAACACTCCTTCCCCCTCTTTAAGGGGGGCTGCCATATAAATGAAACAAAAACTTCTGCATGACTCAAGAACTAAGCAAGCAGACGGAACCAAATTTGTCATGTGGAGATTTTAGGGGGCAAGAAATGTTTTTATTGTGGTACTACACTACTCCCCTCTCTCCTAGGGGGGTGGGGAGTGTGATACTGTCATACAAATGAAAAACAAATTTCTGTATAACTCGAGAGCTATACGAGCAAATGGAATCCAATTTGTCATATGGAGGTTTTAGAGAGCACGATACATTTCTATGGTGTTTCGACATTCGACTTCTGCATCAAATATGTATTTCATGTAAGGGAGAAACACGAATTGTGTCTAAAAATGGATGGGTTATATCTATGATATAACCGCAAGGTTGACGTGGGACTACCTTAGCTTAGCAATCATTTGTTTGTATTGATTGACTTTTTGATTGAATGAAACAATTTCCGAATTTAATATATTCAGTTGTGAGTAAAAAGATTGAATAAATGCCATATAAGGTCAATTCATGCATTGTGATAGATTATGTTCTTCGTTATAAGTAATTTTAATGACATTTCATTTACGTTATGACAAAATATGTGAACGGAAGAATTATCAAACGATTATTTTATTTTACATTTCCCTCAGAAGGTTGCATCTCTCAAGTGTACGTACTTCTTGAACCGCGAATTCGCTTGATTTGATGAATTTCAGGCACTCAGTTTCGATTTTGATATGTACGTCAAACGCATATTATTTAATCATCACCGTTGTCAAAGAAAAGGAAAATCAAAAACAGAATCCGAGAGAATTAGGTACATCCCATTCTCAGTGATTCGCACAGCATGTATGTAGGATTCCAAAATTGAGAGTGAATTGAATTATCGATCAATAAACAATCGTCGTATGGCCGCAGGTCAAAACTAGCCAGTACTGATTAAACAGACGGCCGATAGTTTGCCGACAAAACAGTTTGAATGCGGTTTGCCGATACTGAATCGGTGAAGTGTGCGCATATGCATGTCGCTTTGTACTGATTAAGTCGGCCAGTCAAACTATCGGCCAACAAAAGCCTGCAGTCTGCGGGGGCTTTTAGAGAAACACATTTCATTCGGAACAAAAAAAAACCCCGACTTGCATGAATTTTCAATGCCAATTTCCCCATGCTCCATGAATTTGAAGTCTGTGTTAAGGAAATATATTCCAGCCAGAACAAAAATACTCCTGACTTGCATGAATTTGTAATGCCAGTTTCCCCACGCTCCATTGATTTCAAGTCTACGTTAAGGAAACACATGAGAGTCGCAACAAAAATGCCCACGACTTACATGTATTCGCAATGCCAATTTCCCCACGCTTCATGGATTTAAAGTCCGTGTTAGGGAAACACATTTCAGTCAGAACAAAAATACCCCCGACTTTCATGTATTGGCAATGCCGATTTCTCCAACGCTGCTTGGTTTTGAAGTCTGTGTTAGGGAACACATTTCGATAAGAACAAAAGTCCCCATACTTTCATGTATTTGCGATGCCGATTTCCCCAATGCTGCTTGATTTTGATGGCTGTGTTGGGGAAACCGTCAATCGGGCCAATCAAAGCGAGGTAGTCAGGGCGTTCATATAACGCTTAATGTTTCACAGTAATTCAATTGTTTATCTAATGAAAAATAACATTTTATTAATTGCGATAGATGCGTAGAAATATTCCCTATCAGTTGATGCAAACATCTTTCCGATCCAGTAAGAAATGTTCGAGTTATAAGCATTCGGAATCTTTCATTTTTTCCTGCATGTTCTGTGTTTAGGTTTTCTGTTTACCCCCTATATACTCCGGTTAGACGTAGTCCCACGTCAAAATAATTTTATATTACAATGACGAGTTTCGGTAGAAGTACTAGGAAATTTTAACAGATCTGCAATTGGACCCATGATCGCTTAGCAAGAAAACGTTAATGTTGGAATACCTACAGTTTGGCGGAACTAAGTTTGCCGGGTCAGCTAGTGTGGAATAAAAAACTTCATTTTCTTATCTTCTCTGCTTCCCACAGTTAACGCGATTGGATTTCGATTGAAAAAGACGCGATGAACAACAGGATATATAGCTCATCCAATTAATTGTACAGGTTTTCCTTTTCAGGTTACCTGAAGGTAATCTTTGCTGCATGTTGTGACACATGAGATTTTCAGATTTTCATTTCGTCGAATGGTAGATTGATGTAAACGGAAACAAAATTACTTGGGTTTTATATTCATATCAATTGGAGACAATGGAGCACATTGACCCTATAATCTTCTGTACTTTAGAATGATTTGGGGTACCTATAACACCTGATATTCATATGAACTCAAAGCCAGCATAGCACGCGGTCTCTATGAACCATTTTGGATAAGATTTCTTGGGGGGGCTGCCATGTAAATGAAACACAAATTTCTACATTACTCGAGAATTAATCAAGAAAATGCAACCCAATTAGGCATCTGGAGGTTTTAAGGTGCAATAAATCTTTCTATGGTGGTTAGACACTCCTCCCCCTCTCTTAGGGGAGAGGGGGTTGCCATGCAAATGAAACTCTTTTTTTTTTGTATTACTCGAGAACTAATCAAATAAATGAAACCAAATTAGGTATATGGAGGTTTTAGGGCGCAATAAATGTTTCTATGGTGGTTAGATACACCTCCCCCCTCTCTAAAGGGGTCTCCCATACAATGGAACACAAATGGAAATTGTGTTATGGTAGAAGTACTAGGAATTTTTAGTAAAAGTTAAATTCAACGGGGTCGATTAGAAGATCAATCAATGAACAGTTCTGCGATTGAACTCATGAACTCATGAGCGTGAATATTTTTTTTATTTTTTTTTCCAAAATATATATTTTTATAAAGGCTCATATGGCGTTAGCCTCACGGGGCCGGGAGTTCAATGCAATTTTTCTTATTATCTATGTTAGTAATATGCAACCGATTACTCGCGGTTGGCTCGAGGTTAGTATTACAAGTGTTTTCGTAATTAGGATGTTGCTGTCTCCAATGCTCTGTACGTGTGCCCGACACGGGATACTTCCTATTGGGATGCAGCTGACCATTAATCAGCAACGCCCCCCTAGTCTGTACCTCATATCTAGCGTGGTGCGTCTTTCTCGACTCGAGGAATCCAGGATAGAATGGTCACTAGCCGGCGCAATCATCAGTTCGTGTAGAGTTGTCATGAGCGGTACAACTTTTGGGTCTTGTTGAATGATCAGTGGACTGCACAACCTTTGGCCCGTGTGTCTGTAAAGAGTGTGTGTATGTATTGCCGCGACTAAGTAAAAGTTTATCGATCGGATAGGAGGGATATGAAACGGGGACACAACGAAGGAAACATCATTAAACGTTGACATCGGCGTTTCTGAGGAACAGGTATAGATGAAGCAGAAGATCAGGATCACGGCTACCTAAGATATCCCGGACGGGGATATCCGATTGTCTGCCTTGTGCTCTTAGTGCTCTAGAGAGCTGAGAGCGAGCAGCATGGAACCGGATACACGACCAGACAATATGCTCGATGTCGTGGTAGCCATCGCCACAATCACAAAGATTGTTTGCTGCGAGCCCAATGCGATAGAGATACGCGTTTAGGTTGTAGTGATTGGACATAAGCCGAGATATCACGCGAATGGAATCACGACCTACATTCAATCCCTTGAACCATGCACTCGTCGAGACCTTAGGGATAATCGTGTGTAACCAACGACCGAACTCATCACCACTCCACATGCGCTGCCAACTAACGAGTGTGTCCTGACGAGGAATGTGAAAAAAATCATTATAGGCAATTTGCCTTTCAAAAAGTGTGCCTTCTGAAGCGCCCACCTTAGCTAGCGAGTCCGCTTTCTCATTCCCCGGAATCGAGCAATGAGAGGGAACCCATGCTAAGGTAATCTTGAATAATTTTTCGACCAAAACACTCAATAGTTGTCTTATTCTTGTTAGGAAATAAGATGAGCGTTTATCAACCTTCATTGAGCGGATTGCCTCTAATGAGCTGAGACTGTCTGAAAAAATAAAATAGTGGTCGATGGGCAATGTTTCAATGATCCCCAGTGGGTAGTATATCGCACCCAGTTCAGCAACATACACGGAACAAGGATCTTTGAGTTTGAAAGAGGCACTGGAATTTTCATTGAAGATGCCAAAGCCAGTGGACCCGTTTATGAATGAACCGTCAGTAAAGAACATTTTATCAGATCTAACTATGCCCCCATATTCTGCCGAAAATATCGGCGGAATAGAATCTGAGCGTAGATGATCTGGGATTCCATGGATTTTTTGTCGCATGGACAGATCAAAAATGACAGAGGAATTGCAAAAGTATGGGAAGCAAACTTGGTTGGAGATGCCCGGTGAAGGGTGCACTTCATGGGTAAGGTACTCATGGTATAGAGACATAAAACTTGACTGAGGAGTCAGTTGGAGTAGATTTTCGAAGTTATCAATCACCAATGGATTCATGATCTTGCAACGGATGAGAAATCTGTAGGATAATTCTGTGAACCGAAGAGTAAGCGGGGGTACTCCTGCCAAAACTTCGAGACTCATCGTATGTGTCGAATGCAAACACCCCATGGCTATACGCAAGCAACGATATTGTATTCTCTCCAGCTTGAGAATATGAATCCTGGCAGCTGATCGGAAGCAAAAACTGCCATATTCTAACACTGATAATATCGTTGTTTTGTACAACTGAATGAGGTCTCCTGGATGGGCACCCCACCATGTTCCGGTAATTGTTTGGAGAAAATTGATTCTTTGCTGGCATTTCTGTTTCAAATACGCAATGTGTCTCCCCCAGGTACACTTAGAATCAAAATATACACCCAGGTATTTGAAAAACATAGAGTGTTGGATCGTTTTGCCGGATAGGTGAAGCTGGAATTGGGCGGGTTCGTGCTTCCTAGAAAAAACGACCATTTCAGTTTTCTCCGTAGAGAATTCGATACCCAGCTTGAGGGCCCACGTGAACAGATTGTTCAGGGTATCTTGCAACGACTTTTGCAGAACGACGGGATTAGTACCCGTGATGGAAATAACTCCATCGTCTGCAAGTTGTCTCAGCGTGCAGTCTCTAGTTAGACAATCATCTATATCATTGACGTAAAAACTGTACAAGAGGGGGCTTAGGCAGGAGCCTTGTGGTAGGCCCATAAAACTGTATCGAGAAGATTTCAAGCTGTCATGATTGAAAAACATGTGCTTTTCTGACAGTAAATTGTACAGGAAATTATTCAGAATTGGTGAAAGTCCACGATTATGAAGTTTCTCTGAGAGAATTTCCATGGAAACTGAATCAAATGCCCCTTTGATATCGAGAAAAACGGAAGCCATTTGTTCTTTGCGAGCAAATGCGATTTGGATTTCAGAAGATAGCAGCGCCAGACAATCGTTCGTCCCTTTACCTCGGCGGAAGCCAAACTGCGTATTTGACAGCAAATTGTTCGCTTCAACCCACTTGTCCATTCAGCTCGCGCAGTCCGAAGACATCGGTCGCAAATTTGTTCGCGTCTATCATATAGTGGAGATTATACCGTTATCAGTGGCTGGTGAAGTTATTTCGCCCTAACGGGGTTCTCTTTATTGCGCGAGTGAGAAGAGCAGCAATCACAACCAGCGTGAGGAAGAAGTTCTCCACCGCGGGCGCGGTGCGTGTGCCGTATCATCGCTGTGTGTGCTTTATCATCGTCATCGATTCCATCATCGTGTGGTGGTGCGATTTACCGTTGCAGCTGTACCGAGCGATTGCCACGCGGTTCGATTGGGACACCGTTTCATTTCATTCGCATTGGTGTGCGATTTAGGTATAATATATATATATTAGGTTTAGGAAGATAGAAGAATTCAAAATTATATTATTTCATATCTGCCGTAATGGCAGAAGGTCAAGTTGAAATGGAGATTGAAACTACTGTTTCCTCCTCACTAGCTACAACGGGGGCTGGGAAGTCGCTCAAACGCGTTCCCCCCTCAGAAGATGTCTCTTCAGAGAAAGAGTTAATTAACCTCAACAAGCCCCCCTCAAGAAAATTGGCAAACTTTTCCTCTTCGCCCCCTCCATCTCACGCTTCCGTTCAACTCCCGAACTTGCCTCCCAGTCCTACTGATCCCACTCCCGCTCAACAATCGACCTCGTCCTCCCCCTCAGTTGTTTCCTCTCCTCGTGTCAAGGTCTATCCAGACGATGCACCTGGAACTGGTCCATGGGTTGTTTTTTTCCGGCCCAAACCTAAAAGAAAATCTATTAATGTCATTCAGGTTTCGAAAGATCTGGCAAGATTTTATTCCTCCGTGGTCGAAATCTCTAAGGTTAGGCCGAACAAACTGCGTGTTGTCGTGAGTGATCGGAAACACGCAAATGCAATTGTGATCGACGAGAGGTTCACCCTAGAGTATCGTGTCTACGTGCCCTCCCATGACGTAGAAATCTCGGGGGTGGTAACTGAAACGGGACTGACGTGCCAATTGATAAAAGAAGGAGTTGGTAAATTCAAAAGACTCCCTTTGGTGGGCGTTAAAATTTTGGACAGTCGCCAACTAGGTAAAGTATCCCAAGAAGAGGGAAAAACGAAATTCACGCCGTCAGACTCGTTTCGTGTAACTTTTGCTGGTTCGGCCCTCCCTGACTACGTCATGGTGGACAAATTGAGACTGCCTGTGCGACTCTTCGTGCCAAAGCCCATGACTTGCAACAAATGCAAGTCAGTTGGTCACACTTCAGATTATTGTGCCAACAAGGAGCGCTGTGCAACTTGCGGAGAGCAACATGTGGGGGAATCCTGCAGTGCGACTGAGCATAAGTGTCCATATTGCGGGGGATCCCCACACGTGCTCTCAGCTTGTGAAACTTACAAGAGTCGCTGGGAGAAACAGAAGCGCTCTTTGAAGGAACGCTCAAAACGCACTTTTGCGGATATTTTAAAGGGCGCTTCTCCACTTGCCCAACAACAATCAATCAACACTCAAAATGTCTTCGCCACGTTGCCCGTTGACGAAATGGAAGCGGACACAGCTAACGGGGGCACACCGTTCATTTTCCAAGGGAATCCCCGGCGCAAAAATGTGACCACTCCCAAAGTTCAAGGACAAGCCCCACCGGTTATACCCCCTGTTAGCATGTCTAAAAAATTGAGTGCAGCGGACAAGCAAAATCAGGTTCCTCCTGGTTTCCGTGGGAATGGTTCACCTTTGAACGGCCCAGCACTCGAGGGGACATCAAAAACCCCAACTGTCCCTGTTTTTCCGTCTAGTTCAACTTCCCAATCGGGATTTATAAAGTTGACTGACCTTGTGGATCAAATCTTCACGTGTTTTAACGTTTCCGACTCCATCAGAACCATTGTCATCTCAATGCTTCCAGACAATTTTGCAGCAATTGATGCAAACATGGCCCCTTCTTGCAATGATTATCTCTCTTGATGTCTAATTTAAATAGAGAGGTCGGAGATATCACTGTTTTACAGTGGAATTGTCGTAGTCTTATCCCTAAATTGGATACTTTCAAATTTCTAATTCATAAATTCAATTGTGATGTTTTTGCTCTGTCCGAAACCTGGCTCTCTTCTCAAAATGATCTCTCTTTCCACGATTTTAATATAATACGCTTGGACCGCGATGACAGATACGGAGGGGTACTATTGGGGATTAATAAGTGCCACCCATTTTTTAGAATTGAACTTCCACCTATTGGAGGGATCGTAGCTGTTGCTTGTCATGCAAACATCAGAGGCAAAGACCTCTGTATTGTCAGTTTGTATTGGCCTCCGAGAGCTGCGGTTAGCCGCAAGCAACTTGTTGACATGTGCTCACTCCTTCCTGAGCCACGATTGATCTTGGGAGACTTCAACTCTCACGGAACTGCCTGGGGGGAACAGTACGACGACAATCGTTCATCGTTGATATATGACCTTTGTAACAGCTTCAATATGACCGTTTTGAATACTGGGGAAACAACACGTGTACCTAAACCTCCTGCTAACCCGAGTGCTCTTGACCTCTCGCTTTGCTCGAATTCACTATCGTTAGATTGCAAGTGGAATGTAATCCAGGATCCCAACGGTAGTGATCACTTGCCAATCAAAATTTCCATCACCATTGGGTCGAATTCTTCTGAATCTATAAACATGGCATATGACCTCACAAGACACATTGACTGGAAAAAATATGCGGACGCGATTGCTCTAGCCATCAATTTCAGAGATGGTTTACCTCCATTGGAGGAGTATAACTTCCTTTCTCGTTTGATCTATGACAGCGCGGTTCGCGCTCAAACGAAACCCATCCCAGGCTCCACTATTCGTCGAAGGCCTCACAATCCATGGTGGGATAGCCAATGTTCCAAGCTTTATCAGGATAAATCGAACGCATTTAAAGCTTTTCGAAAACGTGGAACCATTGACAATTTTCAAACGTATTTGGACCTTGAAAATCAATTTAAAAACTTGATCAAAGGGAAAAAGCGTGCTTATTGGCGAACTTTCGTTGGAGGTTTGTCACGAGAAACGTCAATGAAAAAATTATGGAAAGTGGCTCGAAACATGAGAAATCGCTCTTCATCGAATGAAAGCGAAGAATATTCACATCGATGGATTTTTAAATTTGCACGGAAAGTTTGTCCCGATTCCGTTCCTGTGCAAAAAATTGTTCGAGATATACCACAAGATAGGTGCGATCTTGATTCCGAGTTTTCGATGGTAGAATTCTCTCTTGCTCTCCTTTCTTGCAACAATTCGGCTCCAGGAAAAGATAGAATTAAGTTCAACTTGCTGAAAAACCTCCCTGATGTGGCGAAACATCGCTTGTTGAATTTATTCAATCAGTTTCTGGAGCATAATGTTGTTCCAGATGATTGGAGACAAGTGCGAATTATAGCTATTCAAAAACCCGGAAAACCCGCGTCCGACTTCAATTCGTACCGCCCAATAGCAATGCTGTCTTGTATACGGAAATTGTTGGAGAAAATGATCTTGTTTCGCCTTGATCGTTGGGTTGAAACGAATGGCTTACTCTCAGATACACAATATGGGTTCCGCAGGGGCAAGGGGACGAATGATTGTCTTGCGTTGCTTTCTTCAGAAATTCAAATGGCTTACGCCGGAAAAAAACAAATGGCTTCAGTATTCTTGGACATAAAGGGGGCCTTTGATTCTGTTTCAATAGAGGTTTTGTCAGACACATTACACTCTCGGGGTCTACCGCCTCTATTGAATAATATGTTGTATAACTTGCTTTGTGAGAAACATTTGAATTTTTCTCATGGAGATTCGGCAGTAAGTCGGGTCTCTTACATGGGCCTCCCTCAGGGCTCATGTTTAAGCCCCCTTTTGTACAACTTCTATGTAAGCGACATTGACAATTGCCTTACACAAAATTGCAGCTTAAGACAACTTGCAGATGATGGAGTAGTGTCTGTCGTAGGATCAAAAGAATCCGACCTGCAAGAACCCTTACAAGATACATTGAACAATTTTTCAACCTGGGCCATTGGGCTAGGGATCGAATTCTCCACGGAGAAAACAGAGATGGTGGTTTTTTCTAGGAAGCATAAACCAGCAAAACCAAAGCTTCAACTTTTGGGTAAACCGATCACTCATGCTATGTCATTCAAGTATCTTGGGGTCTGGTTCGACTCCAAATGTACTTGGGGGGCCCATATTAGGTATCTGAGTAAAAAATGCCAACAAAGAATAAACTTTCTCCGTACAATTACCGGCACCTGGTGGGGAGCCCATCCAGAAGATCTTATAATGTTGTATCGAACAACTATTCTCTCAGTGATGGAGTATGGCAGTTTCTGTTTTCAATCAGCTGCCAAAACACACCTCATTAAACTCGAGCGAATTCAGTATCTTTGTCTCCGTATCGCGTTGGGATGTATGCCCTCAACGCATACCATGAGTTTCGAGGTTTTGGCAGGCGTACTCCCACTAAAAGATCGCTTCAATTTATTATCTCTTCGGTTCTTCATCCGGTGTAAGGTCATGAACCCATTGGTGATCGGAAATTTTGAGCAGCTGATCGGGCTAAATTTTCATTCTGGATTCATGACTTCATATCATGAATTCATCTCCATGCAGGTTGATCCTTCTTCGTATATTCCCAACCGTGTTTGTTTTCCTGACTACATCAATTCCTCTGTACATTTTGATCTGTTCATGAAGGAGAAAATCCATGGAATTCCAGATTATCATCGATCGGGGATCGTTCCTACGATCTTCAATGCAAAATATGGGCGTATCAATTGTGATAATATGTACTTTACTGATGGGTCCTCTATGAATGAGTCCACAGGATTTGGAGTGTTCAACGAATTTTTTAGCACCTCACACAGTCTTCAGAATCCTTGCTCAGTGTATATTGCTGAATTGGCAGCAATACACTGGGCGCTGGACAGCGTCGCCTCACGACCTGTTGAACACTATTACATTATAACGGATAGTCTTAGCTCTGTCGAAGCTATCCGTTCAGTGAGGCCGGAAAAGCACTCGCCGTACTTCCTTGAGAGAATACGAGAAATTTTGAGTGCTTTAACCAGACGCTGTTATGTCATTACCTTTGTCTGGGTCCCCTCACATTGCTCAATTCCGGGTAATGAGAGGGCTGACTCATTGGCAAAGGTAGGTGCAATTGAAGGCGATATTTATCAGCGTCAAATCGCCTTCAATGAATTTTATTCTTTAGTCCGTAAAAATACCATCGTTAAATGGCAACGTAAGTGGAACGAAGATGAATTGGGTCGGTGGCTTCATTCGATTATCCCTAAGGTTAGCCTCAAACCATGGTTCAAAAGTCTGGACTTGAGTCGGGACTTTATTCGCACCTTCTCTCGACTCATGTCCAATCACTGTTCGTTAGACGCGCTACTCTTTCGTTTTAATCTTGCCGATGGCAATATCTGTGCTTGTGGCCAAGGTTACCACGACATCGAACACGTTGTTTGGTCGTGCGAGGTGTATCTTGTTGCCAGATCGAATTTAGAAAACTCTCTTCGGGCCAGAGGAAGACAGCCCAATGTGCCGGTGAGAGATGTGTTGGCTCGGTTAGACCTTGATTACATGTCCCAAATATACGTCTTCTTAAAAGTTATCGATCTTCGTGTGTGATTGTCCTTATATCCTTATATTTTCCTTTTCCTTTTCCTTCGCGAGAAATTGAATCCCTTCTTACTAACAATAGAATAAGGTGAAATGTAAATACATGTTAGATATAAGATAGGCTTAAGAATTGAGTATGATGAATGTGAGTGTGAACATTGTCAACATATCCTTATATCCCTTCCTTTTCCTGAAAAAAATGTCACCCTTCTAAACTCGAGCAAACCGCGAGTAATCGGTTCTCTACTTCATTAACACTAGAATTAATGAAAAATGATTATATATACTTGTAACAATACAGATAGGAGTTTGGCTCCTTTAAACTTATGTAACTGAGCCTGTAAAAATAAAAAAAAAAATAAAAAAAAAACCCACTTGTCCAAACGAAGTAGAATCATTTTCTCTAACAATTTACGAATACAGGATAACATTGCAATCGGCCTATACGAGTTGTGATCGCAAGCCGGCTTGTTGGGTTTCCGTATGGCTATCACTCTCACTTGTCTCCAGTCATGCGGGACAATATTCAGCTCCAGAAACTTGTTGATCAAGTTCAGCAAACGCTGTTTTGCCAAGTCGGGAAGATTCTTCAACAAGTTGAATTTAATCTTGTCCGACCCCGGAGCTGAATTGTTACATGAGAGGAGGGCAATTGAGAATTCCACCATCGAAAAATTCTCAAGCGTGAATATTTCAAGGTATTGATAACAAAAAACAAATTTTCCTTATATCCCTTCCTTCTTTTAAAAATATGTAAACCTTCTAAACTCGAGTACACCGCGAGTAATCGGTTTCCCACCTTACTAACCATAGATGTAAGAAAATTGTTTATATATATATATATATATATATATATATTTATATATATATATATATATATATATATATATATATATATATATATATAGTTTTGAAATTATATTTAAGAATTCGGCTCCTTTAAACTTAAGTAAGTGAGCCTGTAAAAATAAACGAATTAATAATAAAAATTTTTTGGGCGAGACGAAGTTTGCCAGGTCAGCTAGTCTATATATATAAAAATGGGTTTCTGTCTGTCTTCTGATTATTATGGACTCGGAAACTACTGAACCGATCGACATGTAAATTGATATATAGGGGTTTTTGGGGTCGGGGAAAGTTTTTATGATACTTCGAGACCCCTCCCCCCTCTCTAAGGGGGGGCTGCCATACAAATGAAACACAAATTTCTACATTAATCAAGCAAATGAAATGAAATTTGGAATGTGGAGGTTTTAAGGTACAATATTCTATAATGGTTAGGTACTCCTCCCCCTCTTTGAGGGGAGGCTGCCGTACAAATGAAACACGAATTTCTACATCACACGAGAATTAATCAAGCAAATGAAATCAAATTAGACATATGGAGGTTCTAGGGTGCAATGAATGATTCTATGGTGGTAAGACACTTAACCCCCTCTCTAAGGGGGAGCTGCCATACAAATGATAGACAAATTCCTGCATAACTCAAAAGCTTATCAAACAAATGGTGCCAAACTTGGCATGCGAAGGTTTTAGGGGACACGAAACGTTTCTATGCTGAATAGACAATCCACCCCCCTTTCTAAGGAGGGGAATAGAGGATACTGCCATACAAATGAAGCATACATTTCTGCGTAACTCGAGAATTAATCAAGCAAACGGAACCAAATTTGGCATATGGAGGTTTTAGGGAGTAATAAATGTTTTTATGGTGGTTTGACACCCCCTACCCGTCTCTAAAGAGGGGTGGGGAGGTTGCTGAATAACTCGAGAACTAATCAAACAAATGGAATCAAACTTAGCATATAGAGGTTTTAGGGATCGATAAACGTTTCTATGGTAATTCGAGCCTCCTTTTCTCTCTCTAAAGAGGGGCTCCCATACAAATGAAACACAAATTCCTGCATAACGCGAGAACTAATCAAGCAAATTGAGCCATATTTAACATGTGGAGGTTTTAGGGGGCACGAAAGGTTTCTATGATGGTATGACACCCCTTCCTTCTCTGGAAAGAATGGCGGGTCCATTGAAAATAATGCACATATTCCAACTAAACATGACAATTGAAAATTTTTCGGAGAACTCTGAGGGAAAATTCGAAAAAAATCAGTTCGCATATGTTCTACAATTAAATATTGACAAGCGTTGTTAGTCCATTTGATGTTTGCGGTAACGAAATTGATCTTCGTTCGAAAGTGGAAATGGATTTTAATGTGATGAAACGCACTCCTATATCGTCTTCTATCTATATAAATAAAAATGGATCACCGAATGTGTTGATAAGAACAAAACTCGAGAAAGGAATTGTCCGATTTAGGGCTGTCTTCATTCTATCATATTTTCTGTATCAAACATTTATTCCACGTAACGGAGAAACATGTTATTTGCAAGTGGATGAAAAATCTTGCACGAGAATTGTGCCTGAAAATAATCTGATCTAGAAGTACTGAAATTATATATTAAAAATAATTTTAAAGGGCAGACTAGAAGATCAATCAATGAACAGTTATGCGATTGGACCCATGAACGTGCGCTTAGTAAGAAAACGTGGATGTGATAACGAAAAAAAAGTCACAGAAGGTTGTGTCCGAGACACAACCGCATAGTTGACGTAGGATTACGTTAGGCTATCTGTCGCATGCTGATTTTGGATGTTTGAAAAAATATATTGTTAAACTCTTTGATAATGATCTGATGGCCCTGAAAAGGGCCGTTTGATTTGGTTGTTGGGTATTTTTTGTTCATTTCACCAGTGTTACAATCGAGCTTTCGGTATCAGTGATAGAAAGTTGTTTCAGCTCCGATGCACGTTTACGAGATTGGCGCTCATATTGCGTATATTCCGACATATTCACTCGCGTAAAACTTTATGGAGCAACAAAAACAACAATTCACTTCTGTTGTTTTTTTGGCAGCGGTAGCTTTTCCGGAGCCGCTGCTGCTTATTTCTGTTTTTATTTTGGTGGTTTTCGTTGACACCATCACGTCGAGCTAAACAGCGAATAGGGAATTTGATACACTGGATATTGTCATGTAGAACCTTGCGATACGCTTCGATCCTCCTTTGCCTTCCTTGCCGCATGAAGTCATGTTGGTTGATGTTGATCTGATGTGACCACACTTAAAACACTAAAAACATATATGTTTACCGATCTGAGCGTCGAACAAAATGAGAAATCTGACTGAGCAGCAGCATCAGCAGAAAGAGAGAACATGCCTGAAACTTTCTGCTCATGATGTTTGCTGTTGCCATCAGTACTGGACCGATGCGGGACACAGCTCGATTGTTGATATTAGGCCTCGATGTTTACCGCCGCTGCTGCTTCTACTGCCACTTAAGTTCGATATGAGACACAGCTCAATTGTTGGCCGCTCAGATTCGATGCTCGTCTTGAAGTTCACTGCTGCACTTTCACGATTCCAAGAAGCGTGTGCTCGCACTTCTGATGGAGAGAGCATGCCCGAAATGCTCCGCTCGCGATGCTTGCTGCTGCCACTAGTAGAGTAGTAGTAGTTTGTCGCTGCTTATACTGCCATAGAAGCTTGATGTGAGGCACACCTAGCCTATTGACCACACAGCTTCGATGCTCGTCTATATATTAGCCGCGTCCACCGCTGCTGCTCTCCACTGTTGTCCGTTCCACGTCCGTTGTAAAAATGAATAAAATCCACGAACGCTCCATCCTTTTATATCATTTGATATTTGTGAAGTAGGCGCCTCCTCCTCGATTGTCATGCAGCTTGCCGGTGAACGAACAAATCGGGCGCGAAAAAGAAATGACGTCAATTTCGATCAATCAGGCCTAGGTATCTTCTGTTTGGATAGTGGTTGAGATTTTTTAATTGTTCGATTGTTAGTTACATTATATATATAATTTTATTCAATGTGAAAAATTATTATGGATTGCCGACAACGTATGATGCAATGTATGTTTCTGTATGATAAGTTTCCTGTTAGTTGCACATGATCAAAGAAAATGTAAAAGTAAACAGTATTTTTGATCGTAGTTTTATATCATTTTTATGATAAGTGGAAAACAATAAATTAAACTCTTTCGTTTCAAAGCAATATCGAAAGTCCTGAGAAGAACTGGAATGGTTAAATGGGTTGCGTGCTAATGTAATGAGGTTTCAGTCGGATGTAGTAGTTGTTAACTTTTTGGGAGCGGTAGTTTTTTCGGAGTCGCTGCTGCTTTCCTTGGCTTTGACATCTTCGGCTTCTGTGCGACGGTTTGCAAGGGTTCCGTTGACACCATCACGGTGAGCTAAACAACGGATAGCGGGTTTGATACACTGGATGTTGCCATGTGGAACCTTGCGATACACTATTCCTTAACCGGGTCCTTTGTCTCCTTTACCTCCATAACCGCATCCAATTGTATTGGTTGATGTGAACAGGAGTACCAGCAATGCACACTAGAAATACATATGTTTATCGATCTGAGCGTCCAATGAATGAGAATGAGAAATCTGACTGAGTAGCAGCAGCAGCAGTAGAGAAAGAGAGCATGCCTGAAACTCTCTACTCATGATGTTTGTTGTTGCCAACAGTAGAGGACCGATGCGAGACACAGCTCGATTGTTGAGGTTTAGCCTTGATTTTTACCGCTGCTGCTGCTGCTACTGCCACTTATGTGAGACACAGCTCAATTGTTGGCCGCTCAGATTCGATGCTGCACTTTCACGATGCCAAGAAACGTTCTCGCACTTCTGACGAAGAAAGCGTGCCTGAAACGATCCGCTCGTGATGCTTGCTGCTGCCACTAGTAGTAGACCGGTTTCAACAACCGTTGCTACTGTTTGCCGCTACTTATGCTGCCATAGAAGCTCGATGTGAGACACAGCTCGCATTTTGACCGCTCAACTTCTATGCTCGCCTATATATTAGCCGCTTTCACTGTTGCTGCTCTCCACTTGTTGTTGTCCGTTCCACGTCCGTTGTAAGAATGAATGAGATCCACGAATGCTCCTTGCTTTTATATCATTTGGTATGTGTGATGTAGGCGCCTCCTACTCGATTGCCATGCAGCTTGCCGGTGAGAGAACGAATCGGGCGCGAAAAAGAAATGACGTCAATTTAGACCAATCAGGACTGGGTATCTCTGTTTGGATAGGGGTTGAATTTTTTCAATTGTTCGATAGTTAGTTGTATGATATATACTATTTTATTCAATGTGAAAAATTGTTATGGAGTGCCGTAATCGTTTGATGCAAAAATCTCATCAATCCATCATGAAATGAATGAGTAACAAGCGTTTGAAATTGGACATTTTTCACGATGCGATCGATTTTCATTTTTCAATTTGTACCCCAATATGTTCCCGAAAGACGTAATCCTACGTAAAAATTTTGGGTGGGACGAAGTTTGCCGGGTCAGCTAGTATATAATATTAATATAAACTCAAAGACAGTGTAACACGTTGCTGCTTGGGTAAGCACCACAACGTATTGAATTTGTAAGTTTAGTGTTTGTTTTAGAATTAGCGAATTTTTCAAGTGCGAAATTGGTTCTTGCGAAATGTTTTCGCTAAAGTCATGCACATTGAATTACGAAATCTTGCGAATTTGTCAAACTATCGTCTTTACAACGAAAACAAGTTGTACGAGAATGGTGAAACAGATTCATGTTACTCACAAATGTGAGTTCAAGTTTATCTCGAACTCGATACAATTAAATATTAGTAAATTCAGTAGAGTATAAATATAAATTCAGAAAATTATTTAGCATTCTGCAGCAAGCTTGAATATTGCTTGCATCTTTCCATCGATGTGAAGCTGAGCGAATTTTGTTATGTCCTGTCGCACCCATCTTCATTGTCTTGTTCCAACTTTATAATGTGAGCAAAGGCAACTGTCAAAGCAACGCGAATTCGTATTTTTTTCGCAGCAAAAGCTTGGGAAGTTCTATCTTCTCTCGCTCTTTCGCAAGAGATTCCTCGCTTCGTTCTGATTGGTTGGCGGAAAAAATTCGCGTAAAATTATCTTCATTGTAAAGGGTTGAAAGACAAGCTGAATGGCGGGTTTACATTAGGGAGATCTATAGCTATAGATGGATTTATTCACGTGAAAATAGGTGTAAACGGGTGAGAATAAATATGATACACTTATTCGAGGTATATATAACTTGAACAAATTCAGCATATGTAAACGCTTGAGAATTTCTCACTGATAAGAAATCACTAAAGTTGGATGCAGTTCTATTTCAGGTGAATAAATTCACCTAAAATATGAATATATTCATTATAGAAGTTCACGCTAGTGTAAACGATTGATGCGATTTCTATAAATCTCATCATATTTCTTCACATGAATATATTACTAGTCTAAACCCACCCTAAGGTGAAGGTGGAAGCTAGCCATTGTAGAAGTATAGGTAAACCCACGTGTAAAAATGGGGTAATAGTGTTTGTGAGAGAAGAGCAAAGCACACGTAAATAGATCAATTCACTTATCAGACTGTGTGGTGCTTCATTGACACGAGTCATTGAATACATTTGAAAAAAATAACAATTCAATACAAAAGTAAAATGTATGAACGATATGCTCCGATGATCAATTGCAAATATAAATATATGTAAAAGGTGCATTTGCATATGAAGTAAAATTCTGATTATACGCGAGCGTAACATGAGCAAATTTTTAACACAGGCTCTTTCGGTATTAACAAGTTCTTCCGCATAGTAACTCGATGTTGATAATTTACTAATATTTTCCTTCGTTGATCGTATTGTTTTCACATATTCACGTTGCAGAGCCTTAACCCTTCTCTTCGTTGGCCGAGGCATTTTGATTGAATGTAATACTTTTCCGTTTACTGTTTTTGGAAGCATAGGCAGCCGTGGCAGTGTTCCGAGCTCTGCAATACAAGTTTCTTACCCAATGTTAAAGTTGCTAAAACTTACATTATAGACCCATTAAACGTAAAAATAATAATTGTATTGATATTGGATTGATAACACAATTTTATTCTATTGATTTTCATGACATGAAACGCTATGACTCAGGAATAACATTTTATTGAGTGGTTTTTATAGCTGTTTCGATGATGGTATCTGGCATCAGTGTCGAAAAAATAACGATGCTTTCACCAATACAAACAAAACCATTGCCGAAGATTGAAAAATGGAAATATAACTTTCGGAGCACTTGCTCGAGTTTTCCGACGTTTTTCACTATACAGTGCGACAGCAGATGGAAATTTGATATCTTGTGAGTAGTCGATCAGAGTTCGGTTGATATTTCTTGATGGGAAGTGTGCGAAAACAATCATTTTCTTCACACTGTTTCGCAAAATAATTGATTTTCGGGCGAGGGGTGAGGGAGGGTGATGAAAGAAATGAGCGCCATTGTGGCAGCCATTTGTGGCTAGTTTCCACCTTCACCTTAACACTAGATAGCCCGAGGAAGTCATTTTGACAGCTTTCAAATTTCAATTAGAAAAATACCTATTATACCTATATTGCCCAGGAGCGGTCATTTTGACTGCTTGGGAATTTTAGATAATCAAATGACTCTCACTATTGAATTGAGTGAATTTCATATATGAATAGTTCGGCTTTGTATTGAAATGACAGTTTTCACATACAAGTAAATGGTAAATTGTGGACTTAGGCATATACTTGATAAGTTTCAATTTCTGTGAAGCTAAAGTAGTACTTGTTGTTTCGTTCTCTATGCAGCGATTCTGGTGCTAACAAGTTGTTTATTTTACGTCTTTTGACCCATAAATTCAGGAAATGAATATGAAATAGAACTGAGTTATTGGAAAATCTGAAGAACATAAATGAAAATTGTTCCGATATAGAATCAGATGCAACAAGTTCTGAATCACCATCTGAAGATGAAGCGGATTATATTCAAAGTGAAACATTTGATACTGAAGATAACGATGAATAGTCAATCATCAATGATGAACATGAAAGTATCATCAATATGCTCAAAATAAGGTGTAGGATACTAAGTAGCTCAGACTCTGGAGCAGAAACAACTGAAAACACCTTTCAGAGGACCGAAGCCGATGGGTTGTAATAACCATATTATCAAACATATTAAAAAGTGCACAGCAGAAGAAGGCTGCCAAATTTTGAGGAACGATTGGACAACAGTAATACCGGAAATACATGCATATATTGGGGTTTATATGCTCGTGGAACTTACAAGGTATAAAAAAATAAAACTGGTTTATTTCTACTTACCAAAGCGGGATCCCATGTTTTGAGCAAATTGAGGCCACAGGAAAGTTCTAGCAAATCCTACTATTTATTCGCTTTGACAAAATGACTAAAAAAGTAGACGCCTACAAACAAATAAATTCGCCTCGGTCTCGGAAAATAGTCAGGCTTGCTATCGACTGAAATGGAACAGTCGATGAACAATTATTTCCGTCATAGACCAGGTGCAGGTTTACACTGTATATGCCAAATAAACCGGAAAGAGTTCTTGTTTCAATTCGCAAAACAGATTTTTACCGAATACAAAGCAGCAAGACATTAAAATTTCATCTGAATATGAAGACGCACAAAGATCAACTGCAAACTTATCAGATGTAAACCATTCTAACAAACGCTAATTTTTTTAAATACGACTTTGCTGCAACTATAAAACAAAAATAGAAATGATACTGATAAAAAATGTCAAAAGTATACGTGCGGAAGATTTACACATAAAAAGATTTCCATTCTCCTTTGTAAAAAAAAGTTCAAATAATAATGCATGATTTTTTCCCAAGTGATTTTTTTTTCAATTGTTGATATTTACTAATAACTTGTTTTATAACTTATAAATTATTGAAAATTAATTTATAAATTATTGAAAATTAATTTAAAACCTATTTCTTTACATATTATTTATTCTTTCAAAGCAGTCATTTTTCAAAGCAAAGCAGTCATTTTGACTGCTTTTGGGCAATCTAGGTACACCAAGGTTTTTTTACGCGGTTTTTTTACGAGGTACGTATCCCCACGTATAAAAAAAACTGGGTGTATATATAAAGTTTCAATCTTTCTAGTGTTAAGCAGGAGAAAAAAAAACACTGGGAGTGTGTAAGGAAAGAAAGATCGATCCAAGGTAAATACACCTTGAATCTATCGAACGAAAAATGTCAAAAAACAAAATTATTCAAGGAATTAGGATAATATTTATGCATTGTGAATTTATTTCACATAAAATTAGTAAAACTGAAGCACACTTACAAAAAAAACTGGATAAAACTGCACAATATCTAAAAAAACTGGAAGATTTTAGGGTTCAACTGTTTGACTGGATCGACGAAAAAAAACTGGAAGAATCCAGTTTCAACTGGAACATTGGCAACGCTGAGCTTATCCCTTCGCCGCCGCTCGACCAAATCCAATGGGAGGAAAAGGAAAACCGAAACAGAAATTCAGCCCCTGCTTATGTATATATCTACACATATCAACGAGAGTACGAGTCCATACATCTGAATGACTAGAATCATCGATGGAATCTTGCGAAAGTGCTCAACGAGCAGTGCCACAGAACAAAAATAAAAAAAAATCGACGAAACCAAAACCATGCTAACGATAAACAAAATATAATACGATAACGAGATTTCCAGTTGATGTTTATCGAAGGGAATTCTATTCGACTCTCCAGTTACAGCCAGCCCGGCGTGGAATTATGATCTGTGTTCACTCAACTTGCCGGCACTCGAGCATTCGAGCGCGTTGCTGCATTCTGCTCGAAGGACTCCAACACGGAACGGTGGATTGCGCTGGAGATGATATTTCCGATTTTCCAATATTCAATTTCCACCCTGCTTGTACGAGAGCTTAGGGGTAGCCTGAGATAAGGGTGGTTAGGGGGAGGCGCGGCAAGGGTTCTGCTTCGTCAATTTACACTCTCGAAAGCTGCCGGGCAGGTGAGAGATTGGAGGGCGTTGGTGGGGAGGCTGGAGGGATGGTTTTTGTTTTCCCACGCTGTCACGGACCCGAATGGTTATTGGTTTGTGTTTTCCGCGTTGCTCCCACTCCGCCGGACCGCTGGCTGACTGGCTGGATTGTGGAGTGTCTGATGCTGACGACACTCAAACACCGCTCGCTCCACTTCTGTTCGATATCTGAATCTATCTCAAGTGTCATAAAGGGACGACGCGTCGTTGGAGGGAAAAGGGAAATGGCTGGCTGGATGTCGATATCGAATGTGTGTAATAATATCTTTTCGGTTCGAATCGGATGCATAAAATGGCTGAAATGGCACGATTTCAATTGTTTCGCTCTTCGAATGTTGAAAAAAGGAATTGCGATTGTTATGCTGTCAATCACAATGAAGTGCTTCTCGACTAATGCAGTTTAGATTTTCACTCTCGAAGTTATTTGTCAGTTAGTATTTTGTTTGTACACTTGAGCGGAATCATTGTTCGTTTTAAGCAGCGCTTCCGGTTGTTAGTCCAGGAATATTTTGACAGCAGATTTTTTCGAAAACAGCCATTTTTACCATGTATGGTTTTTGATCAGCTTAATATCAATAACACCCCATCAATCACTCGAGATCCTATGAAGAATCATCTTTCTTAATTCTTCGACGAAATCAAAAGTTCATTTGAACAACAACCTGACAGAACAGTCGTGGGAAACCGACGCATATAAAAGTTATGAATCGCGCTATGGCATCTACGTCAACTGCCGTCATTTCTCGCTCGAGCTGAACACATATGAGGGGCTTAGAATGCAAGGAGTGTAAGTGATTTGATCGATTTCACTTCATCAACTTTTTCTTTAGTTAATAACTCAATTGCAAAAACGTTCCAATTTGAGTTTGCTATAGAATCCGATAGATGAGGCTCTGACCTATCTTCCACATTGTCAAATACAGCTGGGAATATATTTGCTGCTAAGCTGTGACCAAAAGAGAGAGTCGATGTAGAGAAATCGATCAAATCATTTACACCCCTTTCATTCTAAGCCTCTCATATAACAATATATTCGGGAAAAATATATCATTTGTTAACCTAAATTTCAAAATTTTTATTCTGTACAGGTAAAATGAACTGATTTAGGTCAAATAGGCACCGTCTGTGGTCTCTGGAAACTCGATTTTCATGAGCTTTTGTTGAGACAAATTTTTCGCCTGCGAATTAATCCGTCATAGACAGAAACAGGTTGGAATCATTTGGTGCCAGGAGTCTTCCAACTAAGATCACGGGGTTGAGAAAACTAAGCACGATCACAACTTTTTGAAAAATGCCAGTGAAAAACACACACACACTTCGGGAAAAATAGTTTCGAATGGTAATAATCTATTGATCTGTCAAAAACACCTCCAAGAACCAAGAACCAAGAACTGTTAATTTAAATAACTTCTTGAATATCTAAGTTGTTTATCTGTATCTCTTACATCTCCAACGCCCCCAAAACCATCATTCCCAAAGAAATAAAGGGTGTGTCACATCAAATTGCATCACGGAAAAAACGCTGTAGAAATTTAATTTTTAGGAATTATATCTTCAGCTTTCGCTTATAATCAGATAAGAGTGTATAGATCACGTTGGCCATGCTTCACTGTCAATTTATCGTAAATTTGGAAAAATGTCGTCGAACGAAAAAGAGCGTCGTGAATTAATCCTGCGCACTCATTTCGAGAATCCGGAGTTGTCACATCGGGACATCGGTAAGATGCTGGGAATCGTCCAATCCACGGTCAGCAGAGTACTAAAACGATACTTCGAGAACCTAACCATCGACCGGAAGGTGAAGAACGGCAAAAATGGATGCTCCGTCAGTGAAAAAGATCACAAGCGCGTAGTTAAGCAGTTTAGACGTGATCCGAGAAGTTCGGTCCGGGATGTCGCCAATAAGCTGAATTTGTCAAGTTCATTCGTCCAGCGGACCAAGCAGCGGGAGGGCCTGCGTACATACAAGGTTCAGAAGGCTCCTAACTGCGACGAAAGGCAAAACATGGTGGGGAAGACGCGAGCCCGGAAGCTGTACCCCGAAATGCTGACGAAGCCGCATTGCCTGGTAATGGACGACGAAACCTACGTCAAAGCGGACTTTCGTCAGCTGCCGGGCCTGTTGTTCTTCTCCGCAGAGGACAAATTCAGCGTTCCGGAGGAGATTCGCAAGCAGAAACTACCCAAGTTTGCCAAAAAGTACACTGTGTGGCAAGCGATCTGCTCTTGTGGAAAGCGGAGCGCCCCCTTCGTGATGACCGGCATGGTAAACGGGCAGGTTTACCTTAAGGAGTGCCTACAGAAGCACTTACTACCACTATTGAAGCAGCACGAGGGCCCGACCATCTTCTGGCCGGATCTCGCTTCGTGCCACTATTCAAAGGACGTGTTGGAGTGGTACGAAGCCAACGGGGTCACCTTCGTGCCAAAGGAAATGAACCCGCCCAACGCGCCGGAGCTTCGCCCAATAGAGAAATATTGGGCGATTATGAAGCAGGCCCTCCGGAAGAACCCAAAAGTTGTCAAATCGGAGGCGGACTTCAAGAGAAAATGGATTTCTGTTCAAAAAAAGACGGGTGGGTAATGTCGGGGACATAACCGGAGTGACGTAGGACTATACAAAGGGGACAGCTTTTGCTAAATATATATTTTAAATATATTGTTTTATTTTCTTCTCCTACGTGAATACCTACCTATCTACCTGAATAATGGATTAGTTTTCTGTTTACTCTTTATGAACATGTTGGGGGTTCTGAAAAGAACCTTTGGTGTTGTGTTTTTGCTTTTTTTTATACAAACTTTCTCAATTTTTTCTCACTATCTCATAGTTGATTCTTGATTTTTTCCTGGAGGCTTTGTACTTATTAAATGTTCAACGCCGGGCATCTTTTGGCGTATGCACATATCGTACAATCAAAATGATGGCTGTGATAGGGAATGCATAGGTGGTCATCAGCGCGCGTTTTGTACTTTAGCGGTACACGCTCACAGGATAGAGACAAATCGGCAGACTCAGTCAAAGGGTCGAGTCCAACGAGACGAACGAATGAGCGTTAAAAGGCAGCGATGGCAAAAAAATACATTCATTACGATTTGTTCGCTCGTTGGATTCACATGCAGTCTAAAAAGGGTCCTTTTCAGGATCACAAAATTATCTTCAATCTAAAGAGTTTATTGTTTTGTTATCACTCGATATCCCCATCTTGTTCGGCTAAACCTTTCTGTTTAGCGATTGCGTTTGCCACTCGCCACAGCTTTCACAGTTGGAAAATTTCCTCCCATCCAGCTTGTAACATGTTGTACAGTAAATTACATTTAATGCGACGTGCCGAAGCACCACTCAGTGTCGTATTGGAGGCGATTTTAACCTGTAATTGAACATTTGCGATGACAGTGGTACAGTGTCGACTTTTAATGTGGGATAATAATTTGGACCCCGAACTCTATGTTTACAAAAATGTCCAACTAAATATGTCGCATTACAGGTCCGTCCAATTAGCTAAATGTCGAACTAATTGTAAATTACTGTACTTTCAATCTGGAAACAATTTAAGAATTGGTGAAAATTGAATAATCAGGAAAGTCCCTAACAATCAATAAGCTCAGAACAACTTCCAAATTCACATACTCATCATATCCTGGCAAACAAATTATGAAAAAATCAATTTGTGTTTTATTATTATTTTGGATATTATTTTAGAAAGCATTGAACTGTATTTCGTAAACTCTTTTTGAAAGGTTTAATGGCCCTGATAAGCGCCGTGTTTTATGGAAAGGTTCCAATTTAGAAAACTTAGTACTCGTGACTTTGAAAAAAAAACATTTCGAACGCCCTCGATGCCGCCTTGTTCTGGATTTGCCACCAAAGCAGATTGTATAAAGAACAAACTTTCTTCTTCTGCTACCTGCTGCCGTTTTGCGATTGCGTTTGCCATTCGCCACTCGCTGCAACTGCCTGTTGTTTTGATGTCCACCGAACCGAATGTGTTCTGTTCCGAATGCGGGTTTTCTTATCGTCGCGAGCAGCTTTGCCAGCTAACTCGATCACTTCGCCTTTCCCTTCACTTTTCCTCCTTTACCATGTCCAGACATGACTGCTTGGATTGGTTTGTTGATGTGTTGTGATGCGAACCGATGTGGTGTACGGTTTGAATGAGAATGATCGTTACGGCAGCGGAGCGGGGATTTTTAAGCTGACTGGCTGGCTCAAGAATTACGCATGTGTGAGACTGCGACCAATGTTTCGTTCAGTTTTTTCTTTTTCCTTTCCAATCGTGCTTCATTCTATTTCGCTGCTGCTCTGGTTGCCCGTTTTGGTCGGTACGATTTGAGGAGCACAAAATGGACCAATCAAAAATGGGCATATAGTGCATTTTGACAATGCTTGATATTTCACAATTATTCAGTTATTTATCTTAAGAAAATTTCGTTATGATAGATGCGTAGATATATTTCCTAACAATTGATGCAAAAACCTTTGCGATCTATTGAGAAATGCTCGAGTTATAAGCGTTCCAAATCTTGCATTTTTTTCCTACTTGTTCAGTGCCTAGATTTCCATTTCACCCCCTATATATTCCGGTTAGACGTAGTCCTACGTCAAAAAACTACAACCTGACGTTGTACAGAACCTTATAGACGGGGTTTAATAGTTTTTATTTTACTGTCTAAAATTTTCAAAAGGATCGGTCTACTGGGCGAATTTCTACAGCGTTTTTTCCGTGATGCAATTTGATGTGACACACCCTTTAATCCATAAATTATATCATGCAGCACCCTTCGTAGAACGGCAACAGAAAACCCGAAATCGACTGCGTTGGCTGCAGTTATAGCAATCGCAGTGGAACGAATTTTATTTATTTTTTTTTATTTCCAGTCTTCGCCATGAAATTGTCGGAGAGACTTAAATTAAATTATTGAATCCCATGACAATCACATTTCTGGTCATATCGAATTCAAACAAGTAATACACTTCATTGAACTGTTGCACAATGCACAATGGTCCAGGAGATGCATTTAAGTGGAAACTAGCATTCAGAGCTCTAGACAAAAACTGTCTTAGACAAAGTTGTTACATATGATCAAGCGCTCATTTTTATTGTATCAAAAATAGGGTGACCAAAATTGTCGATGAAATAAAAAATATAACTTTCTTATCTTTATATATAGAGGTAAACATAGTTGAACAGTGTTGTAGTCCCAATTATTTAAGACATCTTTGAAGGACAAAGCTATATCTCTTGAAATAATCGATACAGCGCCTTTTTTCTAAGTTACGTTTAGAGTCACCATGAAAAAAACTGTTTTTTTTTGCCTCCTGTGTTATGTATGGATGAAATAAAGAAAAAAACTCACCAATGTAATATAAGATGATTACCAGTACCGAACACAATTATCAGTTTCTCTCATCAATAAAAACATGTTACTTTAATATAGAGAAAACATATATGAAATAGAAAAGGGAGTTTTGTTTTATAATATTTACTTTCTGAGCGTTTATTCAACCCAATGCGAATTTTGATTGGACTAACAACAACTAATACTATATTTCTCGAATATTTCTTCACTTTTCCAATTTTTTCTCGCCGCATGAACTTTCCTTGGGTGGAAATTAACACCACAAAACCGACAGCTTAAACCGAACGACTCGTTCTCAAGCGGTAACACACCTTGGTTTTTAATTTATGAAAACTGAAATAAATCGTTTCATATATCAAGTCATTTTTAACACAACTGCTACCATATACAATTTTACAATTACACTTGTGCCAAATTTTCACAATACTTGATCGGTCATTGATATGAAATTTCACGCACATTAAAGTTCCAAATTTAAATTTTATTTGCTAGAATTAATCGAATCACTCACCCTACTTGCAATATAAAAATGCCCCCGACTTGCATATATTTGCAATGGCGATTTCCCTCGGGCATCTTGGTTTCGATGTCTCTGTTAGGGAACACATTTCGGTGGGAACAAAAGCTCCCCCTACTTTCATTTATTTGCAATGTCAATTTCCCCCAGGCAGCTTGGTTTTGATGTGTCTGTTAGTGGATATTTCCGTTAGGATAGGGGTTGAGATTTTTCAATTGTTCGATAGCTAGTTTCATGACATATATTATTTTATTCAATATAAAAAATTGTTATGGAGTGCCGAAATCGATTAACGCAAACATTTCATAAATCCATCATGAAATAACTGAGCAATAAGCGTTTCAAATTGGACAATTTTCACGATGTGCTCGATATTCGATTTTCAATTTGTACCCCAATATGTTCCCGAAAGACGTAATCCTACGTCAAAACGAAACCAACCATGTTTACGATGCATCGGAACTAAAACAACTTTCTATCACTGATACCGAAAGCTCGATTGTAACACTGCTGGAGTGGAAAAAAATACCCAACAACCAAACAAAACAGCCCTTTCAGGGCCACCAGAGCAATATCAAAGGGTTTAACAATATAATTTTTCAAACATATCCAAAATCAGCGTGCGACATATAGCCTAACGTAATCCTACGTCAACTATACGGTTGTGTCTCGTACACAACCTCCTGTACCCTTTTGTCTATCCCATTTGTTTATTTATTTAGGCTCAACGGATCCGAATTCAATCGTGTTATCGTGTAAATGTTACCATAATAAAATCTATGTTTTCGGTCTCAAAAAATCTGTGTTTTTTCTCAGATAATCTGTATCGAAATCTGTATTAACCCTTTACGATAGTTTGTCTGCTTTCAGCCACCACAGCAAAGATGTATACTAAAATTATAATTCATGCAACAATTCATCAGTTCAAACTTTTTCTAAACGCAGTTTAATGTCTTGTGAACTTATTCACGAAACAAAACGGTGCTACTAGGAATTATGGATAACAGTAAAATTGCCATCCGTGCTTAAGGAAAGGATTAACGGAAAACTCCATGTATTGCGGTACTGTGTAGATGTAAAGAGCATTTTTCTGTATGTTCAAACATAAAGATAGAAGGCTAAAGACGCCAAACGAATTGTTTTTGTGTTACATACGAAAGATATCAAACGAAAAAGAATTATAGCAAATATTTTGTAAACATTAAAACATTGATTAGTAAATACCTAGCAGAAGTTTTCAATGATAAAGGAATCTTGTTCATCCTTCATAATCTCACATCACATCTCATTCGTGTAAAAATAAGTGCAACCAGTACGACACTCATGTCGAAATTTAATACCACCGCAAAGGATTAAATTTATAAGTTCAATCTTGAAGCATAATCTTAGCTTTAGTATTACTGATTGGCACAGTTATTATGAATTTGACGATGTTGATGGTATCCACGTAAAAATACTTGTTCACTGTGGTTTAGTATGTTATTTATGTTATTTATTTATTTTTATTTTCTCGCCTTAGATTGGAAATGAGAAAGCAGTACAAAACCCTAAATATGAATGATATAATGGCTCTCATTCAGACTGATTCGAATGATATGTGAATAAAATTGGTGAGTTAGGAAAAAATATTAATGAGATCAAACCATAACTAATACTGGATCGTTATTTTGAAAAATCTGTAAATCTGTATGAAAATCAGAAAAATCTATAATCTGTATCTACAGATTCTTGGTTTCAAAAAGTCTGAAAAATCTGTATAAATACAAATTATTCTGTAGATATGGTAACCCTGCATGTTACATGTTTATGGTATCTATAAATTGTAGATTACACAGTAGCCATTTTAGGCGTAAGAGTAATCTTTTTATTCAATTCAGACAATAATAATACCTGTAGTGTTATTTAAATCACAACAGCACGATGTTTTTATTGTTGCAAGCAGAGCTTGCATATGGATAGAGAGAGGCCAGAACTCTGACTATGAATCGATCTCCATCGCTGATGATTGTTGCGTGTGCGTAATTATTCTATAACAACACAAAGATGGTCAATTGAGGCCCCTGAGTTTGAACTCACGATCGATCACTTAGTAAGCGCGCACACGCAACCAATGTGACTACGCACCAGTGCAGCAGAGCATCTTCATCCATTTGAAGAGCACAGCAATCCATAAATTATATTACTACTCGAAACAATTTCAGGTCATCTGCATACATCAATTTTGGCGATTTAAGAACAGTACAAATATCGTGAATGAAGAGTACGAAAGAGGTGGACCTAAGTGACTGCCGAACGAATTTTATCATTAATTTTCGACCGATGAACACAGCTCTCACTGTTGGGAAGATTATTTTTTATTTTGACGCCACTTTTAATTCGGAAACAATGCACGAATTCGTGAAAACTCAGTAATCGATCGGAAAGTCACCAACCACTAATATGCCCAAAAACACTCCTTAATTCACACATGCTCTCCCCCGACATACAGATTATTTTAAAAAAAACTAGAGGAGGGTAATATCTGTGATATAACCGCAGAGTTGACGTAAGACTACCGTAGGTTAAGTGATCATTTGCTTGAAGTTGCATCTGAATCAATTCTACAATATATAACACCTTTGTGTCACACAACCATAAAAATTCTTTCGTTAATTTTTAAGAGCGTAGGTAAACTCATTCGTTTAAATACATTTCTAAGTTCTAAGCAGTGCTGGAAGATTGTTTGTCAGACAACATCTTTTGCAGGCGCCGCCTGAGCGGTCTCACGGCGTTCTTTGAGTCAAAGATATGTCTGTTCTATTCTGTGTCTAGATGCTAACTCGTTTATTTTCTGTCCTTAAAAATTATATACAAGTTTTTCTTAAAATCTATTATCTCCTCGGAATAATCTCAGAAAACGATCTCGTCATAAATTTGCTTCTATCATAAAACCTCAAAGTATAAACAAAAACCCTATCGTAAAAAACTATAGATGGGTTATACTTATGATATAACCGCAAGGTTGACGTAGGACTGCCGTTGGTTTAGTAATCAATTGTATTACGTAAATCAGTAATAATCGCACCTCGGATGTTCCTCATTGGGTACGATATTGCCGCTGCGCAGAGCTATCTTTTGTGTGTATTGATTAAATTATTACTAGTTTGAATGAATGAAACTATTTACGAATTCAATTGCAAACAAATCCCAATTTAAGTCAATTCATGCATTATGGTAGTAGTTATCGCAGCAAATAGTTGTCAACATTTTCCCTAAACATCAAACGGTATGCGTAGAAGTTCAGTGAGCTGGCGACATGAAGAGATATCTTCCAATGCAGTCTTGAATAATCGAGCTAAAGCGATGCATTTGTATCCACTTTTGTAGACCGTGATAGCAAAACGAATTCCGGAGTCTCAAAATACTTGGGGGTATAAAAGTATTGCCGACTTGAATGTATCTGCAATGCCGATTTCCCAACTTCTTGGTTTCGGAATCTGTATTGGGAAAACACATTCCGGTTTGCAAAAATGCAAGCGAGTACGAAAGAACCCGTAGTTTGCATCTATTTTACAATGTCAATTTCCCCAGGCTCCATGTTTTTGAAATCTGTGTTAGGGAAACATTCCAATTTGCAAAAACGCAAACGAGTACAAAAGTTCCCGCTGCTTGCATCTAATTTGCTATGCTGATTTCCACAAGCTCCGTGCTTTTGAAGACTGTGTTAGGGAAACATTCCGATTCCCAGAAACGCAAACTAGTACAAACGTACCCGCTATTCGCATCTATTTTGCAATGCCTATTTTCCCAGGCTTCATGATTTTGAAGTCTGTGTTAGGGAAACATTACAATTCGCAAAAACGCAAACGAGTACGAAAGTACCCGCTGCTTGCATCTATTTTGAAATGCCGATTTCCCAATGGCTTAATGGTTTTCAAGTCTGTGTCAGGGAAACATTCATCCATTCCAGCTATCGTACCTCAATCGTTGCGCAATCATAACTGAGTGAATTTCCGAGCGACACTCGCATATACCGCGTAGACATTGTATCTTTCGAATGAAGTGGTTATCATAACATTTCGTTCAGTTGTTTAGGAGCTATTAACGCTCAAAATCTCGGTCTCCGGCGTAACGCTTTCGTTTTCGAAACTTTGAACTTACATCCCAGTATAGAAATAAAGGACGTAGTCCTACGTCAAAACAAGACCCCTTCTCTTTTAGAATAAACAAAAATGAACTATGAATCACGCGATCCGCAAACAAGGATCGTGAAGATTTGCGCGTGTGTGTGTTGCGACTGTTTTAACGCCTTAAGCCTTTTCGATGCTGGTGCTTTCTTGGTCGCCTTTTTCCGATGGATTCTGTTTTGACCTTAGGATGAATCTTGAATGAACTCGGCGCACCAATGTCGTTTGTGTGCACAAACAGGCTCTTGATGACACCACTCATCAGCGCTTTCATGATGAACGATGATAGATTCGCCACAACAGCGATAACATGCTCCAATCGCTGTAAAATTGTAACTGAATGGTTTTCCGTGTGGATTTTCCCCAGGCTCATTGGTTTAGGAGTCTGTGTTAGGGAAACACACAGATTCCAACGATCCAACGTTCCAACCGCTGCACAATCATAACTGAGTGGATTTCCGAACGGGCACTCCTTTATATACAGATTTGTGTGATTTCAATAGCCTGTTTTGAAATCAATTTTAAAGCTGTAGAAACAAGTTTTTGGATCAATAAGTAACAAGCATATAACGCGTAGACATTTTACCTTTCGAATGAAGTGTTTATCATACCATTTCGTCAAGTTGTTCAGGAGGAATTAACGCTCAAAATCTTGTTGCTCCGGCATAACGCTTTCGTTTTCGAATCTTTGAACTTACATCCAGTATAGAAATGAAAGACGTAGTCCTACGTAAAAAATCAAATTGCTTCGTTTCATATAAGATATCACTTTAGAATGCATTGAATTGCATGGAAAAAATTCTCTAGTGAAAAGTTCGGTGGGTGAAAAGCGCCGTACTTTTATAGAATTTGATTCTCGCGAGAATAAGCTGGCCGTATGTTGTAATTTGTGTTCTTATTTTCAACGCACACAATACCGTATGCATGATAATGTATGCATCATTGAACAATGTCAAAACTGAATAAATTCTCAAAAAATTCGGTTTCATTATTTTTTTTAAATTTATTCAAAAGGGCGATGTTTCTGAAAGTCTTAAACTATGTTATTCATCGATCGAGTTTGCACTTGCTGCAATTACGGCCTCAACACGCTTCCGGAACGCACGGATATTCGTGGATATTTGTCCTTTCTTTCCTCGGTGCAACTGTCAAACTGAGGAAATCGACTTCTTTTACACGCACTCGGCTCACTTTTACTTATGATATGAGTTATGGCTTACGTGCATGCGTAGAAAACCGAAGCATTGTATGCACAGATGGAACAGGAACCTCATTTGTACGATGGTGCAAACGTTATAACGCATACGGTATGGCGATCCACTATGAATCATGAACGAATTCTCGAATTCTCTCGCGATTATTATTCCAACTCTGATTAACCATAAAAACCTGAAGCCGACAGAATCATTCATCGATCAACGAATAAAACACACAAATATCGCGCTGCGAGTACGTCCGGTATCTAAATCTACTCCATCGGCATCCGTACCGGATCTAGCAAATCAAACAACGATTTACAATTGCAAAATACACTCGCCACGAGTAAACAATTTTTCAATGCGATCGGAATCAATTGCCATCGTCGTTTCTGTCTGTTTTCTGGTTGGCCTCTACTCTTCCGTCCAGAAGCACTATGGTTCTGCAGCTCTACGATTCTTCCCCGGGGCCCGCAAATGTTGTTAACAAATCGTTTTCAGCGCATATATTTACTCTTACACCTCGAGAATCGTATCTGTTCGCTTTCGTTTTCCCCCTTTTTCTTGATTGCAACGCAGGACGCAGGGGTGATAGTGTGTCGGCAAGACGTGAAAGCCAAAAATCTTCAGGAAAAAAAAACTGCAGTCCTCAGCTGACGCCACCCCACATTCCCAAAACTCGTCCTGCTGAAAGGAAAGGAAGAGGCCGATGATAAAGACAACATTCCCAGGTGAATTGTTCCTAGACGTATTTTTTCTTCGTTTTTTACCTCTCTCTTGTTCTCCAGTAGCCTACAGTAGAGTACAGCATCCTGTCGGTTTTCGGAGGGACCAACAAGAAAATCGTTTGCACGATAAAAGTTGAACAAGTTTTCCGCTCTCCAGCAAATAAAATACCGTACCTTCGCTATAATGGGGGGTGAAGGGACAATTGGAGTCTTACATGCAATCCGGAGGCTCCCGTGCGTCTTCCTCTTCCCGCCCAAGGAAGCCGACGAACACGGGACACGGATACCGAAGTGAAAATCTTGCAAAATGTATGTACATTTCCTAAAAAAAAATAAAACAAAACGCTCGAGAAAGCGCGGCAGATATTCCGGTGCTGGAAACATACAAGATACGTGAGAACGAGAGTTTTAAGTTTTTGAAGTGGGGTTCACTTCGCAAGATAGATGAGGTAATTTCCTCTGCAGTCTCCTGTCGATTCCCGACTCACGTCCTCTCCCCTCCCACACGAGTCTACTGTTTTCTTTTCACTGTCCAACTTCGGAGTGAAGTCATGCATCTTTTGGTGAAACTATTTCCAAGTCGGGCTCTCCTTCTCGGGTGATAGACAGTCTCCAGGTAGCATTCCCTTTCTTCTGCTCGAACGGTACTAACTTAGAACAAACTTAAAGCGCGCTCATCCCGCCCAGTGCATGGGAAAAGTTTATTCGGCAAATGGGGTTGACTTTTATTTTTGTTTCGTGCGCCGCGTGGCGGCACAGTTTCAGCGCGAGCAAATGCGACGGCCTCCAGAGTCTCGGAACTCCAAGTCGGGTATGGGTATGTGATTTTTCGATTCGTGGAGGTTGGTTTCAAAGCTATTTTAGCGCAGAACGGAGTGTTTGTCGACTCGGGTGATTCCCGACAACGGGATGATTATGGAAATTGAAACATTCAGGTAAAAGATTGCAACTCAACTCCCAAAGTATCTCAAAGCTCTGCGTATTGTAAAACACCATATCGCGGACGCCATTTACAGTCAGCTGAGTAGACCTTAGCATAATATTAGTCTCTGAGTTTATTCAAAGACCAGAAATATCATTGACTGATAAGAATTTGAACTCAATATCTAAGAGTTTCAACTTAGAACATATGAGAGATCTACGCTACGCGATGTGTCAATAAATTTTCGGAGTTGGTACGGAAAATTTAAATTCAAACAATTTAGTAGTTTCCTCCAGCTTCTGATCCCTCTTATCTTCCTCCTCAACCTCCGTAGGCAAACTAGGACATTAAATACACCTCTGAAAATTTATTTCTTAAAAATAACAAGACTTTATTATATTTTATATATTTTATATATATATATATATATATATATATATATATATATATATTAGTCTCTATATATACACATCGGTTTCAATTTTAGATCACCCACGTGGACAATCGTCCTATGTGTGCTCGTGACGATCACGTGGTCATCACCATGGACCTTATCTTATTTTCGAGTTGGTCCTTTCTATCCTTCGCCTAAGCGATAGGCTGTGTAACTCAAATAAACATGCATTATGTTTTATTTCACCCCCGTTGGTAGATGTTTGCACGTGCAGCGAAGGATGGAAAGGGCAGTACAGGGCGGACTCGATTATATACAGTTTTCGATTTCTTTTCACTGTATATAATCGAATCCTGTATATAATCGATTCAACAAAATTTTTGACGTAGGACTACGTCTTTCATTTCTATACCGGGGTGTAAAACCTAAGTTTCGAAAACGAAAGTATTACGCCGGAGACCGAGATTTTGAGCGTTAATAGCTCCTAGACAACTGAACGAAATGGTATAATAAACACTTCATTCGAAAGATAAAATGTCTACGCGTTCTGTACTTGTTACTTTCTGATCCAAAAACTTGTTTCAATAGTCTTTAAATTGCTTTCAAAACAGGCTATTGAAATCACCAATCGGTATATAAACGAGCGCCGCTCGGAAATCCACTCAGTTCTAATTGAACAGCGATTGGAGCATGTTGTCGCTGTTGTGGTGAAGCTCTTCGTTTATCATGAAAGCGCGGATGAACGGTGTCACCAAGAGCCTGTTTGTGCACCTTAGGCCAGAAGGGAATCCATCCGGAGGAGAGTGATGCCACAAACCGTTCCCCGGGAAGACATCGCTACACACACACATACACGCGCGGAATTCTTTCCGTTTGGATGCCATTCAGCATCGAGAAAGTTCCGGAAAGATCTAATCATTTCTGGAAAATAATCTGCCAGTTCCTCTGGGAATTTAAAAATACATTCATGTGAAAGAGTTTATTTTAATGTTTTCTAACCATGTAACACAGCGATCAAATTCATTTGATTTTGTAATTTTTCAACCAAGTGTAATTAGCAGGAAAGCTTCTGAAGATTATTCTTCCCCATCAGTAGGATATTTCCGTATCCAATATTGTATGCGCACGCAATCGATTATTGCTCAGTCGCCGAAAGTTCCGAGCTCAGAGAGTTCATTCCCTTCTAGTTTGCCTTCCAAATTGCCATCGTAAACCACACCTTCTCTCGATTCAATCACGTACAAAATGCATACTTAAGCGATATTCTGGTGGTGAGACGCATTCATTTTTCGTGAGGACATCGACAAGACAACATCGTTGCTGAGGGAGTGATCGACGAAGGATCGAGATCTGCCCTGAACGCAAGCAGTTTGTTTGAAACTGTGAGGGAGCACAGAGAAGCCTATCCTTCAGGAGAAGAGAAGGTGACCATTAGAGGCGAATGAGCTTCAAAGTTTAAAGCCTCTTAAAAACAAATAAAGAAAGAAGGTGACCATCGAAGCAGCCGCTACACACACACATACACGCACGGAATTCTTTCCGTTTGGATGCCATTCAGCATCGAGAAAGATCCGGAAAATAATCTACCAGTTCCTCTGGGAATTTAAAAATACATCCATGTGAAAGAGTTTATTTGAATGTTTTCTATCCATGTAACACTGTGACCAAATATGTTTCAATCAAGTGCTATTAACAGATGGTTATCGAGTTAGATCCAGTATCGAGGAAAATGTGGAAATATCTAATCGTTACTGAAAATAATTTGCCAGTTCCTCTGGGAATTTGAAATTACATTCATGTGAAAGAGTTTATTTTAATGTTTTCTATCCATGTAACACTGTGACCAAATACATTTGGTTTTGTGATTTTTCAATCAATCGCAATTAACAGGATAGCGTCTGAAGATTATTCTTCCCCATCAGTAGGATATTTCCGTATCCAATATTAGATGCATAAAACCTTGTGCCTCCAAGGTAACGCTCTCGTTTTCGAAGTCCCCCAAATATTCATTCATTCAGAATGAATTCAGATTCAACTTCAAACAAATGATCTCTAAATCAACGATAGTCCTACGTCACCCTTGCGGTTATACCATAGATATAACCCACTTCCTGTTTTTTTAATTATTTTTTTTTGCATGTATTTTTCGTTGTTTTAAATAAAAAGGAAAAATTTCATTTTTGATTCATCCCCTTAAAGTCAGAAAACACCTTTCTCATATGAAAAAAATAATTTCATACAGATTCTCTCAGGAGGTGATAGACGATCATATTTGATGAAAAAAATCCTTCTACGCATATGTTCGAATTTCAACAATGACAGAGTTATAGAACTTTTTGACGTGGGACTACGTCTAGCCGGAGTATATGGGAGGTAAAATGAAAACCTAAACACAGAACATGCAGGAAGAATGAAAGATTCCGAATGCTTATAACTCGTACATTTCTTACTGGATCGGAAAGATGTTTGCATCAACTGATAGGGAATATTTCTACGCTTCTATCGCAATTAGTTAAATGTTATTTTTCATTAGATAAACAGTTGAATAACTATAAAATGTTGAGCGTTATCTAAACGTCCTAACTGCCTCGTTTTGATTGGCCCGATTTACGGTTTCCCCAACACAGTCATCATAACCAAGCAGCCTTGGGGAAATCGGCTTCGCAAATACATGAAAGTATGGGGATTTTTGTTCTCACCGAAATGTGTTCCCCAACACAGACTTCAAAAACAAGCAGCGTTGGAGAAATCGGCATTGCAAATACATGAAAGTCGGGGGTATTTTTTTCCGACTGAAATGTATTTCCCTAACACAGACTTAAAATTTATGGAGCGTAGGGAAATTGGCATTGCAAATACATGTAAGTCGGGGGCATTTTTGTTCCAACTGAAATGTGTTTCCCTAATACATACTTTAAATACATGGAGCGTGGGGAAATATGCATTGGAAATACATGCAAGTCGGAGATATTTTTGTTTCGACTGAAATGTATTTCCCTAACACAGACTTCAAATCCATGGAGCGTGGGGAAATTGGCATTGCAAATTCATGTAAATCGGGAGCATTTTCGTTCCGACTGAAATGTGTTTCCCTAACACCCCTAACTAGTTTCCCTAGCTTCAAATCCATGGAGCGTGGGGAAATTGGCATTGCAAATACATGCAAGTCGGGGGCATTTTTGTTCCGACTGAAATGTGTTTACCTAATACAGACTTCTAAACGAAGGTGTCATCAAATCAAACGTAAAAGGACTGTCATTAAATTTACTTGTAACGAAGAACATAATCATGAAACATGTACCGTAGGAATAATATTTAACTTAAGAAAACATTGTATCATTAATATATAAGTATGTAGCCTACATTTTGTTTTGTTTGTTTGACGAAAATGAATAAATAAATCTATCACAATTCATGAATTGACCTTATATGGCATTATACAATCTTTTTACTCACAAATCAAATATATTGGATTCAATTGAATTCGGAAATTGTTTCATTCAATCAAAAATTTAATCAATACAAACAAATGATCGATAAGCTAAGGTAGTCCCTCGGTTATATCATAGATATAACCCACCCATTTTTTTTGTTTCGGACTCTGTTGCTTCAAACTGGTTCTATATTGAAAAGTACGCTACGGAAGACAATTCTGTTACTTTCATTTGAAAGATGAGAAAATTTAGCACAGGATATAGTAGTGGAACATCTAAATTAGTGAATTTCAATAACATTTTGGAACTGAAAAACTTAACTAATTTTAATGTGTTATTATTAACTTTATCCTAAAAAAATATATCCAACTAGATTGTTTCTATCAATTGAATTGAAGCTCTCTAACTGCTCTACAATTTGTTCTTTGACACCAAATTTCAATTTTTCTTAATTTGGCTGTTATATCGGTATAAACAATTCTTGGTGAAAATTCAAGCAATCTCTTCAACAATCACGATTTTTACCCCAATGTACATGTAATAGCCACGTAAATTTCACCTTAACGTAGAAAGGTTACATTTCTTCTTGAAATAAGTCATATTTGAAATATAGAAAAAAAAAAATTTTCCAAACTGTATATAGTCGAGTCCAAAATTGTATATAATCGAATCACATATGATCGAGTCTGTATATAATCGAGTCCGACCTGTACATTACATCCTAAGTGATGCATACATTAATTTGTTTACAAAACGCAATCTAAATGTTGCGCTTCGTCCTAACCAAGCGACTATTTCCCATTTGGGTTTTTATGATAAGCAATAACTGAAGGACCACAAATATTTTCGACTTAATCTATACAATGGAAGCAAATACTTGTGTTTGCCTGGCTCTTACACATTTTCCCCTTTTGCTCAGCTGGGGTCTTATTTCCTAAGTTAACAATATGATTTCATGTTTTTGATTATCTTATGCATTCGTCATTCGATCCGCGATAAGCCTCATCTGTCCGTAACAACACCGCTTTTCCTGTTGTCATGTGAAGATTATTCCTTTTTCTAAATCTGTTCAATGTTAAGTTTTTGTTTTATATTTCGGGATCTGTAACATTATTTTAATATTATTCCGATTATAATCTTAAACCGAATGATTTCCTTTGTTAAAAAAATTAGAAGCGGGTTATATATGTGTTATAACCGAAAGGTAGACGTAGGACTACCGCTGGATTGGTAATCATTTGTTTAACACTTTGATTGCCACATCAGTCATCGGTGACTGACGGCTTGATACAATCTCCGGGAGATCATGTCCTCTTAGGTCCCTCAGTTTCATAGTCAATCTTCCGCATCTCGTAACGATCATTGGGAAGTACACTGGTGATTTCGTACGGTCCTAAAAACTTCGGTTTCACCTTTTGGCCAACACCAAACTGGGTTTTCGGTATTGCCACGAGATCTCCTATTCGACACTTCTTGGTTGGCTTCCTACGTAGATTGTAATACTTTCGATTCTCCTCTTGTACTTTCTGAATACTCCTCTGTGCCGTTTTCCTCAGTTCAGTTCTTTCCTCTCCGAAACTCGCTTGTAACTCCATTCGTAGCATTTCGTGCAGAACTTGATCCTCTTTAGTTCGCATCTTAACACCGGTCAACAATTGAAAGGGTGTCATATCAATCGCTCTCTGCCAACTGTTATTCAAGCATTTTTTGTACGCCAGAAACTTGCTTGAACCACTCTTCAGGTTTATCGACAGAATGATAATACGATGAACTCGTTCTACTTGTCCATTGCCACGCGGAACTCCAGTGACAATCTTGTGTAACTTGATGTTTTCATCCTCACAAAATCTTGAAAACAACGCGGATGTGAAAGCTGCTCTTCTATCGCATATAATTCTCCTCGGGTTACCGAAAATATCGGTGATTATTCGTAATTTTTTATGACTTCTTCAGTAGTTGTTGACTTCGTTGGGAACAGCCATGAAAACTTAGTGAAAGTGTCGATAACCGTCAAAATGTAGTTGTCCGCCTTTCTGGTTTACGGCATCGGTCCTAAATCGTCGACATGAAACGTATCCAACGGAACATCACCTTCGGTATCGGGTGTAATTCTCCTTCAGGTTTTCCTCTACTCTTCTCCCCGACGATACAAGCCAAACATGTGAAAATGCAACGCCTGATATTCTCGGCGTCGATTCTTAACACCAAGATGACCTCTTTCGTGGGCCCATCGAATTATTTCAGCTTCCACAGACTCCGGAACGTACAATCGCCTAGACTCGCCGTCGCCTTCGTATAAAACATTATTAATAACTGTGTATTCTTCGATGTTTTCGCCTTGCTCAATCTTTTCTATGATTTTGCCTATGATTGCCTTTGCTCTGTCGTCGTTATTCTGTGCCGCATTTTTGCGATAATTGATGCAGACACGATCATTACAATCGCTCTTGAAAGTGCATCAACGTTAGGTAATTTTTCTCCAGAACGATGTTCAACTTTGTAGTCAAACTCCGCTAAATCCACTACCCATCGCGCAATCCGAGCGTTCAACTTTTTCTTAGACATCGAATCCATGAAGGCCCCACAGTCTGTAACGATCTTGAACTTGTTTCCTAGTAGATAACATCGGAATTTTCTAACGGATTCCACAACAGCCAACGTTTCTAATTCAAATGAGTGATAATTTTTCTCGGCTCCGTTAGTTAGACGGCTGTAGTAATAGCAAGGATGGAATTTGTTATCATCGTGCGCCTTTTGCATCAGAATACCTGCCAACGCTTCTTTGCTAGCGTCGGTATGAACTTCGATATCGCCGTCAGGATTAAATATGCGTAACACCGGATAACTTGCTAATATCTCCTCAACGCCGTTGAAAGCATTTATAGCAGCATTATCGAACTGAAACAAACTTCCTTTCTTTAAAATAACAGACAGCGAACATGCGATATCGCAAACGTTGGAACAAACTTCCTGAAATAATTGGCCAAACCGTAAAAACGTTGTAGCTGCTTTACTGTTGTTGGCTACGAAAACTGTAACAACTTTTCAACTTTCGCTGGAGCTGGTTGTATACTGCCACTCTGAATGGTCTAGCCAAGATACTCTACACGTCGATGAAGGAACACACATTTTTTCCAGTTAAACTGCAGCCCCGCATTCCCCGCAACTTGTAACACGCGCTTCAATCTTTACAGTCCTTCTATTTCGTTTTCGGACGGAATGATAACGTCGTCCACAAATGCCACCATTAACCCATCGTTAATTGAAATATTGAAAACCGCTGCGATAAATCGACCGAACGCGTTGCCACTGGTACATAAACCGAAAGGAGCACGTAGAAACTCGTATCGATACAAATCAATCTTTCTTTGGCACGATTACAACTGGACTCGCGTATTCACTTTCCGATGGCTGGATTATTCCACTTTCAATCCATTCACCAATCTGCATTTTCAACACTTCTTTTTCCAACTGTGCCAAACGTCGTGGGTTTTCACAAACAACATCGTTATCCTTCAAATTAATCGTCAACGTGTTCGCAGCGACAACTGAATCTTTCGGCTTATAGTTCTCAATTATTTCTATAACCTTCTCACGATACTGATAAGGAACGGTTATTTCATTTTCTTCTACGTATTCTTCAACACGACAGATCCACTTGGCATATTATTCTAATTCGTCGGACATCGATGAATGCTTCTTCACACGCGCACCATTTAGTATAATCGAATAATCAACACCACTCAGAAAATCCATTCCGATCAACAGCTGCTTGTCAATTGCGTCAACCGGCACAACGTAAAAACGCACAATATAATCTTCGCCATTGATAACGGCATTGAGATTTGCCGCGTACTCTCATTGTCGACTTTTCCAAACGCACACCATTTTTGGATAACTTTGACCATAAATCTTTACGGACTAACGATATTTCACTACCGCTATCGATAATCGCTTGAAATTCATGACCGAACAATTTCATCATCACACACGGTTTGTTGATGTTTACGTCTTGCAGTACGTACACCTTCGATTCTGCTTTCTTGTTGCTTTCTTTGTTCTTCTTCATACTGCAGTCTTTCGACAGATGACCGAAAAGGTTGCAACCGAAACATTTCGGACCGTCACTTTTCTGGGGACATTCGTTTGCATCGTGAAAAACATCACCACGATTGTAGCAATGCCTTTTTAATTCGGTGTTGCTGCTCTGTTTCGATGAATCCGATTTTTGACGTTCTCATTTCCTATTCGCGTTGACGGCGGAATGGTGTCGACATCTAGATACGATATTAGTTTGTATGAGGCTAACTATTCTCTATCAGATTAGTCGGGTCTAAGACAGTTTTAATTTGTTAAAATATGTATGAAATTTTTTTCTTTGCGTTATTTGCCCACTATAAATACGTTTGTCTGACCCCAGTTTCAATTATTTTCTATGAATTTACAGATATTCTCACCAAAACTTACCATTATAATATAACATTATCTTTAGACACAATTTTTGTATGATATTTCTTCACTACTCGCAAGCAAAAGTGATTTTCATTTACATAGAGTACTAAATTGATTTGGAAAAAATTATTTTCATTCATAATTTTGATTTTAAAAGTGTATTTTTTTCTTCCGCAAATCCATATTATTATGCCTACTCCCCCATTTCGTAATACGAAGCTCAATGCCGTCAACGCGGATTGACGCTGTCGTCCAGCTTCGGCTTTGTATCGGCTTTTCTCTGTGCTTTCTCAAAGTTGAGTAATTTCTCCTTAAGCTCTCGGATCGTCTGAGCTCCGTACAACAGCGATCGATGAAACTCGTCATTCGTTTCACCATCGACGATATACTCACACACACTTAGTTCGTCGAGATCGATGGCGAGAGCTATTCGTTACATTTCATAAATGTAATCTCGTGTTGATTCAATCGGTTTCTTCTACGGTGTATGTAACTTGCTCGTACGAACGGGGAAAATTCACGGATAAGAGCACTTTTCAACTTTGAAAATGATATCATATCACGTTGGTTCATCCACATTTTACGTCCTGTTCATCATCAGCTCCGAAAGTATCGATGGTGTCTTCTACATCCCGAAATCAGTGCGGTCGTCGATCTGGTGATGTACACCTGGCTGGTATCGGTGTTGATGCCACTCTCTTGATCTTCGTATTCGGCGTAAAGAATTTCGTTTCAACGTTTTTCGGGCTTTTCTTCGTTTTTGACGCTATCCGCTTGCGTGATGATTGATTAAAGGGTGTGTCACATCAAATTGCATCGCGAAAAAAACGCTGTAGAAATTTAATTTTTAGGAATTATATCTTCAGCTTTCGCTTATAATCAGATAAGAGTGTATAGATCACGTTGGCCATGCTTCACTGTCAATTTTTTGTAAATTTGGAAAAATGTCGTCAGACGAAAAAGAGCGTCGTGAATTAATCCTGTGCACTCATTTCGAGAATCCGGAGTTGTCACATCGGGACATCGGTAAGATGCTGGGAATCGTCCAATCCACGGTCAGCAGAGTACTAAAACGATACTTCGAGAACCTAAGTTCATTCGTCCAGCGGACCAAGCAGCGGGAGGGCCCGCGTACATACAAGGTTCAGAAGGCTCCTAACCGCAACGAAAGGCAAAACATGGTGGGGAAGACGCGAGCCCGGAAGCTGTACACCGAAATGCTGACGAAGCCGCATTGCCTGGTAATGGACGACGAAACCTACGTCAAAGCGGACTTTCGTCAGCTGCCGGGCCTGTTGTTCTTCTCCGCAGAGGACAAATTCAGCGTTCCGGAGGAGATTCGCAAGCAGAAACTATCCAAGTTTGCCAAAAAGTACATGGTGTGGCAAGCGATCTGCTCTTGCGGAAAGCGGAGCGCCCCCTTCGTGATGACCGGCACGGTAAACAGGCAGGTTTACCTTAAGGAGTGCCTACAGAAGCGCTTACTACCACTATTGAAGCAGCACGAGGGCCCGACCATCTTCTGGCCGGATCACGCTTCGTGCCACTATTCAAAGGACGTGTTGGAGTGGTACGAAGCCAACGGGGTCTCCTTCGTGCCAAAGGAAATGAACCCGCCCAACGCGCCTGAGCTTCGCCCAATAGAGAAATATTGGGCGATTATGAAGCAGGCCCTCCGGAAGAACCCAAAAGTTGTCAAATCGGAGGCGGACTTCAAGAGAAAATGGATTTCTGTTCAAAAAAAAACTACAACCTGACGTTGTACAGAACCTTATGGACGGGGTAAAGAGGAAGGTGCGAGCATACGGGCTTGGCCTCGAAGTATGAATAAAAAAAAATGCCAAAAGTTGTTTAATAGTTTTTATTTTACTGTCTAAAATTTTCAAAAGGATCGGTCTACTGGGCGAATTTCTACAGCGTTTTTTCCTAGATGCAATTTGATGTGACACACCCTTTATTCGCTCCGCCATCGTTTTCTTATTGCCGGTGGTCGACAATCGTCGTTTCTCGCATTCTCGCACGATTCCAACCTTTGCCAACGTCTCACACAAATCTGTTATTTTGTCCTCCATCTTGAAATCATCACAATTTGCGTCGTATTTTTCGTGATTGATTTTTGTCGACATTTAATCACATCACTTTCACTGTCTCAACTTCTCAACTGCCTCTCTTCCCGGACGAGGCCCATGTAAGAAGGAAATGTTTAGAGTTGAGAGAATATCGTAAAATTAACTTTATTTCAAATATTGATTATAACAATATGCACACGCGATATATATCGTATGGCGGTTGAGTACGAACTCAATTTTTCGTCAAATTTGCCGAGGGGCTACCCGATCGTCCCACATTTTTGACTTTCATTCAACCATATGGCTATACAACTCTAACATTGTTGCAGAATTTTTTTTCATTATAATATAAAGTTGTCTTCATAAACAATTTTCCTATGAGACTTTTTCACCGCCTGCAAACAAAAATGTTTTTAATTTAAATAGAATACTAATTTGATATGGAAAATCTAATTTTCATTCATAATTTTAATTTTGAAAACGTTCATTCCGACTGAAAATGAGCTATTACTTTACGCTCCCCTAAACTAGTAAACGAAGTTCAATGCCGTCAAAGCGGGTCGCTGTTTTGAAGAAAACAAATACTTTTGACGTTTGAGATGTTGGCACCAAAAACGTGGCGGGTGCCATACAGCTGGAACGAACATAAAGAGGCGAGTGTTGTGAATATCGCCAAACACCAAACCATTAGCTAGGCTTTTGAGTGTCGCCCTATTCTGGCATTTCAGCAACAGGACACTCACCAAGGAGCTCAGATTTCTGCTGTCAAGTAGAAATTCACCATGTGTTAGTGTTGTGATAATACCCAGATTCCTATATTTTCTAGCGGTTATAAGCACAGTGTCGACCGAGTGACGAAAAGTGCTACAAAAGTGCCGGAATTTTACCCCGCCTTGCCACCCGCAGACAGCACTGCCCTAAGCTTCTGCTATAATCACAATAAAACTACACGAATTGAGCGAATCGCTATCACAGCAGCCTTTTATTTTCCTCATTGAACTGTCAAAACACAACACATCAGTTTTTGGAGAGAGAAACGATTTTTGTAAGTATTAAAATTTGCTTTCATTTTCAGTTTAAACTCAATTTAATTCGTTTCAGATTAGCTTGATCGAACTCCCGAACTGCAGAGTAGACAGATAGGACAGGTGAGTAAGTTTATTTCACTGTTCTATCAGAAAAATCTGATGTATTGGTCGGCAGAGACATAGAGGCAGTTAAATTATTAAAATAATTGTGCCGGATAATTTTCCCGTATCCAGGGATGTGACCTAAATAAATATTTGTTATCTGATAACGAATATTTATTCCGGTAATATAATAAAAATAATATCGTTTCTATAGGCTATAATATTGTATATACATGTATACTATTTATTATTTTTATTACAGCTTCAACAGGCATCATAGTAAATACAGGTGAGTACAATGATTTATTTTTGTTGCATAGTTTTCATGTTTTTTGTTATGAACGGAATCGACTTAATAGTAAAAACGGTTCCTTGTTTCTGGTTTTTTCTAGACCAAGGAATCGTTTTTGTTATCGTTCCTATTATCTCTAACGTATAATGTACTTTCGTATTAATTATTTTATTTATTTTCAGGTTAATCTCGCATTGCCTTCCACCACTCCACCGACAGCAGGCATTCACATTAATATTATTATATACTACACATACTTTTAACATGAATATATATTTAGTTGAACATTATAAAACTAAGTGAATAACCGATAAGTTGATGATTGTATTTCAAGTTGCAATTGTATTTAAGTGTAAATTGCTTTTTCTAGAAATAAAATACATATTTTTTATCAACGGTATTTCTTTCATTACATTTTATTTTCATTTCCTTGAAAAGAAACAGAGTCATAATAAGGGTCGAACAGTTTTGCGTGTGGTCGACGCGGTGCCAGATTGGCCCAATGTTGGCTCATAATTGGTTGTCAAATACGAAGGGTAGGTCGACAAAATCATTGCAAAATGGCACGATATCGGTACCGTTGTCGACACCATTTGTTGGGACCAATTTTGCACAACAAAGTAGACTGGGTACTCTTCTCACACTATTGGACTTGTTTTGGGATGGTCACCAAAGATAATCGTAATAAAAAACTTGTTGATCATTTTTAGGTGAGTACCATCATTTGATTCTCACGACAAATCGCAGCTCTGGCCTCTGCTCACACATTTAAATTGGGTGGAGACGCCGGTCACCCTATATTGGAATTTGAGAATTCGATGGAGACGACAACTGCCGTAATCTCGCAAAGTGACGCAAGCGCCAGAGGGAGAAATTTTCAGTACGAGACTTTTCGCAAAATTGCATGTATAATCAGCATATGCGTACATTACGAAAATCTGATCTGTACAAATTGTGTACAATTGATGGAAAATCATTGCCATCGGCACGATTTTTGAAAAAATGCAGTTTTATTTAAGCTATGTTACCAACGCCAGTTTGTTGTGGAATCAGCAAATTTTAATCGCTGTTTCCAGAACCGATTGGCGTTCATCCATCAAAGTACGTAGTTGAGAACCCGATTGTAATAACTATTAACAGCATCTTCTATTCCAATCCAACATGCAATTGAAAACATCCGTGTTGAACAAGATAATGCCGTCCGAAATTATCCGATGTAAAGCAAATACAGTTTACGCGAGGATTTTCTGAGTTTTGTAACAAGATGCGTTTCGATGGAGATTTTAGACATTACCCTTCGATCAACTCTCAGCTTCAGTTCATCCGAAAAAGACATTGAGCAAGTGAGGTAAGTGAACATCGACAAGATGCTTTGTCCCTTGATTGATGTTGTTATTTGAAATGTTTTGTCCCTTCTCGTTCATTCTATGCCATCAGAACGGATTAAGAATCATATCGCATCAGATTCCAAATTACGTCACATTATAAGGGAAATGGCGCTTGCGCCACATCACAGTGGAAATGGCGCTTACGCCATTCCGTTTTGAAGCTTTTACGGGGTCATTTTTCCACATTTCTATAAAACTTCGCAGTCGTTTGAAAGGATTTGGTATTCTTTATCGATTTATAACATAAAAAGTAAAATGTCAATTTTGGCGCTTGCGCCACTTTGCGAGATCACGGCAGACAAGTACTTAGCTCTTTCCGTGATTAATAATATCACCCAAGATTACGTAACAGTCGTTCGGAATTGAATATTCTAGGTAGCGTAATTCCACTTTTATGACAAAACAGAAACCACCGATTCATTCAGATGCTCTACGCGAACTGTTGTGAAAAGGTTATGGTGAATGTTGTGCCAGCAGAAGCGAACTTTCAAGCTGAATTTGATGACCAAAATATGCGCTAGGAAGTTGTACAGCCTGAATCTAATGAAGTACAGTTACAATTTTCTAGTTTCCAAGCCATATGTTCTATGAAACTACGGATCGAGGAGGTAGGTGTCCTAGATTCTTTTTAGCTGACAAATTTGCTAGGAAACTTTATAGCTGTCATGAAAAGTCAAAGAAAAGCTTAATGAAAGAAATATTTGGACAATGGAGTGTCCAAAATCCGGTGTGAGGAACTCGAAGAAAAATTCGCAATTTCGTCAAAACCACATCTAAATAATTTACGGTTTGTGAGAACTAAATTTACATAGAGTCAATTGGAGCAATTTTCAAATCAATGTAAATTCTCTAAATAATACTTACCCCGATCACTCATCTCCGCGCTAAACTCCAGGTCTACAAACCCAAATTGTTTGCCATCTGATTTGTCAAAATTCTATTGCAAGATGTAGGATTGGACCGGGTGAAACTTTTATCAATTTGCTCTCCCGTCCCATCTCCCCCAAAAGTCGTCCAACCGGGGTACCTCTCCATCGGCAAACAAAAACTTTACTTCGGGTGCAAATGCCGCGCGAACCCGCGAACCTGCGTCCCGGACCAGGTCCGGAGCACGATTCCCATCGCTGTGTCCTGCGAAGGCTGAGAAGAATTACACCTGATAAAACAAAATTTCCCACGATCCGACCGACTGTGGGGTAATTTACATTTTCCATTTCGCAAACACAACTCTTGGGGGAGTTAAATAAATTCCAGCCGAGGGAAAAATCCCCTCGTCTCGGATGAAAAAATCAACAACCGCATAATTATCAGCGGAGAACAGGTGTGCTGCGGTCAGGTCACGGGGCTCCCGGGAGCACGGACAGAGTGCGCGAAGCTAGGGCTATGGGGAGGCTCCTTAGGCGCCGATTAGAAACTCATTGGAGCGATTCGGCATCGAAGCGGGAGTTGGGGGTATTGCTTTCCCCGAGCGGGTTTGAGACGACGGGAAAAAGTAAATAATCTTTGTTCGCCGCCAGTCATGAAGGCGGAAAAATACTTTTCACAATCGAGATAATTGTTCAACTGATTAAAAACTTGTCCGATGGTTGTTTGTATGATGTTTTGCGCAAATAAAACAGTGTTTAATGTTTAGTTAAACTAATTTATTCCCGATCATGAATTTCTCTCTCGATTGCCGATTATGTTAGCCGGGTCTTACTTTAGAAGTGATTCGTCCTGGGACCTCGTTTGCGTTGTGCCAGCGCCATCTGCACGAACGGCTGGCGTCTTGTTGCATCCATAGTTCGCCATTCCTCTGCACCCTTCCGGAGAATCTCAGTCGGCGAAAGTCCCACTTGGAGGGCCCTAAATTCACGTATGAAGTTCAGAAACGGATTCCGAGTCTTCTTACCCACTGCTGTTGGTGATGATTTCATCTTCCCCTTTAAATCCATTGGCTTTCTGCGACTGATAGTTTGCGATGTGCTCTCGAGAAGATTTCTTCACAATTTGAGCAAATTTGCCAAACTGCCGTCGTGGGTTGCGTTGTTTGTTCCCATGGTGTTACCAAGGTAAAACAACATTCATGATGACCGTTTTACCCCTTCCCGTATTATTTAATACGTCACACATCAAGTGATATCACTACTCTGCTGAGTGTTCTAGCGCCCTATGTTATGCAAGTATGTACACCACGAGCGAGACTTGATGTTGTAAGGGAAAGGGTTAAACTTTGAAGTACACCGACGCACACTCCCTAATTTATTAATTCAACCAGAATGAAGTCGAACAATAGTATGGAATAGGAGAACAATTCACTTTTTTTCTATCAAATATGTTGAATACCTGGATCAATTCTAATGGAACGAGTCAAAAATAAATAATAAAGTTGCGACTCGTAAAGTGGACATTCAATCTAACTATTTAGGGGAAATGGGGGTCAATAAAGAGTAAATTCGGTACACATTATACTTTTTTTATAAATGCGAAAATACAAGCCAAACCGCTGAAATTGTGAATGGTGTTTATAGTGCCGATACTGCAACAGTAAAATACATGCATATTAATTTGTATTTAAAAAAAATATTAAATTTTTTTTATTTCAATTTTTTTTTCCAATTTTTATTCTAGTACAATACACTAAATTAGGTTCTCTACAATCAACAAATGGACCGTTTGAGGCTAGCGATTGATCAGAAACGTTCAGAATTGGTCAACAGAAGAAGTGTTGTTTTCCATTCCGAGAGCTTGATTGGGACGTTTTAATGCATCCACTATATAGTCCGAACCTGGCGCCAAGCGATTACCACATTTTCCTGGCATTGCAAAATTTCCAGAATGATACGAAATTGGGACCATGCGAAAATCAACAAATGGACCGTTTGAGGCTAGCGATTGATCAGAAACTTTCAGAATTGGTCAACAGAAGAAGTGTTGTTTTCCATTCCGAGAGCTTGATTGGGACGTTTTAATGCATCCACTATATAGTCCGAACCTGGCGCCAAGCGATTACCACCTTTTCCTGGCATTGCAAAATTTCCAGAATAATACGAAATTGGGACCAAGCGAAAATCAACAAATGGACCGTTTGAGGCTAGCGATTGATCAGAAACGTTCAGAATTGGTCAACAGAAGAAGTGTTGTTTTCCATTCCGAGAGCTTGATTGGGACGTTTTAATGCATCCACTATATAGTCCGAACCTGGCGCCAAGCGATTACCACATTTTCCTGGCATTGCAAAATTTCCAGAATGATACGAAATTGGGACCAAGCGAAGATTATAAAAAAATATTTCTAGAGATCTTCGCCAATAAGGACCAAGACTTCTACGATAAACGAATTTCATGCCAAATCGTCTTAGGAGTTGGCAGCACCATCTCAGATAGTAGTGGAACGTTGTGGGTGTGAACACATGGTTCATTTAAGCAACTTTGCATACTTGAAATGTTCGAACAACAATTAGACTACTTTTTGGAAGAAGTCAAATTTTTTTTCTTAATTTTTTACAAAAATTTATAACTTTCAAACTAAGATACCTACAAAATTCATTTCAAAAGATGACATGTAGGAAATTGTTTAAATTCAACAAAATTACCAAACAAATTTTGGAAAAAAATTTCACTGACAAAAAAAGTTATTTAAAAAATTAAAATTCATTTTTCTCAAAAATGTATTTTTTTTAAATTCCCAAAAATACATATATGAATAACCCTTACAATTTCCAACAAGTCGTCTATACATCAGAAGACACTTTTACAGGGAAAAAGTTTTTCGAACAACAAAAACTTTTTCATGTTTTCTTTGAAAAAAATACAACTTATCCTAATTTTGTTTAAAGTCAAGATAGCGATATAGTGTATTCGACAAAGTTTTAGATCTTGTTGAAATATAAACTTTTGTCGGAGAGATCAACTTTCTATCTTTTATAGTTTTTGGAATATATGTCATTTTTGCATGAAGACTCCTGAAAAAAATGTTTTGCTCGCAACATTTTTGTGTGTAAATTCTCACGTTTGACATGTTCTTGACATGTTTCTAAATAGAGAATAGTTAGCAGAGCATTTAAAATGCGATAATTTATACAAAAAAAAATATTACGAATTGAACATTCATAGCAGTTTTTCAAAGAAAAACATGAAAAAGTTGTTGTTTGAAATCTTTTTCCGTGTAAATGTGCCCATCGTCCGATGTCTGGAAAACTTGTTGGAAATTGTAAGGGCTACTTATACATATTTCTTTCAGAATTTCTTTTTCAACACTATTGATGTAATTATCGTAACATTTTTATGTATAAATTATCGCAATTTACACGCTCTGCTAACTTTTCTCTATTTAGAAACATGTCAAGAACATGTCAAACGTGAAAATTTACACACAAAAATGTTACTAGCAAAACATTATTTTTTTCAGGGGTCTTCATACAAAAATGACTTATATTCCAAAAACTATAACAGAAAGAAAGTTAATGTCTTATGGCGGGTTTACATTAGGGAGATCTATAGCTATAGATGGATTTATTCACGTGAAAATAGGTGTAAACGGGTGAGAATAAATATGACACACTTATTCGAGGTATATATAACTTGAATAAATTCAGCATATGTAAACGCTTGAGAATTTCTCAATGGTGAGAAATCACTAAAGATGGATGCAGTTCTACTTCAGGTGAATAAATTCACCTAAAATATGAATATACATTATAGAAGTTCACGCTAGTGTAAACGGTTGATGCGATTTCTATAAATCTCATCATACTTCTTCACATGAATATATAACTAGTCTAAACTCACCCTTAGACAAAAGTTCACATTTTTATAAGATCTAAAACTTTGTCGAATACACTATATCGCTATATTGACTTTAAACAAAATTAGGATTAGTTGTATTTTTTTCAAAGAAAATATAAAAAAGTTGTTAGAAAAACTTTTTTCCTGTAAAAGTGCCCATCTTCCGATGTATAGACGACTTTTTGGAAATTGTAAGGGCTATTCATATATTAGGCTGTCAAAAAAGTCCTGCGGTATTTCCGCTCGGTGTCGTTGTAAGCGCGTAGTTCTAGTTGTATTCTTTGTATCGATTCATACTATAGCTTGTTGGAAAGGTATTTTTGCGCGTTATAATATAGTCCTTCACAGTGTTTTGTTTGGTTAAGTCGTTCGTGAGTTATAGTGTCGCAAAATAAAGAGAAAATCCGACATATTTTACAGTACTACTATGACAAAGGCAAAAATGCATCTCAAGCTGCCAATAAAATTTGTGCAGTTTATGGACCCGATACAGTTTCCATTTCCACCGCACAACGATGGTTTCAACGTTTTCGTTCTGGTGTAGAGGTCGTCGAAGATGCGCCACGCTCCGGAAGGCCTGTCGTCGAAAATTGCGACAAAATCGCTGAATTAGCCGAGAAAGACCGGCATAGTAGCAGCCGTAACATCGGCCAAGAGCTGGGGATAAGTCATCAAATCGTTATTAACCATTTGAAGAAGCTTGGATTTACGAAGAAGCTCGATGTGTGGGTGCCACACACGTTGACGCAAAAAAACATCTTTGACCGTATCGACGCATGTGAATCGCTGCTGAATCGCAACAAAATCGACCCGTTTCTGAAGCGGATGGTGACTGGCGATGAAAAGTGAGTCACTTACGACAACTTGAAGCGCAAACGGTCGTGGTCGAAGCCCGCTGAAGCGGCTCAGACGGTGGCCAAGCCCTCATTAACGGCCAGGAAGGTTCTGCTGTGTGTTTGGTGGAATTGTCAAGGAATAATCTATTATGAGCTGCTTCCCTATGGCCAAACGCTCAATTCGGACCTGTACTGCCAACAACTGGACCGCTTGAAGGTAGCACTCATAAAGAAGAGGCCATCTTTGATAAACAGAGGCCGCATTGTCTTCCATCAGGACAACGCCAGGCCACACACTTCTTTAATGACGCGCCAGAAGCTCCGGGAGCTCGGATGGGAGGTTCTTTTGCATCCGCCGTATAGTCCGGACCTTGCACCAAGTGACTACCACCTGTTTACCACCCATGGCGAACGAGCTAGGTAGTCAGAAGTTAGCCACAAAAGTGGCCTGTGAAAATTGGCTATCCGACTATTGGCTATTTGCCAATAAGGAAGCGAGCTTCTATAACAGGGGTATTATGAAGTTGGTATCTCGTTGAGAACAAGTCATCGAACAAAACGGCGCATATTTGACTTAAAACAGATGATTGTAACTAATTTTATGAAAAAATGAAAATTCACAAAAAATACCGCAGGACTTTTTTGACAGCCTAATATATATTTTCGGGAATTTAAAAAAAATACGTTTTTGAGAAAAATGAATTTTAATTTTCAAAATAAATTTTTTTCAGCGATTTTTTTTCCAAAAATTTTTTATGTATTTTTTCGAAAAATTTCCTACATTTCATCCTTTGACATGAATTTTGTAGGTATCATTGTTTTTAAATTATAAATTTTTGTAAAAAAATAAGAAAAAAAATTTGGCTTCATCCAAAAAGTTGTCTAATTATTTTTCGAATATTTCAAGTATGCAAAGTTGCTTAACACGTTAAGCCCCGAGCTTTTCTTGCAATGCTTTCCATTCAGTCTGCATTAAGAGCGTTTGCACAATATCAGTGTCGGTCCCAGTTTCCGAAGATACTTATTGTATAAATAGAAAATAGTCAGCAATTCGACTAGAAAGTAGTCAAATTTTGTAAAACATCCGGAAACAAACAGTATATATTTTTATTTTATTATTTTGTAAATGTCAGTCCCAGCCAGTCAGCGCTTTTCTACCAGAAAGCTCAACGTCGGCCCCTAGGGACCCACGCTGGGCTCAACGTATTAAATGGCCCATGTCTTTACACCCACAACGTTTCACTGCTATCTGAGATGGTGCTGCCAACGGCCAGTCGAGTTGGCATGAAATTCGTCGATAGAGACATTATGAAGCTACTATTGGAATGGCAACAAATTTTACAACAAAGCGGTACATATTTCACCCAAATCGGACAATCCGAAACATAATGGAAATAGTTTTGAATTTCACCCAAAAATAATGGATAACTTTTTTCCTCAACCTAATATTTGATGAAATGATACCTCTACTCACATGCTCAAATCTCAATCTCTCTAACTCTTGCTGATGCTAACGGGAATGGATGAATCACGGTGATCCAATGCGGCTGATGGATGAAGTATTTTCGAAGACTTTCTACATTCACTTTTTGACTAAGAGTATAAGTCCAAACCTAAGTTTAATAAAATCCTGCTAGGCTAGAATCGAGATTTCTAACTGAATTTGAGAGAATTCAGTCATCTTTTTAACGATTTTAACGATTTGCATACCAATCGAATCGGAAATTTTCTAAGATTTGTTTGATATACTCGTACTATACATTGTAATTCCAAAGTCTGTATATGGTTTAAATTGATGAAAATTGGAGGCATTCCCATTTCCCCATACATTTATTCTGTCTATTTGTGTGCTTTCCTGAACAGAGCTGTCAATAACTTATGCAGCCGCTGGAATAGAAACAACGAAAGGGCATAGCAAAAAGAGAATATTTGCGAAGTATACTCCATCCTTGCGTAGTAGGTAAGCTGTCGCTAGCGTATAAGTATTGCATCTCCTCTAAGGAAAATTCTCAGTACCTTTCTGTGCCCGAAGCAACAAAGGTCGCTTATTCTGCTCGTTTTTTTTTTTGTGTTTTATGTTTCCCCTCGAGCTGTGAATGCTAGCGAATATTCCACTTGAGTGCATCTGGCATTGCAATTAACACAAACTTCCGAGCCATGGCAGCGCAGGCGAAAAAAGAGAAGAGTGCAGATGATTATAGGTCGCTTCTAGCCATCGGTGTTTGGCTTTGTGTGCGTTTTCGTTGCGCGAAACTTAGAACTTGTTCATTTCTTGTACTTGTGAATAGCACACCTTCATACTTTTAGTTGCCATTCGTATTGGCGTATTTGCAATGCGTAATAAAGAAACAAATTGTGACATATGACCAATTAGTGTATTGTTCTCGCAAATGCATGAAAGAATCGTTGCTTCTCGAAATTATTCTACAAAACCACTTAAACCATTAAACCTTTCCAGGGAACTTTTTACTAAAGAGTTATTTATGAAATTTCGACGTATTCGCACTGATAAACAAAATTAAAAAAAAGGTTGCGTAGTCCTACATCCTAAGCGGTCGTGTCTCGAATACAACCCCATCGATTTTTTTGTTTACTTTGGCGGTACAACTGTTATTAACTAGTGTTTTTTTGACGTAGGACTACGTCTTTCATTTCTATACCGGGGTGTAAAATCAAAGTTTCGAAAACGAAAGCGTTACGCCGGAGACCGAGATTTTGAGCGTTAATAGCTCCTAAACAACTGAACGAAATGGTATGATAAACACTTCATTCGAAAGATAAAATGTCTACGCGTTCTACACTTGTTACTTTTTCATCCAAAAACTTGTTTCAATAGTCTTAAAATTGCTTTCAAAACAGGCTATTGAAATCACCAATCGGTATATAAGCGAGCGCCGCTCGGAAATCCACTCAGTTCTAATTGAACAGCGATATGTTGAGTATGTTGTCGCTGTTGTGGTGAAGCTCTTCGTTTATCATGAAAGCGCGGATGAATGGTGTCACCAAGAGCCTGTTTGTGCACTCTAGGCCAGAAGGGAATCCATCAGGAGGAGAGTGATGCCACAAACGGTTCCCCGGGAAGACATAGCTACACACACATACACGCGCGGAATTCTTTCCGTTTGGATGCCATTCAGCATTGAGAAAGTTCCGGAAAGATCTAATCTTTTCTGGAAAATAATCTGCCAGTTCCTCTGGCAATTTAAAAATACATTCATGTGAAAGAGTTTATTTTAATGTTTTCTATCCATGTAACACTGTGACCAAATACATTTGGTTTTGTGATTTTTCAATCAATCGCAATTAACAGGATAGCTTCAGAAGATTATTCTTCCCCATCAGTAGGATATTTCCGTATCCAATATTGTATGCGCCCGCAATCGATTATTGCTCAGTCGCCGAAAGTTCCGAGCTCAGAGAGTTCATTCCCCTCTAGTTTGCCTTCCAAATTGCCATCGTAAACCACACCTTCTCTCGATTCAATCACACACAAAAAGCATACTTAAGCGATATTCTGGTGGTGAGACACATTCATTTTTCGTGAGGACATCGACAAGACAACATCATTGCCTAACGTGCTGGAGGAGGTGGACGGCGAAGGATCAACACATACACGCGCAGAATTCTTTCCGTTTGGATGCCATTCAGCATCGAGAAAGTTCCGGAAAGATCTAATCATTGCTGGAAAATAATCTGCCAGTTCCTCTGGGAATTCAAAAATACATTCATGTGAAAGAGTTTATTTGAATGTTTTCTATCCGTGTAACACTGTGACCAAATATTTTTCAATCAAGTACTATTAACAGGTGGTTATCGAGTTAGTATTAACCACTGGTGGGCTTCCAGTATCGAGGAAAATGTGGAAATATCTAATCGTTGCTGGAAAATAATCTGCCAGTTCCCCTTGGAATTGAAAATTACATTCAAGCGAAAGAGTTTATTTTAATGTTTTCTATCCATAAAATATCCATATAATACATTTGGGTTTGTGATTTGTCAATCAAGTACAGTTAGCAGGTTAGCTTCTGAAGATTATTCTTCAGAACAAGGTTTTTCGTATTCTATATTGGATGTATAAAACCTTGTGCCTCCAACGTAACGCTCTCGTTTTCGAAGTCCCCCAAATATTCATTTATTCATTCATTCAGAATGGATTTAGATTCAACTTCAAACAAATGATCTCTAAATCAACGATAGTCCTACGTCACCCTTGCGGTTATATCATAGATATAACCCACTTCCTGTTTTTTTATTAATTCGTTTATTTTTACAGGCTCAGTTACTTAAGTTTAAAGGAGCCGAATTATTAAATATAATTTTAAAACTATATATATATATAAACAATTGTCTTACATCTATGGTTAGTAAGGTGGAAAACCGATTACTCGCGGTGTACTCGAGTTTAGGAGGGTGACATATTTTTAGGAGAAGGATGGGATATAAGGAAATTGTAACAATGTTGATGAACACTCATTTCATAAATCTATTCGTATATCTATAGTGTATTTACATTTCAACTTATTCTACTATTTATAGCAAGGAGACGAATTACCCGCAAAGGAAGGAAAGGAGGGTATAAGGATGTAGGGACAATCACACACGAAGATCTATAGCTCTAAGGAAAACATATATATATGGGACATGTAATCAAGGTCTAGCCGAGCCAACACATCTCTCACCGGCACATTGGGCTGTCTTCCTCGGGCCCGAAGGGAGTTTTCTAAATTCGATCTGGCGACCAGATACACCTCGCACGACCAAACAATGTGCTCGATGTCGTGATAACCTTGGCCACAAACGCAGAGATTGCTGCTGGCAAGATTGAAACGAAAGAGTAGTGCATCTAACGAACAGTGATTGGACATGAGTCGGGAGAAGGTGCGAATAAAGTCCCGACTCAAGTCTAGACTTTTAAACCACGGTTTGAGGCTAACCTTAGGGATAATCGAGTGAAACCACCGGCCCAATTCATCTTCATTCCACTTGCGTTGCCAGTTAGCGATGGTATTTTTTGCGGACTAAAGAATAAAATTCATTGAAGGCGATTTGACGCTGATAAATATCGCCTTCAATCGCACCTACCTTTGCTAATGAGTCAGCCCTCTCATTACCCGGAATTGAGCAATGTGAAGGGACCCAGACAAAGGTAATGACATAACAGCGTCTGGTTAAAGCACTCAAAATTTCTCGTATTCTCTCAAGGAAATACGGCGAGGGCTTTTCCGGCCTCACTGAACGGATAGCTTCGACAGAGCTAAGACTATCCGTTACAATGTAATAGTGTTCAACAGGTCGTGAGGCGACGCTGTCCAGCGCCCAGTGTATCGCTGCCAATTCAGCAATATACACTGAGCAAGGATTCTGAAGACTGTGTGAGGTGCTAAAAAATTCGTTGAACACTCCAAATCCTGTGGATTCGTTTATAGTGTAATCAGTAAATCATCAGTAAAGTACATATTATCACAATTGATACCCCCATATTTTTCATCGAAAATCGTTGGAGCGATCCTCGATCGTTGGTAATCTGAATATCCATGGATATCTTGCTTCATGGACAGATCAAAATGCACAGAGGAATTGATGTAGTCAGGGAAACAAACACGGTTGGGAATATACGAAGAAGGATCAACCTGCATGGAGATGAATTCATGATATGAACTCATGAATCCAGAGTGAAAATTTAGCTCGATCAGCTGCTCAAAATTTCCGATCACCAATGGGTTCATGACCTTACACCGGATGAAGAACCGAAGAGATAATAAATTGAAGCGATCTTTTAGTGGGAGTAGGCCTGCCAAAACCTTGACCATGGTATGCGTTGAGGGCATACATCCCAACGCGATACGGAGACAAAGATACTGAATTCGCTCGAGTTTAATGAGGTGTGTTTTGGCAGCTGATTGAAAACAGAAACTACCATACTCCATCACTGAGAGAATAGTAGTTCGATACAACATTATAAGATCTTCTGGGTGGGCTCCCCACCAGGTGCCGGTAATTGTACGGAGAAAGTTTATTCTTTGTTGACATTTTTTACTCAGATACCTAATATGGGCCCCCCAAGTACATTTGGAGTCGAACCAGACCCCAAGATACTTGAATGACATAGCATGAGTGATCTGTTTACCCCAAAGTTGAAGATTTGGTTTTGCTGGTCTATGCTTCCTAGAAAAGACGACCATCTCTGTTTTCTCCGTGGAGAATTCGATCCCTAGCCCAATGGCCCAGGTTGAAAAATTGTTCAAAGTATCTTGTAAGGGTCCGGATTCGTTTGGTCCTACGACAGACACCACTCCATCATCTGCAAGTTGTCTTAGGCTGCAATTTTGTGTAAGGCAATTGTCGATGTCGCTTACATAGAAGTTGTACAAAAGGGGGCTTAAACATGAGCCCTGGGGGAGGCCCATGTAAGAGACCCGACTTACTGTCGAATCTCCGTGAGAAAAGTTCAAATGTTTCTCACAAAGCAAGTTATATAACATATTATTCAATAGAGGCGGCAGACCCCGAGAGTGTAATTTGTCTGACAAAACCTCTATTGAAACAGAATCAAAGGGCCCCTTTATGTCCAAGAATACTGAAGCCATTTGTTTTTTTTCGGCGTAAGCCATTTGAATTTCTGAAGAAAGCAACGCAAGACAATCATTCGTCCCCTTGCCCCTACGGAACCCATATTGTGTATCTGAGAGTAGGCCATTCGTTTCAACCCATCGATCAAGGCGAAACAAGATCATTTTCTCCAACAATTTCCGTATACAAGACAGCATTGCTATTGGGCGGTTCGAATTGAAGTCGGACGCGGGTTTTCCGGATTTTTGAATAGCTATAACTCGTACTTGTCTCCAATCATCTGGAACAATATTATGCTCCAGAAACCGATTGAATAAGTTCAACAAGCGATGTTTCGCCACATCAGGGAGGTTTTTCAACAAGTTGAACTTAATTCTATCCGATCCCGGAGCAGAATTGTTACAAGAAAGGAGAGCAAGAGAGAATTCTACCATCGAAAACTCGGAATCAAGATCGCACCTATCTTGTGGTATATCTCGAACAATTTTTTGCACAGGAGCGGAATCAGGACAAACCTTCCGTGCAAAATTGAAAATCCATCGATGTAAATATTCTTCGCTTTCATTCGTTGAAGAGCGATTTCTCATGTTTCGAGCCACTTTCCATAATTGTTTCATTGACGTTTCTCGTGACAAACCTCCCACGAAATTTCGCCAATAAGCACGTTTTTTCCCTTTGATCAAGTTTTTAAATTGATTTTCAAGGTCCAAATACGATTGAAAATTTTTAATGGTTCCACGTTTCCGAAAAGCTTTGAATGCGTTCGATTTATCCCGATAAAGCTTGGAACATTGGCTATCCCACCATGGACTGGGAGGCCTACGACGAATAGTGGAGCCTGGGATGGGTTTCGTTTGAGCGCGAACCGCGCTGTCATAGATCAAACGAGAAAGGAAGTTGTACTCCTCCAATGGAGGTAAACCATCTCTGGAATTGATGGCTAGAGCAATCGCGTCCGCATATTTTTTCCAGTCAATGTGTCTTGTGAAGTCATATGCCATGTTTATAGATTCAGAAGAATTCGACCCAATGGTGATGGAAATTTTGATTGGCAAGTGATCACTACCGTTGGGATCCTGGATTACATTCCACTTGCAATCTAACGATAGTGAATTCGAGCAAAGCGAGAGGTCAAGAGCACTTGGCTTAGCAGGTGGTTTAGGTACACGTGTTGTTTCCCCAGTATTCAAAATGGTCATATTGAAGCTGTTACAAAGGTCATATATCAACGATGAACGATTGTCGTCGTACTGTTCCCCCCAGGCAGTTCCGTGAGAGTTGAAGTCTCCCAAGATCAATCGTGGCTCAGGAAGGAGTGAGCACATGTCATCAAGTTGTTTGCGGCTAACCGCAGCTCTCGGAGGCCAATACAAGCTGACAATACAGAGGTCTTTGCCTCTGATGTTAGCATGACAAGCAACAGCTTCGATCCCTCCAATAGGTGGAAGGTCAATTCTAAAAAATGAGTGGCACTTATTGATCCCCAAAAGCACCCCTCCGTATCTATCATCACGGTCCAAGCGTATAATATTAAAATCGTGGAATTAACTAGTGTTAATAGACATCATTTATTATTCGTTAAGTTGAATTCTAACGCGATTCTTTATTCTATTGAATACTATTACTTTTGCTGCCCACTCATTGCAGCATTTTACAAATCCATGAATCTACTCAATTTCATTATTTTACTGTTGCAGTACTAGATTCGAATGAAATTTTAATTTTCAGAGGGTCTAATTTGTTCTTTTGAATAGAAATAATTGTGAATGGTTTGTATCAGATTGATTTGAAATTTTTTTTTGAATATAACGGTTTCTCGCTCAAAGGATTCCACTTGTTTTCGAGCATCATCGCCCCAAAATCGATCGAATGCTACAAACTGCAGGCATTCAAACAAACAAGAGCGAAAGTTTTAGAAGCTAGTGGTTGTATTGAACAAAAGCTAACAACATTTATGTTTTGAATAGTGACATTTGACTATTTTACTCTAGAAAGTGTTAACTTCTGCTCGTAATGATGAATTTACATTAGAAATCTTGGAGTTGGAAATCATCGTCGGTGATGAAAATTCAATCTCCCGTAAACAACGGGTGTCGAATTCTGTCTTCATGTACGACGATTGTCTGTTTGATCAGTTGATTTTAAACTCTCTAGATGCATTTCCAAACAGACAACTTTATTTGTCGTTCCCGAAAGCATCGCAGAATATGCATCTCATCAATTTGGGCGCTAGCAGAAGCAGCAGCGAGTTATCATCAATCAAAAAATCGTTAAGCAAGGTTGGGAACATAACATAAGAGACGTAGGACTTCACCAAGTGCTGTCAATTTAAAAAACTTATGGAATATACAAGTAATCCAAAAATTCCCAAATTATACTATGCAGACGTAGCAAGGCAACAAAAAATTCGTAGCAAGGCAACAAAAAATTCGAACCGAATCGGATGTGTGGTGACGACGACGACGATAGCAACCGATGCAGAACAAATTTTCACCTTCAGTTTTCAACCAAAGAACACAACTCTTACCGCATTAAATTACCTTCTTCTACTTTCTTCGACCGGAAACTGAATGACTGAATATAAATTAATAAATGATATATTCCAAATTGGTTCTCAGCTTCAATAGATGGTGTTGGCTGATCGCTGTCTAGAATCAAACTTAAAATTGAAGAGAGAAAGATAGAGTAAAATTATAGGGATTTCAAACTTTTCCACTTTATTTACCTCTACCTTTTGGTTGATGGCAAGTCCGTTCGGCTTGTTAAACCAGGGCTTTGAATTCCCTTTGTCGGAGATTGCAATATACAGCATAACTTTCTTCTCAAACTTATGCTTGTATTTATATTTCACTCCGGGGGGTGTGGACGCCTTGTCGCTGGTATAGTTCCGGCCATTGCCGGAAATGTGAGACTATTACAGCGGAAAATATCTCTCGTCGTCCAGCACGAACGACGTCCCGCGATAATTCTTCGTAATCCACCGACACTGAAATTGTTTCTATTTCCCGCGTTTCGAAGAACCGTTCAACGCGCTCGCGGAGTGCTTGTTGTTTCGACGCCATCTTTGATCGAACTGACAGCACTCGAGCGAAAAGAAACGAGCAACCCGTTTCTAGGGGGCCCACAGAGCAATTCTCTCGGTGAGAAAAAAAAATTACGCTCTTTACTTTTTTTACAGGAAGCTATTGAAATCATTCTCATTTTTCATTGAAACCCCATTACATTGTGTAGAAGTGTATTTTCAAATATTATTAGCAACCCCTTACAGTTGACCAATCAGCAGCTGGTCCGAAATTGACCCCTATTGTCTAGTCTTGTCTTAGGTATTAGCTATAAATCTTTGTCTCATTATATTCGTAGAAATTGTAGTGGGATTTTGATATTGCAATACAAATAGCTTTCTTAACTTTACAAAAAATGTTTTGAAGTCAGATCTCCAATAAGGCTGTTAAGTATATTTGATGAAAAAATACCACTGCTGATACGATTAAATCTGAATCGTTCAACTTTCTTACTTTTGAGTGTAGAATTGTAATACTTCCAGCCGCTAAGCGAGTTTCCCACAAACAAAATTTAACAATATCTCAGAAGTAAAAAAGTTTGAAATTAGTACTTAGTTTGAAATCGAGTACATTGGTACTCGCTTATCCGGAGTATTGATTTTTTTTCACTCCGGATAATCGAGTCAAAACATTTTTTTTTCTTTATTTGTTTTTTATTTGCATGTATTTTTCGTTTTTTTTAAATAAAAGAGGAATTTGATCCCCTTAAAGTCAGAAAGCACCTTTCTCACATGAAAAAATTAATTTATCCAGATTCTCTCAGGAGGTGATAAACGATCATATTTGATGAAAAAAATCGTCTACGCATATGTTCGAATTTCAACAATGACAGAGTTACAGAACTTTTTTTTGTTTCGGACTCTGTTGCCTCAAACTGGCTCTACATTAAAAAGTACGCTACGGAAGACGATTCTGATGCTTTCATTTGAAAGATGAGATAATTTAGTACATAATATAGCAGACAGGAGACCTAGACGGCGTTGAGGAGGACTACACCGGTGCAATGAACAACGACGACGTACCACCCCCGACGATGGGTGAAGTTAAGGAGGCCATTAATCAGCTCAAGAGCCACAAAGCAGCTGGTAAGGATGGCCTCGTAGCGGAGCTCTTCAAGGAAGGACCGAGAAAACTTGTAGAGTGTATGCACCGGTTGATAGTCAGGATCTGGGACACAGAACAGCTACCGGAGGAGTGGAAGGACGGGGTAATCTGCCCCATCTAAAAAAAACAGGAAATGGGTTATATCTATGGTATAACCGCAAGGGTGACGTAGGACTGTCGTTGATTTAGAGATCATTTGTTTGAAGTTGAATCTAAATCCATTCTGAATGAATGAATAAATGAATATTTGGTGGCTTCGAAAACGAGAGCGTTACGTTGGAAGCTCAAGGTTTTATGCATCCAATATTGGATACAAAAAACCTTGTTCTGAAGAATAATCTTCAGAAGCTTTCCTGCTAACTGATTGACAAATCACAAAACCAAATGTATGTGGTCGCAGTATTATTACTCATTATTTTTCAGCAACGATTAGATATTTCCGGAATGTTATCGATGCTGAATGGCATCCAAACGAAAATACTCCTTTCAGTTTGGCCTGCAAAAAAACTTTTCTGAACTCTAATCCATCAAATTTGGAGCCCTGAAAAGGGCCGTTGATTATATGCTTAGCTAATATAGCTCGCTCTCCTTGGATTCGACGAGCCAGCTGAATGTCCTTGGACATGATGTGACGCGTTTTGCGTGGATAGCACACAAATTGGTTTCTTCGAATAGGCCTCCTGCAGCGTCATAACCGCGGAACTTTGGAAGCGCAAGTCGGTTTTGAAGTCCTGAGCAATTCCACGAATCAAATGCTGCAAAGGTAGCTTGCGGATCAGCAATTCGGTCTGCTTCTGATAGCGACGAATTTCACGCAAAGTTCGATACCGATGTGGCTTCTTCGCGCTTCCTGCGGCTGGTGCGCTTATCCGAGCTGCTTTCGTGGTGCCTTACCACCGAAAGACTGACGAGCTGTCTGCTTGGTCCCAACAAACGAGTCCTCACGGTGCGAGAGTAGAGTAAGAAATGAACGAAAGCAAAGGAAGCACCATATTATAAGCCATAAAAGTATAGAATGTAAACCCCACCCTCTTTATTATATAAGCTTACTGTATACTTACTTCGATGTTATTCCTTTTTACTCCCAGGGTAAGCAACGAATATAATAAGTGTGGGGTTTAAATTCTATACCTTTATGGTTTATAAAATGGTGCTTCCTTTGCTTTCGTTCATTTCTTACTCTACTCTCGCACCGTGAGGACTCGTTTCATCGGGACTGAGCAGACAGCTCGTTAATCTTTCGGTGGTAAGGCACCACGAAAGCAGCTTGGATAATCGCATCAGCCACAGGAAGCGCGAAGAAGCCACATCGGTATCGACCGGGAACTTTACGTGAAATTCGTCGCTATCAGAAGTCGAGCGAATTGCTAATCCGCAAGCTACCTTTGTGGCATTTGATTCGTGGAATTGCTCAGGACTTCAAAACCGACTTGCGTTTCCAAAGTTCCGCTGCAGGAGGCCTATTCGAAGATACCAATTTGTGTGCTATCCATGCAAAACGCGTCACATCATGTCCAAGGACATCCAGCTGGCCCATCGTATTCGAGGAGAGCGTGCTATATTAGCTTAGCATATAATCAACGGCCCTTTTCAGGGCGCCACATTTGATGGTTTAGAGTTCAGAAAAGTTTTTTACAGGACGAGCAGAAAGGAGCATTTAGCGAAATTCGTGGTGTCGATGATAATTCGATACCGATAGGTGCCATGGATATGGATTTTATAATGAAGAATATGAAATAAATGACATGATGTAGTGAATATATCCCCATATCGAAGAAATCACTTTGATGAAACTGCATTATAAAATTCTTTGTGTACGAATGCCGCAATCGATAGTCGACTCTAATTTGCGTCCTCCGAGGAGGACTCGATTCCTCCTTTGAGCAACAATAATCTCTTTCTGGCAAAACGAATTGTTATGAATCACATTTTTCGAAAGATGTTTTCTGCCAATTTCCTTCAATCTCCAAACATCTCTTTCTCCCGTTTGTCGTTTTTGCGTTCGCTAATCCTTTCTCACAACACCCATTTCTCGTTTGAGAAAGTGTTGAGTAAACATAGTTTGCCAGTGCGTGTAGAGCGGGAATACCTAAATATTCATAGCACCTATAATAAATTGCCAAAAGACGTGGTCTTACGTTGATCGCACTTGATTGAAAAATCCAAAACGAAATGTATTTGGTCGCAGCATTATATGAGTAGGAAGCAAATAATCGTTCGAAAATTACATGATTTTCGCGATGTGAAACATTTTCCGTTTTTCATGTTATGCATCCAATATTGGATACGAAAATTTTCTACTGATGGGGAAAAATAATATTCAGAAGCTTTCCTGCTAATTGAGATTGATTGAAAAATCACAAAACCAAATGTATTTGGTTGCAGTGTTGTATGGATAGAAAACATTAAAATAAACTCTTTCGCATGAATGTATTTTTCAATTCCCAGGGGAACTGGTAGATTATTTTTCAGCAACGATGATAACAACGAGGGTTCCGCGCGCGTTTGTGTGAGTGGCGGCTGCTCCGATGTTTCAAGCGAAACCGTGGCATCACTCTCCTCCTGATGGATTCCTCTCTGGCCTAAAGTGCACAAACAGGCTCTTGGTAACACCGTTCATCAGCGCTTTCGTGATAAACGAAGTTAGCTTCACCACAACAGCGACAACATGCTCCAATCGCTGTTCAATTATAACTGAGTGGGATTTCCTAGCGGCGCTTGCTTATATACCGATTGGTGATTTCAATAGCCTGTTTTGAAAGCAATTTAAAGGCTATTGAAACAAGTTTTTTGATGAAAAAGTAACAAATATATAACGCGTAGACATTTGACCTTTCGAATGAAGTGTTTATCATACCATTTCGTTCAGTTGTTTAGGAGTTATTAACGCTCAAAATCTCGGTCTCCGGCGTAACGCTTTCGTTTTCGAAACTTTGATTTTACACCCCGGTATAGAAATGAAAGACGTAGTCCTACGTCAAAAGGTGACAAGTTGGATTGTGGGAACTATCGGGCCATCACAATCCTGAATGGTGCCTACAAAATTTTGTCTCAGATCCTCTTCCGCCGCCTATCGCCAATAGTAAGTAGATATGTGGGAAGTTATCAGGCCGGATTCATGCCCGGTTGCTCGACGACGGACCAGATTTTTACACTGCGGCAGATCCTCCAAAAGTGCCGCGAGTATCAGGTCCCTACACACCACATCTTCGTCGACTTCAAGGCCGCATATGATACAATCGACCGACGACAGCTATGGAGAATCATGGACGAACACGGCTTTCCCCGAAAGCTGACAAGACTGATTCAGGCAACGATGAACGGTGTGCGGTGCAGTGTGCGGATCTCAGGTGAGCTGTCGGAATCATTTGAGACTCACAGGGGACTTCGACAAGGCGATGGAATCTCCTGTCTGCTATTCAACGTGGCGCTGGAAGGTGTTATGCGGAGAGCGGGCTTCAACATGCGGGGCACGATTTTCAACAAGTCTAGTCAGTTTATCTGCTTCGCCGACGACGTGGACATAATCGGAAGAACACATGCGACGGTAGCCGACTTGTATACCCGACTGAAACACGAAGAAGGGCTGATTGGGCTTGGGATCAATGCGTCTAAGACTAAATACATGCTAGCAGGAGGGACTGATCGCAACAGAGTTCTTCTTGGTGGTAGTGTTGTGATCGACGACGACGAGCTCGAGGTGGTAGAGGAATTTGTCTACCTTGACTCGTTGATAACAACTGACAACAACAACAGCCGTGAAATTCGAAGACGCATTGTCAATGGAAGTCGAGCCTACTATGGGTTCCGCAAATCCTTGAGGTCCAACAAACTCCGACCCCGTACGAAGTGTACCATGTACAAATCCCTAATTCGACCGGTTGTTCTCTATGGGCACGAAGCATGGACGATGCTTGAAGAGGACTCACAAGCGCTTGGAGTTTTCGAACGCCGAGTGCTTAGAACAATATACGGTGGTGTACAGGAAAGCGGAGTATGGAGAAGGAGAATGAATCACGAACTGGCGCAACTCTACGGCGAACCCAGCATTCAGAAAGTCGCCAAGGCTGGACGAGTGCGATAGGCAGGGCATGTTGTAAGATTGCCGGACAGCAGTCCTGCAAAGATGGTGTTCGCATCGAATCCGGTAGGAACAAGAAGGAGAGGAGCCCAGCGAGCGAGGTGGTTGGACCAGGTGGAGCAGGACTTGGCAAGAATCGGTGCAGCCGGGAGTTGGAGAACTGCAGCCATGGATCGGGATTATTGGCGAAAAATTATGAAGAAGATCTAATCTCTCAATGGGATGTAGTATCATTATAAATAAAAATAGTAGTGGAACAACTAGATTAGTGAATTTTAATAACATTTTGGAAGTGAAACACTTAAAAGTTAATAATTTTTAATGTGTTATTATTAATTTTATCCTAAAAATGTATATTCAACTAGATTGTTTCTATCAATTAAAATGAAGTTCTTTAACCGCTCCACAATTTGTTCTTTAACGCACAACTTCTATCTTTCTTAATTTGCAAAAATTCAAGCAAAATCTTCTATTCAAACAAAATCTTCAAAAATCACGATTTTTACCACACTGTACATGTAATAGCCACTTAAACTTAACCTTAACGTTGAAAGTTGTAACTTCAAGAAATAAGTCAATATAATAATAATTGACTTATTTCTTATTTCTTATTTCTGAAAAAATATTTTTTTTCAAACTGAATTTAATCGAGCCCAAATATGTATATAATCGAATCACACATAATCGAGTCTGTATATAATCGAGTCCGACCTGTACTGTATTCTATTAGTAAAATCATTTCATTTGATACCAATATTGGGGGGATTACAAAAAATACATAGTCGACCATTTTATGGCGGCGACCTTTTCGAATTTATGTTGTTCATAGTTGTTCCAAATCAAGCCATTCAGACATTTGCGGCGGCCAAATTGAATTTTTCAAGATCATGGAATACGCAGTTTTATAATGACAGTAGAATTAAATGTATGTTCCAAATTTCAGATCAATCATTCAACAGGAACGGGGTCAATTTTCTATTAATGTGGGACATCCCAACAAACATTCAAACATACATAGAAACATGTCAAGCTGAATGAAATTATTTAAAAAGTAATAAGTTGTTTGGAGACTGCGGCCATCTTGAAATTGGATTTTTAATTATCTGCTATATTGATGAGGTTTTAAGAAAATATATATGGTGCTATCTTGAGATGGCGGCCATTTTGGGTTTACATTCTTCATAAATAACTTTGTTCTACTAGTCAAGCCCTTTCATTAGATACCCATATTGAGTGGGTTCTAAGAAAATATGTAATCCGCTATTTTATAGTGGCTGCCATCTTAGATTTGCATTTTTCATAAATAACTGTTTTCTACTAGTCAAGCCCTTTCATTTGATACCCATATTGATGGAGTTCTGAGAAAATATGTAATCCGCCATTTTGTAGTGGCCTCCATCTTGGATTTGCATTTTTCATAAATAAATGCATTCTACTTGTCAAGCCCTTTCTTTTGATACCCATATTAGCTATTCAATATAGAATTATTATACAAATTATTCAAAATTTCTGAAAATCAAAAAAAAAATATTCCGGATAATCGAGTCTAAAATTCCGGATAATCAAATCCCGGATAATCGAGTCCGACCTGTAGTCGTTATTTTTCTTCCAAACCCCTAAATTAGAGTTACCAGTTTAGATCAACCTAAATAATTCTCCCAATCTGCTCTACGATTCGTGTTTTCGTAATGTATCTTTCGTCAAAATCTAAACGCTTCTCAATAGGTTTCGTCAAACCAAGTGTAGCAACGAATTATTGTAGAATTTCAAATGAAACACGTTACCAAAGTTTGTAATTCATGGACTGTTTATTTTACAGCAAACTTTCAGAGTAGCTCAATAAAAAAAATATATTTCATCAAAAATTTATTTTCAAAAGTACAGGTTCACAGGTCCTTCTTAATTTTCACTTGAATTGTTTCGCCCTTCTAAACAATACCAGTCCTTTCCTCTTTGCTTCCCTTTCCGTCTGAAATCCTCCTCTGCTATTTTGTTTGCTTTTGCTATATTCAATAATGGTTTTATTGTTTATTTTGGTGCATTTTTCAAGTACCTACAAAGCAATCAATAGATAAATAAATTTCAAAAATATTTTTTTCCCTACAACTATTTATCTTTTGTTTATTTTGACATTACGAAAACAAAAACAATTCAATAAATAGAACGAGCTCAATACGCTATTAAATTTTCTTTCTTTTTATACTTTACTAGCGGATCCGGCAAACTTCGTCTAGCCCAAAATTCGTTTTTTGTTATCAACACCTTCAAACATTCATGTTTTCTTACTAAGCGCAAGTTCATGAGTCATGAGTGCAATCGCACAACTGTTCATTGATTGATCTTCTATTCGACCCCGTTGAATTTACCTCTTACTAAAAAAATCCTAGTACTTCTACCAAAACTCATCATTATAATACCAAATTATTTTCAGACACAATTCTCGTTCAAGATTTTTCAACCTCTTGCAATTAACATGTTTCTCCGTTAAATGGAATAAATGTTTGATACAGAAAGTATGATAGAATAAAGACAGACCCCACCCCTTTACTCCCCTTAGAGAGGGGGGAAGAGTGTCTATTCACTATAGAAACGTTTCGTGCCCCCTAAAATCATCACATGCCAAATTTGGCTCCATTTGCTTGATTAGTTTTCGAGTTATGCAGAAATTTTGTTTTTCATTGGTATGACAGCCCACCCTAAAAGAGAGGGAGGAGTGTCGAACCACCGAAGAAACATTTATTGCATCCTAAAACCTCCACATACTAAGTTTGGTTTGGTTTGCTTGATTAATTCTCGAGTAATCCAGAAATTTGTGTTTTACTTGTATGGCGTTTTACACAGTTTTATGCTACTTCGAATACGTCGAATTTCGTACCAACGAGAGTGTTTTTGCGGGGAGTGTTACTTCGTTACTTCGATATGAAGGAAAAAAACTGCGGAAAGTCATCGCATTTTAGTGGAAGCTTATGGTGACCATGCTCCAACTGAGCAAACCTGTCAGACGTGGTTTACAAGGTTTAAAAGTGGTAATTTTGACTTGGAAGACGAAGAACATTCTGGACCGCCAAAAAAGTTTGAAGATGAAGAATTGGAGGCTTTAATCGATCAAGTTCCGTCACAAACGCAACAATAACTTGCAGATATACTTGGAGTAGCTCGGTAAACCATATCCGATCGTTTAAAAGCCATTCCCATTATCCGAAAGACAGGACATTGGGTGCCGTGTGAATTGAAGCCACGAGACGTCGAACCCCGTTATTTCACGTGTGAACAACTGCTCCAACGGCATAGAAGAGAGGTTTTTTTGCAACGATGGCGATGAAAAGTGGGTCCATTAGGACAGTCCTAAACGTCGGGCAACGTATGGATACCCCGGCCATGCATCAACATCGACGGCCGCGCGGAATATTCCCGGTCAGAAGGTTATGCTGTCTATTTGGTGGGGCCAGCTGGGTGTGGTGTACTATGAGCTGCTAAAACCGAGTGAAACCATTACGGGTGACCTCTACCGACGTCAAGTGATGCGTTTGAGCCGTGCACTAAAGAAAAAACGGCCACAATACGAGCAAAGATACGATAAAGTTATTTTGCAGCACGTCAATACTCGGCCACATGTCGCGAAACCGGTCAAAACATACTTGGAAACGTTGAAATGGGAGGTCCTATCCCACCTGCAGTGTTCTCCAGACATTACTCCGTCCGATCACTACCTTTTTCGATCGATGCAACATGGTCTGGTTGACCAGCAGTTCTCCAATGTGGATGAAGTCAAAAATTGGATCGATTTGTAGTTAGCCGACAAGCCAGCCGACTATTTCCGCAAAGGGATCCGTGAATTGCCAGAAAGATGAGAAAATGTCGTGACTAGCGATGGGCAATACTTTGAATATTATATTTGTAATCATTTTTGCAGAATAAAGAATTAATTTAAAAAAAACAAGAAACATACTAGTACTCCTATTAGTACGAAAGATGAATCAATATTAATGAGGTTACGATTCAACATAAAGGAGGAACGAGTGATGATCGTAGTGCATTGTGAGCCTAATGCATCGAATCCCGTTTTTATTGCCCTGATAAAGCTACATCAACAAATTTTCTCTCAAACAACAAAGCGGACGAAAAAAAAACAGTTTATAGCCACAGAAATAGTTTCAATTATGTCATAACCTGACGATAATCAGGACAAAGGACAAAACCACACAATTATTCCCTGCTCCAAACGTCGATGTATTGAATTTCATGTTGTTAAAATGGAATCAATGCTGTTTTTTCCCCTACTGACAAACAACGGAAACGACTCCACGACACGAAAATAATGCACATTTATCCTTTCCTTCCCACGCTCTCTCTCTCGATTATACTGGATATAGTTTCCCTCCTGAACCGAACCTAGGGGAGACTGGCTATGTCTGAACGAGAAACACGCTGAGGATGCACAATTGGAAGATTCAATAATTCTTCCGGAAGTAAACAGGCTGACTTGCCGAAAGCCGGCTTAGCCGGGGCAATCGTTGCTATACATGCAGCGTATCATCTTCCGTCCTTGCCTTTTTCTTACAGGTGGATATAAATCATACTCGAAACTAACCGAAGGATAGCACACGAAAAAAAAGCACACACGGATCGGGACGGGGGTGAGCGCTCTCCCACCCACATTCACTTATGCGAATGGTTGCAATTCTTTTGCTGCAAATACCGGAGTGTGTACGGCAAAACGATACTTGAATACTAAAGGACGAAAGAGCACAAAAAGCCTGCTCCCGTAGGGCTTCTTTCAATGGGGAAATATGATTGTGTGAGGTGGGGGAATCTTATGCACTTTTGGTAATATCCTACGGTTGAGCCGAGCCGTGCCGAGTCGGCCAGCTGCCGCTCTTAAGTTAAATTGCTTTTTGGCTCCGGAACAGGATGAGAGCGAGCACAGAGAAATGCACGATCTGTTGGAAGAATGAGAAAGCGATTCATCTGAATAAAGCGATTATTCAAGAGCGAAGATAAGGCGTCTGGTATAGAGAAGCCTGCAGGACCTGATAAAAGATTATTGAACATCGTAAATCGACAAAAAAAACGAGAGGGGTGGCGAGGTGCGCTCTGCACGAGTGATTGCAGAATCAAAGATGTTGTTTGTCATCTTTGCTGTCTTAATAAATGCAAACATTAAATGCTTTCCTATTACAGAGTTCATTCAAAGGGACATCGTCGCGATCAGAGAGGAAGTTCCTACCGCCAAAGGAAGGGCCGACATCGTAATTGCGTCGGCTTACTTTCCAGGCGACGTTCCTGAGGTTCCTTCACGAGAGGTAGCGGCGTTTGTAAACTACTGCAGGGAAATTAACAAGGACTTCATTATCGGATGTGATGCCAACGCTCATCACACCATGTGGGCAAATACGGATATCAACAACCGAGGAGTGTCTTTTAGAGTTTCTCTCGTCAAACAACATAGATATTGCTAACAAAGGGAATGAACCAACCTCCATTAACGCTATCAGACAAGAAGTCTTAGATCTAACGCTGTGCAGCCCGGCTATTCAAGAAAATATCCATAACTGGCACGTTTCCGATGAGGCGTCTTTGTCTGATCATAGACACATTATTTTTGAATGGAATGGTGGCATGGAAGTTCATAGAGAATACCGAGATCCCAAAAAAAACCAATTGGGATCGGTATGCACTTGAACTCGAGTCTAAAACTCTAAACTCGAAAATAAGGTCGATTCAGCAGCTTGAATCAGCTACAAAAGAATTAAATGAAACGATAGTCTCTGCCTACAACAGTAATTGCCCACTGAGAAAAGTTTCTTCGACAAGAAACGTTCCTTGGTGGAATAAAAGGCTTCGCAAAACGGCGCGTAAACTGTTCAACAGAGCAAAAATTACCTCGGACTGGTCTCAATATAAGAGAGCCCTAACAGAGTACAGTAGAGAACTGAGACGATCTAAACGAAAATCCTGGGTATAAAACTGCGAAAGCATTGAAAATACCCCAATCGTTGCTAGACTCAACAAGACTTTGGCAAAAGACCACTCGAACGAGCTTGGATCGCTTAAAAAGGATGACGGTTCGTTCACAAAAACCCCCTCAGAAGTACTAGACTTACTGATGAAGACTCACTTTCCGGGATCTACATCTGTCCACTCGGATACAAATCCTGGCTATAATGGCGACACAATATGCTCTCGAAGGCGTCTTATAGGACCCGAAAGTGCAAAGGATGTCGCTAACATAGTTGCTGGGTTAGTCTTCACGAGGGCCAGAGTAGTAAACGCGGTGAGATCCTTTCTACCTTACAAATCTGCAGATGCAGATGGGATTTTTCCAGCCCTGATTCAAAATGGAGAATCAAAACTAATTCCGTTTCTAATCGAGATCTTTAAGGCAAGTCTGATACTAGAGCACATTCCTTCGATATGGAGACTTGTAAAAGTAGTTTTCATCCCAAAAGCGGGAAAACGCGACAAATCACTTCCAAAGGCTTTCAGACCAATTAGTTTATCATCAATACTGTTGAAAACTATGGAAAAAGTATTATATGAATACATAAAGTCTGTATTCATGTCCAAACACCCACTATCCAAATACCAGTTTGCCTACCAATCAGGAAAATCCACAATAACAGCACTACACATGCTTGTGACAAAAATTGAAAAATCTCTCTTGTCAAAAGAAACCGCATTATGTGCGTTTCTTGACATCGAAGGTGCTTTTGATAATGCTTCTTATCTATCAATGGCACAGGCAATGAGAAGAAGACACTTCGATAACTGTATAGTCGAATGGATCCATGGCATGCTCACACACAGAAAAATCACCTCGGAGCTGGGCGGGTCGTCTAATTATGTGATTGCAACAAACGGTTGCCCACAAGGAGGCGTTCTATCACCTCTCCTTTGGTCACTAGTAGTTGACGACCTTCTGACAAGTTTAGAGGCAAAAGGTTTTGAAATTGTGGGCTTCGCCGACGATCTAGTCATAATGATACGAGGCAAGTTCGACGACGTGATATCGAGCAGAATGCAGATGGCCTTAAACCTTACACAAACTTGGTGTACCACAGAAGGTCTGAGCATAAATCCCTCAAAAACAACAATTGTTCCATTCACCAAAAAGAAAAAACAGCATCTGCAGTCTTTATATCTTGGGGGAGTGGAAATAAAATGCAGCGCTTCAGTGAAATATCTAGGTGTTATCCTAGATGCTAAACTCAACTGGAATGCGCACTTAGATGCAATAATCAGTAAGGCCAATGCAGCCCTATGGGCATGTTCTAAAATGATAGGAAGAACATGGGGCCTTAAACCAAAAAATGGTAATGTGGGTCTACACTGCCATTGTGCGGCCTAGGATAACCTATGCCTCATTAGTCTGGTGGCCAAAGGCCAAGGAGACTGTAGCTACACAAAAGCTAAACAAACTCCAACGACTAGCATGCGTTGCAATTACTGGATCAATGCGAAGCACACCCTCGAAGGCACTGGAGGCTATCCTTCACTTGCTACCTCTGAACCAACATGTTCAGCTAGAGGCTAAGAAAAGCGCTCTAAAGCTTAAACAATGGAAAAAAAATACTAGACGGAGACAAAATTGGTCACTTGAGCATCCTGAATCTCTTACCGTAGGACCATCCTCAGAGATGAACAGTGATTGGATGGAACCTAGGACTAACTACGACATTCCATACAGTGTAATCGAACCTTCTGGTTCAATATGGGATGAAGGCGGTCCCAGTGTTCGTAATGGTTCAATCATGTTCTACACTGATGGGTCAAAAATGGGAATCAGAACAGGTGCTGGAGTGTATGGTCCCAGAACAAAAATCTCTGTAGCTATGGGAAACTGGCCAACAGTTTTTCAAGCAGAAATAGCTCCGATAATAGAATGCTCAAATGTCTGCCTTAAAAGAAAATATAGACATGCTAACATCTGCATATTCTCAGACAGTCAAGCGGCAATTAAAGCTCTAAATGCTTTTAAATGCTCCTCAAAAATTGTCTGGGAATGCATTCTCCTCTTACGGCAACTAAGTCGGATAAGTTCGGTACAACTGTACTGGATTCCTGGCCATTCTGGAATAGAGGGAAACGAGCGAGCAGATGAACTTGCCAGGAATGGCTCAAGCTCACCTTTCACTGGTCCAGAACCATTCTGTGGAATATCTGACTGTGTGTTGAAAGGTGAGCTGAAGAACTGGGAAGACCGGGAAGTGTTAGCCAACTGGTTGGCGGTACAACTTAACCAGTCAAAAAAATTTATCACGCCGAGTATTAAAATTACTCAACAATTGCTGAGTCTTAATAAGAAAGACTTCAGCACAATCACAGGCCTTATAACAGGACACTGTCCGAGTAAATACCATCTCAAAAACATAGGTTTAGTGCAAGATGATATTTGTCGTTTTTGTAATACCGAAAGCGAAACCTCGGAACATTTGCTCTGTAATTGTGGAGCTCTAACTAGACGCAGACTTCAATACCTTGATAAGGCTATTCTGGAGCCCAAAGAAATTTGGTCTGCGTCGCCGATCAGTATTATAAAATTTATCAAACAGAGTATTCCTGATTGGCACCTATCTCGCTATAGCTTTCAGTCTACTTCTTCATCAATAAGCAGTAGGTAAGCTTGAAGCGGAGTACAAAAAATGGGATATACCACAATAGTTCAGAATAATGGACGCAGTGGTTCACATCCAACAGGGAAAAAAAATGTTGTTTGTCAAATAATATTTCAGACTAAAATCAATCTCATTATTATTTTGAACGTCGAAGCCTGGCTTCGATATGCTTAAACTGCATAATCTTATGAAAAGAACAAAAGTTGGTGTTTAATGTGGTCCATCAAGGTGTAAAGGTGACCGCAGGGATATCTGGCGAGGTAACCCCGTCGATAGAGTCGAGCTGAAAATTCAAATTCGTTTCCTGTCGTGCACATTCTCTTCGTCTGTTTAAGCTTAAAACGATAACGGGCTTTCCAACTGCTAGCATAACCACGACGCTTCTGCCGCATCCACGGCTTAGTATAGCATAGCATAGAGGTTGTTTCGATTTGATTAAATTTTTATGCGTAATATTACCTCGGAAACTGAAATCGTTACGATGTTTGTTGGAATCTGGTTGGTGACAATTGTGTGGATCGGGACGATGGCACGAAACTATCGCTCGGGGGATCGTAGTCCTCAACCTCAGACAACAGGGCGAATGTTATCCGTACATAGATACGCTCTGTTCCTGGGATTGTATCGTTCGATTCAATTCCCTGCTAGAGCAGATTAGGATTCCTATTACTACTATTCGTACGATAATTGGTTATGCTTCCATATTTGGGGATGGAAGGAAATTGAGCGAAGGCCACGTTAAACATTCAACGATGCTCGTCGATATTCACATATTCGAAGGATCAATGCCACACATACAATACAATAGCTTCTAATTCTAACCCTTTGCGGTCGTTTGTCTGCTCTCAGCCACCACAGCAAGGAATCATACTAAATACTTTGTTCAACGATGTAATAGTTTACATTTTTTCTAAACGAAATTTAATGTCTAGTGAATTTTTCACGAATGTATACGAAGTTTCTCGGTATAAACAAAATATTATTAACGTGGAAAGATAAGAGGATCCCTTTTAAGAGAAATTAATTCCGACCACAAAGGGTTAAATATGAGCCAGAACCTTTAGCAAAAAAATCACTGTTCACAATTGTTAGAATTTACCACCGATTAATCCACTTTGTACTCTGGAAGATTTATCTAGATTTTTGCTTTTAGAAACTTGGGTAATTTCATGGCCTTGAAGATGAATGTATCCTTTCTCCTTTTAATCGCCGTATAAACCTCTGTCCAGTAAGCTGTTTGAGGCCCCATTTTACATTCGTTTCGTAGTCCCCAACAACACGATCGAACTTCGCGTTCAGGTTCCTCCACATACAGTTTCCGGGATCGGGATCAGGACAGGCGTTGTTTGTTTTTTCGTGGCGTTCTGCCTGTTGTTGCGATTCGGAGTTTTCACCTCCTCATAGGCAAGTATGGAAAAGTTCATTCGCTCATTTCTCCACACCTGTTTATAAATCACTCTTGTATCTGCTTGGAATAATCATGGCGGAAAGAATGCAACAAACTATCGTGAGATTGCACGATGAATCATTTTACACTCCCCGACCATCATCATTCGGGACTGATAGAAAACATAACAAAACAAAGAGTGGAAAACAACATTCAATGAATGAATACTTCTTTGGAAGGATCGCACGAAACAAAATGACGAGTAATTCAAAATAAACTGAATCTGCGTGCTCGTACTCTTTACCTTGTCAGCATTCAAGTGCATATGAATCCACTTTCCCGCTCACCAATAACTTGCGTTAATATGGTCTTTTGCGTTGGCTTAGATCGTTTCATACTAGAAACAAAAAAATGTCATTGCAATAATGCACAGGAAAATCGAGGCTTAATGATTGCTATTTGAGTGAAAAACGAATGAGTTCACAGAGACACTCGCTGGCTCAAGCAAAAGTTTCCAGTTTGATTCTATCACAATCATTCCGAGAGGCAAATGAGGGAATGCAAAAATTGCTGAGAATAGAAGAGCGGAATCGAGACAGTATTTTCCCGTTCTGATCGAGAATGAACTTTGCGAAGAGGATATGTGAATGTTTTCTGTCTCAAATAAAGTGTGGCATAAACGGAGAATAGAAGGGTGAGTTTTATCTGTGAATGAGCGTTGTTGAACGAACTTCGATGCGATTTTGCCCATACCTGCTCCTAGGACGACAGCACGACGCGTGTTTTCGCCTCGCAGCAATATTGTGTGAAGCTCCCAACCTGTATCCGTCGCCTAGGATTTGGAGTTTGAAGTTCCGATTAAAAATGTGAGTGCTCGAAATGCAAAATAAGTCACAATAAAAAATTGGAAGGAGTTGTGTATATAGGACACAACCGCATATTTTCGACGTAGAACTACGCAATTATATTATGCAATCCACTTGTTTACCACTTCGAATATTATTTTAGAATGCATCGAAATTTTTGTAATAGATTATGTTCTTCGTTACAAATAATTTGATGAACGTCTTTTTACGTTTGATACGATGCCTGGGACTACCAAAATATGTGAAGAGAAGAATTGTCAAACGATCATTGTATTTTACATTTCCCTCTGAAATTATTGCACATCTCATGGTTACGTAGTTCTCGAACCGCAAAAGTTCATTTGCCTCTAGTGTCTGAAATGACGATTTTCCCAGGCCTCTCAGTTTAAAAGTACGTTTTAGGGGAACATATTCCGGTATGCGCATCGACAAGCGAGTACAAAAGTACTCAACACCAAAAAATACCCCGACTTGTATGTATTTGCAAAGCGGATTCCCCCAGGTACATCGATTTTGAAGTCTGTGTTAGGGAAACACAACTCGGTGGGAACAAAAATACCCTCGACTTGCATGTTTTGACAAAGCGGATTCCCCCAGGCACATTGATTTAGAAGTCCGTGTTAGGGAAACACAACTCAGTGGGAACAAAAATACCCTCGCTTTGCATGTATATTTGCAGAGCGGATTTCCACAGGTACATCGATTTTGAAGTCTGTGTTGGGGAAACCGTAAATCGGGCGAATCAAAACTTGGTTAGGGCGTTTGAATAACGATTGACATTTTAAAGTTATTCAATTGTTCATCTAACGAATAATAATATTTTATTTATTGTGGTAGACGCGTAGAAATATTTCCTATCAATTAATGCAAACATCTTTCCGATCTGCTGAGAAATGTTAGAGTTATAAGCATTCGAAATACGGGTAGGATTAGCAAACGAATCGGCAGAATCGGCAGGAAAAAAAGAAGTTCTTCCAGTTATCAAGAATTTAAACCGTTTAGAGATTAGCGAATTGTAATGTATAGTATATCAAACAAATCTTAGATAATTTCCGATTCGATTGGTATGCAAATCATGAGAATTCGTTCACAGTGAAAATAGTTATTAACGTTAACTTTATTTCATAAAAACGTGACCTGTTTTCTGATCTGGCACCCTTCCTGAAAGACATAGTTCTAAGTCAAAAATTTGGTCTATTTCGCGTGCAAAAAGCTTGGAATTTCGCGTTGCGCGAGAAAAATTTTCAAGCGTTGGCCTTCTTTGTGGACGCCATTTTGAGAAATGAAGAGCAAACGACAAAATTTAAATATTTTGTAGGTATCCTGTACACACATACCTACTAGACGATGAAATATATGAATTGAAAGACGTTAAGTCTCTCATATCCATTTGAGGCTACACGCACAACATTTATTAGCGTTTCGTTTCCTTCTGGTTCAGTTACTAGTTTGAATCTAAGACAAGACAAGACAACAGGCTTCTTACTCTTCTTCCTCGTTCAAGCGCGAACAACAGAGATGCCGAGCCATTCGAGATCTCAAGTTTCCAAATGAGAAAAATTTTCTGAAGACTATTTTTCCACATCCCTAACATATGTTTTCGTATCATATATTCATGAATAGTTTCATTTGGTTGGAGAAGTGCAAAATTGTTGCGTATTTTTTAACAAATTATATTTTTTTGACGTAGAACTACGTCTTTCAGGAAGGGTGCCAAATCAGATAACAGATCACGTTTTTATGGAATAAAGTTAACTTTAATAACTAGTTTCACTGTGTACGAATTCTCATGATTTGCATACTAATCGAATCGGAAATTCTCTAAGATTTGTTTGATATGCTATACATTACAATTCGCTAGAATTGTAATGATTTGTCATGAAAACTAGTTTGAGAGTGTTTACCATGAGTAACTTATGCGTCGTGCACAAATTATGTAACGCAAGAAGGGGGGGGGAGGGGGTCGAGTTTGCGTTACTTACTGTGTATTAGAGATAGGAAATTGCGTTACGTAGCGGGGAGGGGGTCCAAAATCCGGATTTTTAGCGTTACGTAATTTGTGTACGAAATGTATTTTCAAATATTATTGGTAACCCTCAAAAATTGACCAATAAGCAGCTAATCCGAAAACTGGTACGTAAACGACCCCCTATTGTTTGATCTTATCTTAGGTTTGAGTTGGATCGAATTGTTCAAATGCAATTTCCTAACCCACTCTTTTCGATCAAAGCTACCAAACCCTTCTAATCGTTACTGTCACATCGGCCATATTTTATTCGCGTTGACGGCACTGGTCTTCGTTTACGTGCTTGGGGGAGTGTCAAAGATAAATTATGATTTTCAGGAGGAATTGACACGTTTTTAAAATTAAAATTATGAATAAAAATTAACTTCTCCGTATCAAATTAGTATTCTATCTGAATGAAAAATACCTTTTTACAGGTGGTGAAAAAATATCATGCGAAAATTCTTTTCGAAGACAATTTTATATTATAACTAGCTGACCCGGCAAATTCCGTTCTGCCCCCTCCCCTTCCAGAGGAGAGAGGTATGTCAAACCATCATGTTCTGGTACCCGAAAACCCTCACATGCCAAGTATAGCTTCATTTGCTTGATTAGTTAGAGTAATGCACAAATTTGTTTATTTTTGTATGGCAGAGTTGTGATTTTGTTTTTTATCGCAAAATATTAGCGAAATTAAATTCATAACTTTTGAACCACTGAACCGATTCAGATGATCGACACATCAAATTGAAGCCAATAAGTATTTTATTAAAAAATATTGAACTTGCAAAAAATGGATTTTTTTTTCGTAATTATCGATTGTAGTCGTTTTTAAACGGTTTTATTTAGCTTGCCCTGTAGTCTGTTTGTATGCATGTGACATGTTTGTCTGTAGCGCTGACCCACATTTATAGAAATTTGACCCCCTTTCTGTTGACCGATTGATCTGAAATTTGGAACATTTGGTGTCATTATTATACTGCGTATTCCATGATCTGGAAAATCCAAGATGGTGGCCGCTACAAAATGGCGGGTCACATATTTTCTCAAAACCATCATCGATATGGGTTTTCCAAAACCCCATCAATGCCATCATAATCCAATATGGCTGCCACTACAAAATGGCGGACTACATATTTTCTCAAAACCCTATTATTATGGGTATCAAATGAGAGGGCTTGAACGATTTTATTTTTTAAACGATTTTATTTAGCTTGAACTATTTGTATGTATGTTCGTATGTCTGTAGGGTTGTCCCACATTAATAGAAATTTGACCAATAGGAACTGACCGAATTTATAAAACACCTTCATCTCTGCTGTCATTTGAAAACTGCTTATCTTGAAAAATCCAAGTTGGCCGCCGCTTCAAAATAGCTGATCCCATATCATCTCAAAAAAAAAGTTGATTGAGATATGTGTATCAAACGAACGAACTTGGCTTGGAGAACGCACTATGTATTTTCTGCAATCCATTCAATATCGGTATCAAACGAAATTATTTGACTGATAGAATATAGTACAATGGTTTTATTGTAGACAAATATTACAATGAAACAGATAATATACTAAAAACTAGAAAATAAAATAAGTAAAAAAAACTTTTTGAGCTAAACGGTTTCATTGTGATTAAACATAATAATGTACTAAAAGCTAAGAATAATTAGGCAAGTAGCTGTTAGCAGTTATCATACCTCTACTTCATTAGTCTAGGGCATTGATAAGACTAAAATAAAATCGTAGGGCATATTGAATTGCCATTATCCACAATTACCGACTTCATCATATATGGTTTTGCCCACATGTGAAATTTCTTACACTTGAACAAAGCAACATTAAGGTACATGACGACTTTTACGCCACAGTATCACTTGGTGTTGCTGATCATAAAATTATTTACAATGCAATGATTGATCAGTTAAGGATGGATTTCTACATGAAGAGCTGAAAGATTTTTATTTGATCATTCTATCTAATATCTGTGAAGAATTTTACTTTGTTTCAATGTCCAATGCTATTGATTTTGAAGATCATTTGAGAAGCAACAAGAATGTTTAGGTTGTAATGGCAGCAGAAGAAACTATCAGAACAATGGACAGCGAAAGGCTGGTATTTTTAAAGGATATTTGTCGCAGTTTTTTCGTGGAGCTGATCAAGCAAATGAGAAAAACATTCTATTTTGATGAATCGACGCTCAAGGCTGCGACAATGTTAAATCCCAGAAACTTTCCCAATTTGACAAGCATTACCGTTGTGTTGAAAGCGTTTCCAGGATTCTACAATTGGAATGCACGAGATGAGAAGAATTGGTTCCGTACCCTAAAGATAAAATTACTTCGTAAGGAAACCACAGTTTCAAAAAAAGAGCATGTACAGGGTTGGTGGACAAAAATTGGATGTCTAAAGGAATTGACGGTTCACGCACTTCGCTGTCCTGTTTATAACGTTCTCACTATGCCTCACTCCTCGGCAACTGGCGAGAGATTTTTTCTGTATAAATTAAAATAAAAATAAGCATCGAATTCGGCTCAGAAACGACTCAATACGCTATTTTGAGAACAAAAGATTTGATCAAATATCGTGGCGGCAGTTCAAAAATTTTAATAAATAATAGTATGCAATTTAGATTCAGAAAAACTATGTATAAGCATCTTCAAACATACGAATGACTTGCAAATGTAAATGTAGTATTTGTAGAAAATAAATGATTTCTTTTCATGCTAATAAACTAGTTTATTCTCTACGACGATGATGGTACAGATTTAAAAAAAAAAATTATAGGAGGTTGTGTCCAAGATACGACCGCATTTTTGACGTAGAACTAAACTGTTATATTATAAAAGTCGCTTGTTTGAACCTTCGGATATTATTCTATAATGCTGTGGAATTTTAGAAACAACTGCTTAGTAGAATAATCTCTGAAATGGTTTTTTCATTGTAGAATCAGTTGACGATAAATGACTGATAATTCATTCTTGCCTTCGCAGAACAATACACTAGCTAATCGCATGTCGCAATTTATTTCATGTCAATGCATTGAAAATTTACCTCGAACGCTATTCCGGTGGCTTTATTCGCAATTGACATAGACTCGTTTACAGTCGATTGTATCAATATATCTTTGGAACCGCGAGGAAACAACAACAATGACAACACTTGCAAGTATCAAATATCATGCTACACGTTTTTAGTATTGCCTCAGTGGAATTGCACCTCCAGGCATCGTTCGTACAACGTAGACCAAGCGTTCGCCATAGAATGCATACAGAGCCATACATTGATGGCTTGATACTACTAGGAATATAAACACTTCTCATCATTTTACGCTATTCTCAAAAGAAACACTTCTGTTTATATTACTGGCCTCGAAAAAAGTTGCATTATTGACGTAGGACTACGTCTAACCGGAAGATATAGGGGGTGAAATGAAAATCTAGGCACTGAACAAGTAGGAAAAAATGCAAGATTTGGAACGCTTATAACTCGAGCATTTCTCAATAGATCGCAAAGGTTTTTGCATCAATTGATAGGAAATATATCTACGCATCTATCATAACGAATAACATTTCATTTTTCTTGAGATAAATAATTGAATAATCGTGAATTATCAAGCATTGTCCAAATGCACTATGTGCCCATTTTTGATTGGTCCATTTTGTGCTCCTCAAATCGTACCGACCAAAACGGGCAACCAGAGCAGCAGCGAAATACAATGAAGCACGATTGGAAAGGAAAAAGAAAAAATATGAACGAAACATTGGTCGCAGTCTCACACATGCGTAATTCTCGAGCCAGCCAGTCAACTTAAAAATCCCCGCTCCGCTACCGTAACGATCATTCTTTGTGTGGACACCGACTGGACAACATCGTCGCTGGACGAGCTGGACGGCGAGGGATCGAGTGCCTTTCTCAAGGCAAGAGGGTGGAGGTGGTAGCGCTGGAGTAGAGTAGAGTAAAAGTTTCAAAGGGTCTTTCTCAAGGCTAGAGACGAATGAACTGAAAAAGTTTAAAGTCTCTATAATACAATACCTTCCTTCCTTCCGTAACGATCATTTCTCATCCAAACCATACACCACATCGTTTCGCATCACAACACATCAACAAACCAACACAAGCAGCCATGTGTGGTCATGACAAAGGAGGAAAAGTGAAGGGAAAGGCAAAATCCCGCTCGAATCGTGTTGGTCTGCAATTCACCGTAGGTGTATCCGCCAATTGCTCCGCAAGGGTAGCTAGGCCGAGCACGTTAGTACCAGTGCACCAGTCCACCTAGCCAGCGTTATATAGTTTCGGCTGCCTAGTGATCGATTAGGCTGGCAAAGCTGCTCGCGACGATAAGAAAACCCGCATTCAGAACAGACCACAATCGGTTCCGTGGACAACAACAGGCAGTTGCAGCAAGTGGCGAGTGGCGAGTGGCAAACGCAATCGCAAAACGGCAGCAGGTAGCAGAAGAAAAAAGTTTGTTCTTTACACAAACTGCTTTGGTGGCAAATCCAGAACAAGGCGGCATCGAGGGCGTTCGAAATGGTTTTTTTCAAAACCACGAGTACTAAGTTTTCTAAATTGGAACCATTCCATAAAACACGACGCGTATCAGGGCCATTAAACCTTTTTTAAAAAAGAGTTTACGAAATACAGTTTAATGCACTTTAAAATAATATCCAAAATAATAATAAATTTTTTTTTTGATTTTTTGATGATTTTTTCATAATTTGTTTGCCAGGATCTGGTGAGTATGAGAATTTGGCAGTTGTTCTGAGCTTATTGATTGTTGGGGACTTTCCCGATTATTCAATTTTCACCAATTCTTAAATTGCTTCTAGATTGAAAGTACAGTAATTTACATTTAGCTAATTGGACGGACCTGTAATGCGACATATTTAGTTGGACATTTTTGTAAACATAGAGTTCGGGGTTCAAATTATGACCCAACATGTCCCAAGCTGGATGGGAAGAAATTTTCCAACTGTGAAAGCTGTACTACTGTCATCGCAAAAGTTCAATTACAGGTCAAAATCGCCTCCAATGCGACACTGAGTGATGCTTCGGCATGTCGCATTAAATGTAATTTACAGTACAACATGTCCCAAGCTGCATGGGAAGAAATTTTCCAACTGTGAATCCTGTGGCGAGTGGCAAACGCAATCGCTAAACAGGAAGGTTTAGCCGAACAAGATGGGGATATCGAGTGATAACAAAACAATAAACTCTTTAGATTAAAGATGATTTTATGATCCTGAAAAGGACCCTTTTTAGGGTTTGCTTTCGGATCAGCAGTCAGAAAACGCTCTTTACTTGGAGCTGGCATACTTCGTCACCGCTTTGGTACCTTCGGCTACCGCATGCAAGTTCACCGGGCAGCAACAGACTGATTGCGATCTGAATTTCCCACGCCGTAATGGTTGACCGCTTATTGTAGTGGGTCAGACGCGGGGCTTCCGCTACGATACGCTCAAAGATGCATTGACGAAGCTCATGACGCTCATCGACTTCGATGAGAAACCGGGGTCGGAATGATCCTGATTGAGAACCTTATGATGTAGATAGCATATGATTCCTTCTCCTTCTTCTTGTCAGTTTCCGAGATATTCTTCTGCGCCGTGCCGAACCTTTTGACGACTTTTCCACTATTCCACTAGTCTTCGGTGGCTTCGTGTTTGTTAGAAACAATTGCATGTGAATCCAACGAGCGAACAAATCGTAATGAATATATATTTTTTTGCCATCGCCATCGATTAATAATTGATTTCTGTAGGAAGTATTCGATTAATCGATTAATCGAACGATTATCGGGGATCACTATATACAAAGCCTTCAGAAAAAAAATCAAGAATCAAAAAATGAGAAAATTTGTAAAAAAAAATACGCAAAAACACAACACCAAAGACATGTTCATAAAGAGTAAACAGTACACTAATCCATATTTCAGGGAGATAGGTAGGTATTCACGTAGGAGAAGAAAATAAAACAATATATTTAAAATATATATTTAGAAAAAGCTCCCCCCTTTGTATAGTCCTACGTCACTCCGGTCATGTCCCCGACATTACCCATCCGTCTTTTTTCTCATACTCGAGATAAGCGCAGCTGTCACCCTTACTGGAGGAAGTTTTGCTACTGGCAAGCGAAACCTAATCACATACAAAATTCCAGAACGACATTCACTTTCTTGGTGATTAAACAAGCCAAATAAACTCTTTTGACGTAGAACTACGTCTTTCATTAAAGGTGCCAAATCAGAAAACAGGCCACGTTTTTATGAAATAAAGTTAACGTTAATAACTATTTTTGCCGCGAACAGATTTTGGCGATTTACATACCAAACGATTCGGAAATTCCCTAAGATTTGTTTAATATGCTATACATTAGAATCCCTTGGTTTGTAAATGGTTAAAATTCATGAAAACTTTTAGCGTTTCCATTTTCTCATACATTTGTTCTGTCCATTTGTGTGCTTTCCCGAACAGAGCTGTCAATAACGAGCAAATTATCGACGACCAACGAAGGGGAAATCGTAGGATTCAAAGTCTCCGTGAACAAAGGAAAAGAAGAAGAATGAAGGGGAATACTTGCCTAGAGTATAAACAGTGGATCTCGCTGAGGCAAACTTTCAGTCGGCATTGGACTGTTGAGCAATCCAGTTCACTTTGCTTTCGCTGCGCTTCGATCTAAGATTAGACCCCACCAGTGGTAATTCAACTTGTATATCGTCGTGTGGTTTTTCCAGTTCGTTTTTCGCGTTATTCGTATCTTGTGTTTGTATTTCCGCGTCATAAATTGGATGCTTTGCATAGTGTGTGATGAGCAAGAAGAAGGGGAAGGCTGGCTCGAGCTCTGCAAAAATCGAACGCGTTGCCAGGGGCAATAAAATTTCGAGGCAAGCGTCATCTAATAATGCACGCGATGTTGGTGCAGTGAAAAGCGCTCGCACTGAACCGAGCCTTCGCATCGAACAACAGGGAAGTAGGCGTAGGCGTCGGTCGAAAATGTAAACGCCGTTACCCAGGCAGCAACCAGCTCCCCCCGCTGGTGGTGAAGGCGGTTGCTCTTGACAAACTCATCAGCGAATTCGCATCGATGGGTTTTAAAGCAGAGTACAAGTTGTGTGGCATAATTCAGTCTTTTTCCAAGCAGTTAACATTGTTTGTTTTCCGTCATCATAAGGGCTTCGTTGGTGCTTTTGACATTACATGAATGCATTAAACTGGCGTTATGGCGAAGCAGGCGTTAAGGTTGTGCACCAAAAATCATTTGGGGAATACCAAGCATCTTGAATGTCGTACTGGAATGTTATAAGTTATTTGGGTTCGCGTGCCAGTCACAAAACTGCCTTCAACTAGGATTGCATTTGCACTAGTCTTGATCATAATGAAGCAACTGTTTTGCTACTGTTTTCGAGGTTGTTGATATTGATATTTAAGATGCCTCAGCGAGATCTACTGTTTATACTCTAGGCAAGTATTCCCCTTCATTCTTCTTCTTTTCCTTTGTTCACGGAGTCTTTTAATCCTACGACTTCCCCTCCGTTGGTCGTCGATAAGTTGCTCGTTATTGACAGCTCTGTTCGGCAAAGCACACAAATGGACAGAACAAATGTATGGGAAAATGGAAACACTTAAAGTTTTCATGAATTTTAACCATTTACAAACCAAGGGATTCTAATGTATAGCATATTAAACAAATCTTAGGGAATTTCCGATTCGATTGGTATGTATATCGCCAAAATCTATTCGCGGCAAAAATAGTTATTAACGTTAACTTTATTTCATAAAAACGTGACCTGTTTTCTGATTTGGCACCCTTAATGAAAGACGTAGTTCTACGTCAAAAGTACAGATGAGAAAGATTTTTAACCCCTCTGGTACTGATAAAAATGTGGCAACACTCACCACTACTTTTTCCAAATAACGGCATGACGTTACTACAGACAGATCGTAAGCAATCGAAATTGTATAGTTTTGTGATTTTTCGTCGTCTAAAAGAACATTTACCTCTTTTTCAGTACAGGTTATTACTCTATCTTTTTCTTTTTTGATGCACTCAATAAAATGTCACCAAAACGTTAGAATGAAGGGAGCAAGGAAAAGGTCAGCATACAACCAAATTGACAAGGTTATGACATCCTTCATTTGACCCTACTAAAAGTTCTGTAGGTGGCACCATTCCCGAGACCCAATGATTTCATAAATAAAAAAAAATCAATTAAACTACTTTTCTTTGATCAAATTTTGACCGATCCACTCCTGGTGTGGGCCAAAGTATCGTGAACATATGCTTTATGAGCAGTCATGAGAAAAATTGGGGAAAAACAGGAAGTGGGTTATATCTATGGTATAACCGCAAGGGTGACGTAGGACTATCGTTGATTTAGAGATCATTTGTTTGAAGTTGAATCTAAATCCATTCTGAATGAACGAATAAATGAATATTTGGGGGACTTCGTAAACGAGAGCGTTACGTTGGAGGCACAAGGTTTTATGCATCCAATATAGGATACGAAAAACCTTGTTCTAATGAATAATCTTCAGAAGCTAACCTGCTAACTGTACTTGATTGACAAATCACAAACCCAAGTGTACTATATGGATATTTTATGGATAGAAAACATTAAAATAAACTCTTTCGCTTGAATGTAATTTTCAATTCCAAGGGGAACTGGCAGATTATTTCCAGCAACGATTAGATATTTCCACATTTTCCTCGATACTGGAAGCCCACCAGTGGTTAATACTAACTCCATAACCACCTGTTAATAGCACTTGATTGAAACATATTTGGTCACAGTGTTACATGGATAGAAAACATTAAAATAAACTCTTTCACATAAATGTATTTTTAAATTCCCAGAGGAACTGGCAGATCATTTTCAGTAACGATTATATATTTCCACATTTTCCTCGATACTGGAAGCCCACCAGTGGTTAATACTAACTCCATAACCACCTGTTAATAGCACTTGATTGAAACATATTTGGTCACAGTGTTACATGGATAGAAAACATTCAAATAAACTCTTTCACATGAATGTATTTTTAAATTCCCAGAGGAACTGGCAGATTATTTTCCAGCAATGATTAGATCTTTCCGGAACTTTCTCGATGCTGAATGGCATCCAAACGGAAAGAATTTTGCGCGTGTATGTGTGTAGCGATGTCTTCCCAGGGAACCGTTTGTGGCATCACTCTCCTCCTGATGGATTCCCTTCTGGCCTAAGGTGCACAAACAGGCTCTTGGTGACACCGTTCATCCGCGCTTTCATGATAAACGAAGAGCTTCACCACAACAGCGACAACATGCTCAAATCGCTGTTCAATTAGAACTGAGTGGATTTCCGAGCGGCGCTCGCTTATATACCGATTGGTGATTTCAAAAGCCTGTTTTTAAAGCAATTTTAAGACTATTGAAACATGTTTTTGGATCAAAAAGTAGCAAGTATAGAACGCGTAGACATTTTATCTTTCAAATGAATGAATCATACCATTTCGTTCAGTTGTTTAGGAGCTATTAACGCTCAAAATCTCGGTCTCCGGCGTAACGCTTTCGTTTTCGAGACTTTGATTTTACACCCCGGTATAGAAATGAAAGACGTAGTCCTACGTCAAAAATCGAACGCACAGATGCTACTTAAACGGCGTAACTTTTACAAGTTTTAAACGTCAAGCATTGAAGTTGAAAACCGGTCACAATTTCAATGAAAGATGGGGCGGAAAAAAAATACACGCGAAACGGTGGTGAGTTCTGCGAACTTTTTGATTTACAGAACATTTGAAATCCAACAACATAAATCCATTTATCTCCACCCGATCCGAACGCTATTGTTCGTTTGAATGACAGTCTACCGAGAAAGTGGAAAGGTGGTGTCGTTTTTCTCAGCTACAGTTTTCATCCTCGGAAACGCTAGGATTTCAGCGCATTCGGGTAAAATACAGTATCCAACGTATCGTATACTTGTTCAAATTACCATTGGATGATTCTTGGTAAGCCTGAGAATATTGTCTTGTCGTTTTCTGTGAATCACAATCATATGTGAGAAACTGGAGCAAAGTATGATTATGTGTTTCAAGTTGAAAATTATTTGGAAAAATTCTGCGAGGCAAATCACTGCAAATTTAAGCTTCAGAATCAAATTGAGTGCATCGGATTTTCAGGAATAACAAGATATTCATCCCAAAAAAAATGAATGGATAGGTCAGACTGTGACTGTGACTGAACAGCCCACCTTTGATTCAAAGTATTGTAACGATTGTTCATTATGCTCGAAAACTAATCATTTGTGTCTTCATAAAACCTACAAATCATTTCCTCAAAAGCCATCCTCAGCAACTCATATCCGGGAAAGTATTGCGTATAGTTGAGAAGCAGAAAAACTCGCAGCATACGTAGCTTCCTCCCCAACTCCTCCTCGAAAGCCAGGTGGTAAAATCTTTTTCGCTAATATTTATTTTTGGCACCATTGGAAAATCGTTCATCCAGCTCACTGTTACGGAATCAGGTTTCAGATGCTGCTGCTACCTTCCGCCGCCACCCGACTCGCTAAATAGCTTCATGGCTTCATCCTTTTTCCGCACGTTTTGCGGTTAGAAAAATACACATTGAAAGAAAATTCCCACCCGCCTCTGCGTCTCTGCGTTTCCCAGCGCACTCCGTTCGTTCCCATGCAGTATATTAATCCATAATGGAAATATTTGTTCAAACTGAGTGAAGCGAACACGGAGAAACATTTTTGTTTAGTCTCTTCCTCCGTCCCCGCACCAGTTCCTCGCAGGCAGGGGAGGAAAAAGGGTGGAGAAGTGACTAAAATTGTGAATTTATTGAATGGCGATGACAAGCGCTCGCTGGCGAAGTGATGAAGGGTTTTGCGGAAAAACGCGCTAAAACAATAGAAGAAAGGTTTCAATTTTTCAGCTGACGATTGGGGATTTTGATGCGGTTTGTTTTTACGGCGTTTGATGAATTGGGTATTTGTATGAGCGGGATCCGTTGTTTGTTTTAAGGATTAGGAAAGAGTGAGAGGGGTAAGTTCATTGGAGGGTATATGAGTGATATTATCTTTAGCAAAAAGTTTGGTCACCAGGAGCCATTTGGTTTTTGTGAGTTTGTGATCTTTTTCTCGTTTTGTATATTGCTTTGTATATTTACTCTTGTTTTTTAGTAACATTTACCCTCGAGAACCTCTCTGAATTATCGCCTATTTGAAGACCTTTATTAAATCATTTAAAAAAATCGTCGGGATCTGCAACTTTGCAATAAGACATTCGCATTATTTGTGCATAAAACACGCACAAAAGTGAGCACATTTCAGTATGTCAAAAATGAAGTGGCTAGAAAAGTGATACTTTCATTCATTCATTTTGTTTATCCACATTTGATTATAGGGGGAGTGGGGGCATAGTGGTCACCCTAAGGAGTATGCCCATTTGTTGCGCCCACATATCGCTTCAATCTCCGTTTTTGGAAGAATATTGTAGTTCAACTCATCAAGCTATCTCGGCTTTTACTATGAAAATTTAAAATAGTACATTTTTCTTCATTAGAAAAAAATCTGAAAAATCGAACATTTTTTTGGCAGGGAGGTGAAGTGGTCGCTCGCATATATCATATACGTTTTTTCGTTCAAATTTGTTTAAACCATTATTGAAATAGTATGTACATGTATAAAATAAGCTGGGCCTATTCACCTAGAGTTGTAATTTAAATTTTCTCATACATAAAAAAACGTAGTGAGAAACACATACCATTTCGCATAATGAGGCTTGGTTTAGTTGGTGTGACATATTTTGCGTTAAAGCCACAAAAGGGACCCTTTTAAGAGCAAAATGCTATTAGGCAGGCGTGGCCAAACTTTTGGGCATTACGGGCGACATATTGCTCAAATGTTAGGCCGCGGTCTACCAACGTTGACTGTATCAAAAAGTCATTAGAAAATGAATGTAGACCTAGAAAATAAAACAAATTTTTTACCACCCTCCTGTACTCGCGTGCAAAAAAATAACTTGTACGTCACAGACTGCTTCTGCCTGCGTGCTTCTGTAATTTTGCAATTACAATCTTTTTTAAAACGCCAGAAAATATTTTTCTTCAACTCCGTTCAGTTTCAATAGTCATGTAATTCAGCCTCCTCAAAACAAAATTATTGATTCCCGGTCTGTGAGACCGAGAGTGTGCGAGGGTTAATTGAAGGAAAAACAAAGGTCATCCTAATAAATATTGAATGATGAATGATTTTATGAAATACAAAAAATTATCGATTACTAACAAAGCAATTATTTTCCATGAAAATACACCCGAGATGATATCTTCAATAATATCTTCAATTACCTAGAGGTAAAGGGTCATCCATTAGCGACTTGAAAGTTTTGTGTTTTTGTGTGAACGAACCCTTCTTCTTCAATGGCACTAACGTTCCTAGAGGAACTTCGCCGTCTCAACGTAGTATTACTTGCGTCATTTTTATTAGTACTTAGTTGAGATTTCTATGCCAAATAACACGCCTTGAATACATTCTGAGTGGCAAGCTCTAGAATACGCGTGATCACAGAACGAACCCTTAAAACGTTTTAATGATCTACCAATGACAAAACGTTGGACAAAATCAACATTTTCATCATGGTGAAGTACACAAACGAACAAAACTTTATAATTGTTAAAAATTACTACCGAAATTCGGAGTCGGAGGCTGCAACTTTACGAGCGCTTACTCCAATTTTCAACCGTAATAATCGTCCGAACCGGCAGACTGTGCATAGTTTAGTGACCAAATTTGAGTCTATATTTTTGCTTTTGAATGTTCCGCAAGTGAAATTATCCGAAATGACTCTAATCAGTCACACACAGTCCTTACAAGATCAAATTAACTCAAGAACTTAAGCCACTTGACCATATGAAGCGCTGAAACTTTTCCGATTGGACTTTAGCGAATTTTGAAGGAAGTAATTTTTATCACAAAATCGTCCTACGCGATGAGGCTCATTTCTGGTCAATGGTCAACAAGCGAAATATACGTAAATATGCAGATGCAAATCCATTTGTGCTTCAAGAAACACCTTAACATCCTAAAAAAATACCTTTTGGTGTGATTTTCATGCCAGAGGAGTGATTGAGCCGTATTTCTTCGTCTATGAGAACGACCGTAATGTCATCGTCATCGGAGAGCGCTATCGCTACATGTTGAAAAACTATTTTTGGCCACAATTGGAAGATCTTAACATCAATGTGGTTTCAAAAAGACGGCACCTCTTGCTACACAGCGCTCGTTACAACGGTTCTATTGCAAAGTAAGTTTGTTGAACGTGTTATTTCGAGAAATGGACCTGTCAATTGGCCGCCTCGTTCATGCGATTTGACGCCATTGGATTTCTTTTTATGGAGCTATGTCAAGTCACTAGTCTATGCCGACAAGTCAACAGCTTTAGAAGATCTCAGAGACAACATTCAACGCGAAAATCACAACATTCCGGTCGAAATGTGTGGCCGAGTAGTGGACAACTGGGTTCAACGGATCGATCACTGTAAACGGTCCCGTGGTGCTTAAATGACCGAAATCCAATTTCATTCTTAAAATGTAAGAGTTGAACTACAACCAGAATAAATTTGAACTCACTATCTCAAAAAACCTGTGTTTAAAAAAAAAAGTTGGCAAGTCCTGAAACTATCTATCGGAAATATTGGCCTCTATTATGTAAATTGGATCGAACAGACGTTTCGATCCTTATGACTACCACAAAAACAGCGACAAAACATAAGGAATGCAACAAACAAACCAAACAGTTCGAAAAATTATGCCGGAAGCTTCTTATCATAGTTTTAAAACTAAAGTAACAATACTTCATTATAACTTGCATTCGCAGTCTTCAAAGGCGAAGTTTTCTCCAAAAACTTCGTTTATTAATATTCAAAAATCAATAAAAACTAAATTGTGTTTGTTTCCGGATGTTTCCAGCATTTTTAATTGGTCATTTAACAAATCAAATGCCTGGAGAAAACATTGTTTAAATATTGTTGCTAATAACAAATTTTTGCTTTATTACAAGGTATGATCGAACAACTGGATGTGTTAATATTAAATAACTAACAACCTGAATGAACATATTAAAACGGAAACTTTAATGAAGAAATATATACTCATTCAACTAATATGTTTTATTATTGTTAGCACACCTAATAAGAGGATCACCGCAAACGGTGGAAGGATATTTAATCCATAGCGTTTGGAGGTGACACTATCTTAGGATCCTGAAGTGCGCCTGAGAATACCTACGCGGCCGACCGGTAGACCGCGGAGTACCGTTTGGCCATCCCTGCTATAAGGTATATCAGCTTTAGTAAACAGGACATTGAAAGTCATTATCCACTACTAAACACTTTGCACTTGTTTGCGACTATCATTACACCGCGGTGCATACCATCCTGGACAAATCAGCTGTGTTGTCTGGTGTGAACGACCAGCAAATACCATCTTCTTTCTTTCTTTGTTTTTAAGAGGCTTTAAACTTTGAAGTTCATTCGCCTCTAACCAAATACCTGAGACGAGACATGACAATAGGGGGCCGATTCCGGACCACTTCTTCTGTCAAACTCGGACCACTTGCAACTCGGCTTCTGATTGGTTGATGAGGAAAACAATTGACAAAGATAAATATACAAAAATGGGATTTCCAATATTTTCACAGTGTTGCGAAATATATTCAAAATTGAATAATAGTTGCATTCACATTTCATTTTAGCGAAAATTTCTATTATGGATTCTTTGTATATTTTCGTTTCTGTTACGTCCGGTGCTCAGTTCCTGAAGAAAGGGAAACATTGCATCGGAATTTCCACCCTACATCTTTTTGTGATTCTCTTGCCATCTAGCATAGCATAATAGCAGCGACCTAGCAGAGAAGAACATTCAATTATTTTCCAACAGTAAAGCAGTTAGCAATAAAATTAGGATCAAATAACGAATAACAACGATACGGTGCCGACATCTGGATACGAAATTAGTTTTTAACAAGCCTTACTACTCAGTCCGAAGGCACTTTTAAATTGCTAAAATCTGGATGAACATTTTTACTTGGCGTTATTTATTTACTTGAAGCACGTCTTTCTTACCCTAACTTGACTTATTTTCTATACACTTTCCGATATTCTCACTAAAACTTATCATTATAATATAAAATTATCTTCAAATACAATTTTTGTACGAGATTATTTTACCAAATGAAGAAAGCAAAGTTTTCCATTCACATTCACATTCACACTAATTTGATACGGAAAATTTAATTTTTATTCATAATTTCTATTTGAAATGGGTTCATTCTACCTGAAAACGAAACGAAATTTAATGGCGCGTCGTTCATTTCTATTTCATCGTGAAGTGTAAACGGTAAGGCCCATAATCTCTTGACAAATAAAATGAACTATGAATTTAATTCATGTATTTCAACATATACTCCTACTATCAAATCTACGTTTTCTAGTTTTCTTTATCTCTTCACATTTAATTTTTTTGCATACCAAAATAACAGGAAAGTACTTATTGTTTGAAATATGTGACATTCGGTTGAAGAATTAACACAAAAAAATGGTGCAGCTCGGAAAATACATGATACGAAGAACACATGTTTTTCATTGGAAAATAACCTTCCGAAATTTTATAACATTTGGCAACCTTCACATCTCGCTTTCCTGTTATCTAGCACTTGGTCGACGAAAATGCAGAAAGAAGAGTAAGAAGCCAGTTGTCACTTCTTGTCTTAGCCAAATACCAAGGCGCCTAGAAGTATATCCTAAGGTGGGCCAACTTGCTAAAAGCACTCCTCAGCCATCTTGGAAGTCTACTGTGTTTTGTTAGTAAACAAAACACAATACGCTAGTGCCGAAGCTCGCTCCCGATCAGTCTGTCTCTTTCACGCTTCAAGCAAATAATTCCCCTTCTGCTTTCTTCCGTACTGTTTTCATATACCGCTCCCCTAACCAACTTAGTGACGAAACGGCCTCACCTTAGGATATACTTCTAGGCGCCTTGCCAAATACCAGACAAACAAAACCCGACAGACAAAACATGGCAACCAAAACGTAGCACACAGGAACAACGGAAACAATTGACGAATTTACGTTAGATTTACAACCAGATGGCGCAGCGAGTAAAATGAGGATGTTTTGTTTTTTTGGTATGAAATTCGTTCAAATTTTCTAGACAAATCAGAATTTATCTTCGAATTTCCCGGTTTCATGTATTATTTCCACGCTGAAAAGGTTAGAAAATCATCATTTTACAATGTGCTATGTATATTACGAGGAATGGCTTGTTATAAGTATTGTAACTTTAATTTTTTTCAACTAAGTAAACGATGAATAGGGTGTTTTGCGCTAAAAATATTGCAAATCCTTCTCGTATCGACCCCTACATAATCAATGATATCAGCCAATTTGATATGATATCGATTTCATCGCAATTATCCATAGTATCAATAATTTTCGAAGATTATGTATGACTTTGGTCAAATCGCGTGTTGAAACAATCGTAAATATAAAAAAACTCCAACATTCTTACCATATACTGACGACATTCAATGGCTGAAATGAATCTAAATTGAAATAAAATGAATAATCACAACTGAATCTAGTTTTTCAGTGCGTAAAATAAACAAATACCCTCACTTTTGTGGCTCTGAGCTCTAATGTAGATGTCGCATGAGCTGATTCAGCTTTGCGTAAATTCGTCAATTGACATCTTAGGGTAAGGTGACATTGCCTAGGAGTACGCACGAAAATATGATTGTACGAATAGAAACAAACAATTTTGTTCTATAGATGCAGACGAATTCGAACGAAGCAAGGAGAAAGCAATGTAACCACACCAATACAACTCAATGTGGTTGTTTACTTTCACTATTGCATACAATTCGTACGACCACTTTTCTGCATCCAGTGTCACCGCCGCCTTAGCAATTGACGAATTCTTCGAAAATTTTAAGTTTGATAATGCATACCGGTTATTGATACTATGGATAATTGTGATGAAATCGATATCATATCAAATTGGCTGATATCATTGATTATGTAGGGGTCGATACGAGAAGGATTTGCAGTATTTTTAGCGCAAAACACCTTATTAATCGTTTACTTAGTAGAAAAAAAATTAAAGTTACAATACTCATAACAAGCCATTCCTCGTAATATACATAGCACATTGTAAAATGATGATTTTCTAACCTTTTCATCATGGAAAGAATACACATGCATAATCCTGCATAATCAGTGATATCTATCAACTTAATGTGATATCGATTTTATCGCTATTATCTACAGCATGAGCTTCTGAAAAATGTCCGGAAGTTAGTACTCATAACCTATATGCATTAGCTAACTTAAAATTTTCGAAAATTATCTATAACTTTAGTCAAATTGCGTATTGAAGCCATCGTATATATACAAAACTCTAACTTTCTTGTCATATACTGACGACATTTACTGGTTGAAATGAATCTAAATAGGAATAAAATGAATAATGACGACCCTAGGTAGTGCGGACTGAATCAAAACGGCTGTCAAAAAAGATCCAATTGAAATGTCAAAAGAGATCCAACGATCAGGAGTGTTATTTTTCTTATGATAATCAACACTATAAAAGAGGTATTGTTGTCAAGGGCAAAAATAAGTAAAATTATAAAATGAACGAACTACATTTTTCCGTCAATTGTTTAATTAACCATTGCATCTCTAAAAGACCATCTCAGCCTTTCACTGAGCAACGCATTTTTAATGTCCCCTCTCTTTGTCATAACGTTTTTCCGAACGTAATAAAAACAAACAAAGTCAGAGTCACGTAAATGTTTACTCCTGCGATTTGGAAATATTCGATAAAAAGTGGAAGGAAGAGCTGCCAGATGATTTTTAAAAAAAGTCTGTAAAAACATGTGAATGTCTGTTAAAAATGTGGAAAAGTCTGTAAAAGTGTGCAGATCTATAGAAATGTCTTTTAACGTTAATTTTCACTTATTCATTAATACTTTGTACATCACGATGCACGTAAGATTGTATTCTGTATATATATATACAGCCATTCCATGCCAAACTAATATAGTGGTTCTCAGCTCTTCGTCAAAAGTGGTAATTTTGTTCTTCATCGCAAAACATTAAACTCGTATTTTTTTTAATTTGTCATTAGGGTGCCCATTTCCATTTTAGGGTGATCCCAAAAATCATTTTTTCCACTTTTTCCCAAAATGACTTTTTTCAAAAATTTATAACTTTCGAACCACTCAACCGATTTAGATGATCGACATATCAAATTTAAGCCAATGAGCTTTAATTGAGAAATATTTAACTTGCATATAATATGGATCCTATTTTTAATATGGATTGAAAGCTGAGAACTTTTGCATAAAATATCTCGATATCAGAGATGCTATTTTTTTCGTTTTTGAAATATGATTTTGCAAAACTAATCGATGGTTCGAAAAACATTTTTTCCCCATTTTTCCCACTACAAAAAGTCATAACTTTCGAACTATTGGACCGATTCATATCATCGACATATCAAATTGAAGCTTACGAGATATTTTTTTTTTTAATATTATTTTATTATTTTATTAATATTTTTGTTTTTGTAATTATGGATTGAGTTAGTTTTTCATAGTTTTCTCGGTTAAAGATAGGAGCGCTATATTTTTTTATATTTTTTATGGAAAGCTGAGGAGTATTTACTTAACATCTTAACATATCTCGATATCAGAGATGCTATAATTATCGTTTTTAAGTTAGAATTTTGTAAATTTAACATGTTTTAAGTCTTCGATCAATATTCATATGTGACTAAACTAGACCTATGCTACTAGAATCCAATCTTCCCGCAAGTGTGAGTTTTGCTTATTGGCTTCAATTTAATATATCGATCATCTAAATCGGTTCAGTAGTTCAAATGTTATGATTTTTTGCAGAAAGTTATTTTTGGACAAATGGGGAAAATGATTTTTTTTTAAAATCATATCTAAAAAACGAAAAAATAGCAACCCTGATATCGAGATATGTTGTGTAAAAAATCCTCAGCTTTCAAGAAAAAATATAAAAATATATAGCGCCCTCTAGTCCAAAGTCATAAAAAAAATAAAAAACGACTACAATCAATAATTACTAAAATATAATTATGTTTTTCGCAAGTTAAATATTTTTTCATAAAAGGCTAGGTCAATTTTATATGTCGATCATCTAAATCGATTCAGTGATTCAAATGTTATTAATTTTCATTTCATTCATTTCAATGATTTTTCGGACCACTTAATAACTTATGTGCTGTAAGTGTGTTTAAATGTTTCAACGATCTACACATACATACATACACATACATACACAAACATACGCGTTGTTAATTTTTATAAAACACAGTATTTCTCCGTTGATATATTGGACATCCACCAAGGCTTGCGGTCTTGTCGTTTTTATTTTTAAAAAAATGCTGTGTATATTTTCCATCCGCCATGCAAGGCTATACAAGTTTTAGACCACCACACGGCCATGAACCATGTCTGTCGTAACAATATCGAACAGTAACCCATATTTCGTCATAAGCAGACCCGAAAGCAAATGTAAGATGTTGAAAATAGAATGAAAATTTTTATTCGATGTTGTTTAAATACATAGGTTGCATAGTCCTGACCCTAACTTAACTATTTTTCAATAAATCTCCTTGCATTTCAGCAAAACAATCTTGTCTAGAACAGAAAATAATTATCAGAGACAATTTTCGTTCAAGATTTTTCCTTACCTGCAGAGAATGCAATTGTTCATTAATTGTGAATAACCGTATCCTCTTTTTCGTCTGCAATGATGTCAAGGCAAAAGTACTTATGTGTATGAGTTCCAAACATCATACACACCAGTTGGGCCAACAAGAAGGACTGCCGGGCCGCAGGTTGAGTATCGCTGGTCTAACATCATGTGTATTGATATATACTAAATATAATAACTTTTCTGTATTAAAACTATGGAAAAATGTCATATGGTGAGTCAAATATTTTTGATGTGATGAATAGATGTGATGAATGTTTTACAGATATGTCTGTAAATTTACAAACATATTTGTAAATCTGGCATCTCTGGTAGTCTGAGAATTTATTGCAAGAAATCGCTTGAAAACATGCAAGAATTTGCTTGAGAATGAAGTGGATTGAGTCCGCACCACTTAGTGACGACCAAATCTTGCTTTTAAGCGCGCAGAAATACAAACATCATCACTCTTGTGGTTCTGAGCACTAATGTAGGTGTCGCATGAACTGATTCAACTTTGCGTAAATTCGTAAAGAATGAAAACAAACCCGAAAATAAATTTTGATCGGGAAGTCAGCAAAGGATACCCAACCTGCCCTCTATCCGTCATCGCCATTACTAGCAACCCAAAACAATGAATGGAAACATTTCACGACATGCGCAATTTCTGAAAACAAGTTTCCCTTTCTGTCACCCTCGCACGCAAACAGAGCAAGGTGTCAAAAAAAACAACTTTTCATTCATTCACGGAACCATTCGCTGCAGGCTGCTGCTCCGTGTTTTTGAATTAATCTTCGATAAAATGTTTAGTTTTTAGGAATATCCACAACAGATTCCGAGCGCAGTCATATGTTCTAGTCCTAGTTGTACTTAGCCATAGTTTTAGTGATAGTATTAAACCCCAGTGCCATTATCAAGCTGTTTTTTTTTTCATTTTTTATGTTTTGTCGCCCGACGCAATGAGTTAACAAAAGTTCCTTCACACTTGTTTTTTTTTTTAATTGAAGAAAACTTCCGACTAGGGCGAATGAAAACAACTTGTTCTTATCGTAAACCCAATTTGAAATGGTTCTATTGTTTTGAGTTAACGCGCGCGAGTGTTTTTCCCCCGATAAAGATTGCCGTGAATGCAGTGGCAAGTGCCGAAAGTCGCAGTTGGGAAGGTTTCCTGTGACACATCGAACGCCGCGGAGGTTTCATTCCGAGCAAACTGAACATGTTTCGCAATCGTCGCCACTCATTGAATCGTGTCGACGATTTCGAGCGGGATTAGGCAACGATTAGTGCGTGTGGTTTTATTAGCGTTTGGGGGGAGCCTTTGGTTCGTTCGTTGCCATGTTCGCTTCGTTGAAAAACAAGATCAAGGAGGAGACCGGAAGTGATGTTACGTCGCTGCCAACGCGTGCTGTTCAGCCAGGAGGCGGGATGACAGCTGCCCACCGGTATCAGCGTAGCCGACCGGAATCCTTCAGCAGTATGGTCTCGATGGATGAGCTGAGTCTGCTGGAGCAAAGGGAAGCGGAACTGAACGCCACCAGGGCACAGCTGCAGGAGCTGTCGGGACAGTTTAATGACCTGCAGAATCAAGCACGTGTGATCGAGGAGGACAAAATGAGACTGGAAGAGGCCAACAAGCTTCTGGAGGAGTCACTGAAGGTGGCCCAGGTGCAGAAGGATTTGCTGTGCGAGGAGCAGGATAAGATACAAAACTTGCAGCAGCGCGAGATCTCGAAGCTTAAGAGTATGCTAATGTTTAGGGAGCAGGAAGCAGTGGACCGGATATCACAGCAGAAAGCGGCTGAGCAGCAGGTTGAAAATATGAAACAGGAGCTCCATCGGCTTAAGGGGATAGAACCCATGGTAGAAGATCTGCAGGTGAGGAAATCGTAGCTATCTTATCACAGTGTGGATAAAGATAGATAACAATGCGTCGGAAATATGTAATGCGCCTCTTGTTTTCTTTTTAGGATGATTTGGAGAAGGTGCGCCACTCATCCACGATCGAAATAAATAATCTTCGATCGAAACTGGCCGCCGGTGAGGAGGAGAATCGACATCTGAGGTGTCGTATTCAGGTCCTGGAGGAAAGCCGCGCATTGCTCACCTCCGGCAATACTGACGAGAAGGTGCAATCGCTCCTGCAGGAACGGAAACTTTTGGAGCAGCGTCTCGAAGAAGCACATTTGCATCTGTCCGATATCAAAGGCAGCTGGAGCAATCAAAACTTAACGCTGGAAACACAAGTGAATCGTTTGTCCCGTCAAGTAGCGGAGGAGACAACGGAAAAACGCAAAATCCTTAAACTCAAGGATGATCTCATCGAGAAAGGGAAGCATCTCGAATTCGAGCTGGAGAAGTTTCGAAATGAGGTGACCCAGAGAGATAACAAGGTACCATATGGTTGCATTAAATTCCCGCCGAGACGTCCAAGTCAGGTGTCAATTACATTTTTTTTCCAGATAAAATTGATGGGCGAAGAGATAGACGAATTGAATTCGGCCCTTCGGGATGCTCGAGAGCAGCGTGAGGAAGAAGTGACATTTTTAAACACCAAACTTGTAAGTACCCCCAAGTGACACAATCGCACAAAGCGAGGTTTTTCTTCTTGCCAACAAAAAAAAAAACAGTCACTAACAAACTTGGGCGAAACGGGTTTATGTTTTGAGTAGTTTCTTATCAGTTTGGTGCGTTCTGGTTAACTGCACATTTAGGTTTTCTTATCGTACCTAATTGCTTTCATTTTCGCGTAGCTACGCGGCATTCGCTTTAATGTGCTTATTTCGCGCTACCGATTTTTTTAACCAAAGGTTTTCAAGAACAGGTTGTTTCAGAGAAACGAGGTTCCTTACAAATTTAAATTCTGAATGATTTAGTATTATTTATTCAAATTGTTTAGTTAAGTTTGAGTCAATAAAGAGTATTAATATATTTGTTCGGTGAATTTTGTTTGTTTTACTACTTTCCGCCCTTTTGGTTTGGTTTTTCCTCTCTGCTTTCCACGCATTTTCTCCCGCCGGGAAATCGACACTCGCAAATTTCACCGGGGCATAGTGAAATATTTCATCGGCGATGAAATCTTTCAACCCACGGCGCTACAGTAGCGGCTACACGTTTTATCCTCTCGCTATTTTTCTGCGCGCAGGAACAACTGCAGGTTGAACTGAACAGTATCAAAACGAATCTCACCGAGACGGAGCAGCGACTGCTGGATTCGCTGGAGGTGTCCGATAGGTCTGTGAATGCCCATAAGAAGCAGATTTTGCAGCTCGAGGAAAGCATCCGGGAGCTCAATGGGCAGCTTGCGATGTGAGCAAATTATTTATCACCTTGGCGGGAAAATGATCTTTCTGTAATGCTAAAACAATTGTTCCAACAGGGAGCAGCAGGAGAAGATAACGATTCTGATGAAAAACGCCGAACTTTCCCAGCAGGAAGAGATTCTGCGACAGGAATTACGGCAGGAGCGAGATGAAACACAGGAAATACACGAGCGCGCTCTCCTTTTGCAGAGGGATTTGGATAAAAGGTATGATTGAAGGATGAGTACGAAATTATAGCCACAAAATATTTTACTTAAAAAGTCATAGGTGAGTTGTGTCCTAGCATAGTTGACGTTAGGTTATCTGTTGCATGCTGATTTTTGATATGTTTGAAAAAGTACATCGTTTAAGTTTTTGATTATTTAAATTATTTGGTGGCCCTGAAAAAAGCTGTTTTGTTCGGTTGTTGGGTATTTTTGTTTACTCCACCAGTGTTACAACCGAGTGATGGTGGTAGAAAAAAGGTGATCAATCGTTGTGTAGTGCGTAGCACGATAGAAGGTGCCGAAGTGGAGTTATTATGAAAACCGCCCTTTTAACCAAGGAGATTAATTTTCCCTAGATTTTGGTTTTTTGATAACTCCTCTCTGGAACTACCAATGTTATCTGGGGAATCCTCTATTCTTATTTTTTTTCTACGCCACCTGCGTTGGATCCCAAAATAAACATTAGCATTATGTACCCTATCCTTTTCCTTCACATTACGCGATATCTCTACCATATACGATAGCGCTGCACTATGGTTTGTTGCACTGATCCTATCGCTTAAACTAATGCGTTTAGGGTCCTATTTCATTCGCCCAATTCTCGCTTGGGTCTTGTTTGTGTTGAGTCGTAAAATTCTAACGCGCTTATCTTGACGAAGCTATATAAACAAAGAATGAAGAAAAGAAAAAAAATTATAGTAGGTTGTGTTCAAGACACAACCACATTGTTGACGTAGAACTACGCTGTAGTTTAATTCAAGTTGCTTGTTTATAACTGCGGATATTATTTTATAATGCTACGAAAATTTTGAAATAACCATTGTACCAGTTTGGTCGCCCTGAAATGTTTTTTATTGTAGAATAATTTGACGATAATTGTTTGATGATTCATTCTTGTGCTCGCAAAACAATACATGCTAGGGAAAAGCGCAGCTGTCATCCTTAGTGTAAAAAGTTTTGCTATTGGCAAGCGAAACCAAATCACATACAACATTTCAGATCGACATTTACTTTCTTGGTGACTAAATAAACGAAATAAACTCTATATGTTAATCTCAACAACTTCGAAAAGAGTAGCACTGCTTCATTATGATCAAGATTAGTGCAAATGCAATTCTAGTTGAAAACAGTTTTGCGACTGGCACGCGAACCCAAATAAATTAATAACTTGATATAACTCATTGGATAATTTGGTGTTCCCAAAATAATTTTTTGGTGCACAACCTTAACATCGCTTCATAACGTCAGTTCAATGCATTGACGACAGAAAACAAACAATGTTAACTGCTTGGAAAAAGACTGAATATTTGCCTCAGCAGAAATTCATTACCAATACCCTAGTGTAAATATTTCCCTCCCGCTATACCCTCTCTTTGTTTTTATTTATTGTGAAACTTCTGATATTCACTGCACGGGTTCCTCAATGCTGTTTGTATAATCCTACAGTGAAATCACCCGATACAGAGAGGAAATATTAAGCGTGGCTTACCTATTCCACCGTTGTCTGCTGAAGAAGGAAATGAAGTGGAAATGTATGCTACTACTGGTGCTATGATATGACACCAACATCACTGTTATACTGTCAGCTGCGAGGGGTAGGGTATTGTGCATTTGATCTTTCTTCCACGCACCTCACATCTCCCTTCTCCCTTCTTCTTTTTGTGTTGTTTTTGTTTGTCTTTTGTCTGTCATACCAATTTATATTTTTTTCAATCTACGATACGGAATACTCCAAAAAATATGATTAAAAATATTCTGCTGCGTGAATTTTCTCTGATTACAGTCCTCACGGTTAATTCTGACCTGGATTATCTATCTATAACTAATATAGTTTGCCACATGTCCACATATGTTATAGGGTAGGAAATAAAAAAAATTACGACACTCTCTTTGGGTGCCATCTGTGTACTCAACGCGCAGCGATAGAAACAAGTACTGCACGCACTCGATAACACACCAACTGTCAAAATTCATTGATTGCGCTATCTATTATTTTCTTGTTTTCGAATCATTCAGTTGACTATTTTGGAATAGAAATATCAATGACATTATTTTGCATGCATGGCGGTTGTTTAAGTGGAATTTAAAAAAAAACATATATTTATATATTGCTCGCTTACACTGTTTTATTTTAGGTGTGTCTGTCTGATGATCAATAGTGAAGGTAAAACCGTTTGAATGATCCTTGTCAATCGCACAGTCAGATGAATAACCAGGAGCTCTTTTTTTCCTCTGCTTGCTTTTGGAATTTCCTCCGGACTCTGTTCTTTAGTTTCTACTTTTCGCCATGAATACACTTTTATCGTTCGAGTGACATGTCGTCTGAGCGGATACCATCATTGTCATTCAAGAGTAAGCTACCATTATGCTCTTGTACTACAACCTAACGTCCATTGTCAAATCTTGAATCTCCCTTAGTTTTAGATTATTGCTCGGTTATTACGGTGTCGCCAGGCTGAACATTGCACGGTCTAGCGTCTCGCGTTTTATCCTAATAGACAGTTCGTCTTTGCGTCCCTTTCGTTGAGCAACTGTTCATCAATGAGCGCTTAACCTCGGTTCAATAGTGAAACCACCCTGGTTTTTTCAGCATGACTTCCTCTGAATAAACTGGTGGTTTAGTGGGCAGCAGCATTATGCGGCTGTATTGCAGCCTGCAGCCCATCGTTGTAGTTGTTTCCGGTTAGCTTTATTAAAAATTCTAATGAATTTTTAGACTAACCCATTTTGTTGTGGGAAAAATGGTGTAGTGAATATTGTCTGTTCCACAACAATAGCTTCCATATTCTTCAGTATTAAATGGTGGACTATTGGAATCGAGCGCAATCGTCTCCCAAACCGTTTTAGGAGTGAATATCTTTTGCATTGGAATTGGTTTCACCGGTCTACCATTTATGGTACAAGTTTCGCATGAACCATTGATCAACATCTGTGGCTATGCCAGGTCACCATACTCGCTCTCGTAGAATGCTTTTAAATTTCGCTGTTTTTTGAAGTTCAACTGGAATCACGACACAAATGAGTTTTGTCAAATATTCCGTTCCTGATGGATAAGTTGAAATCTACTACAAAGCTTCCAGTTCCAGTTGGAGTGTTACACCTTTTATAGTTGAATTCCAGGACGACATTAACGCGTTTTAGTTGCAGCAAAATGCCCAAGTTGACCGCATTTGTTGCATTTCAATTCCAATACGGGCAGCACCTATTCCAGTGAGCCCTCCTATTACATACACTTCACCTCTCGTTGCCGATTGTACGATGAATTTTACTTCGTAACTAAATGTACTAGCAGTTCTAGCAAGTTCGCTGTTGGACATGCCCTTGAGCAACTGAGCCCTGACGAAACGATCCTGATCTGCTGCACTATACTCACGAAGACGTACATTCTTCATTGGTCTGACCTGGAAACTCATAATCGATTTCTCCGATCGTTGTCTTGTGCACGAAAATGCTTCGTGCTCAACCGCGGTGTCGATTGTTCATCAAAAATTACTTTCGTTGTTCTTAATAAAAGTTGTGTAGCAATGACCTTTCGTCAGGTTTGGCCTCAACTTACATACTCGTACAATACCCTGCAATTCTTCACCCAATGAAAGAAAAAGCAGTTGTGACCGTTGTATAGGTCACACACTGTTGGGGGGAAGCAAACTACGCCACTGATGACTTGATCTGAACCTGCGCATCCGGACGGTGCCACTCCATGACGCACCCAGACAATCGTTGACAGCTAGCTGTCATCACTGTCATTCTGAAAACTTCTCTCGTACCACACATTCTTTGCTAATCACAAAAAAGGAGTAGAGATAGAACCCAAAATAAAGTTGAATTCCCAAATTATTAAATAATTGAATCATCCTGTCGTGCTTTTGAATTTAAAACGAGGAGATCAAATGTAGGTAAAACCTAATAATGTAAAGTTCTTGTTTAATTATTGTTTCTCTTAATAAATACAGCTTTGAGCTCGCTATACATTGATAAAAACGCGTGCTGAATAGAACCTCCGAAACCCCCGTAACACACACGTTAGATAGAAATGCTGCGATCTCAGAGCTTCCAATATATTCGAACCACCCTTCCCGCATTTTGTTTGCATTTACGTTTTTTTAAGAAAGGTTCGATTTGGTCGCATCGGACGTTCGTATTAGTCGTCGTCGCTTCATACGCCGGAATGTCACGACACTTCTAGCTATCATCTGCTTCAGTGCATCCAATGTTGATTCCTGAGAACTATTGTTGATTCCTGAGAACTATTGTTATTGAAAAATTAGGCGATTGTTGCATCGTTACAGGGCCAATGCTCACGGCAGTAGATTCAAATGGGGTTTCAGCATAGCGAAGATGCAATATTTTTACGTACGGATTATGAGTCACGCACGTACGCATACAAATATCCATATACGATGGCTTGAAGCAACTAAATATACACACACTTATCTCCCTATCTGCGCTCTTCTCAACATAAGCCCTTTCTGTTAATATTGCCAGTCTTGATTAACTTAGCTGTCATCCTTTGTGGAGAGTGTTTTCCTACCGTCATGCGAAACCAAATCACTGACAAAATTCCAGAACATTTATTTTCTTGGTGAGCTGACGACAGCCTAGCTAGATGATTACCCACACAACTGTGTAGCTCAGAACTTTAATGCAATGGCGTCAGTTTGATGCAATGATTGCAAGGCTAGAGACATCAGCGAGTGAGTAATTTGGTCGCGTTCACAGCTCAATCCAAAACGAAGACATGTGTTGACGCAAAACAAGAACAAGCGATATTCATTGCTTTCAATACAAAACGATACAGAAAGTTTGCCTTCCTTCCTTGCTTGATACTTTAAACTTCTTCAGTTCATTCGTCTCTAACCTTCAAAAAGGCCCTTGGAAAACTTTACTTTATCCATAATATTATTCCTCCACTCCCATTGCCCTGAGAAAGGCATTCGATCCATCGCCGTCCAGCCCGCCCAGCAACGATGTTGTACAGTCGATTTGCTCGCGAAGAATGAAGGTTTGCATCAGCGAGATCCACTGTTTATACTCTAGGCAAATATTCTCCTTCGTTCTTCTTCTTCTTTTCCTTTGTTCACGGAGACTTTACATCTTACGATTTCCCCTTCGTTCTTCTTCTTCTTTTTCTTTGTTTACGGAGACTTTAAATCTAACGATTCATTCGTCTCCGCCCCTTCGTTGCTTGTCGATAAGTCGATAAGTTATTGACAGCTCTGTTCGGAAAAGCACACAAATCGACAGAACAAATGTATGAGGAAATGGGAGTGCCTTCAATTTTCATTAATTTAAATCATATACAGACTGTGGGATTATAATATAGCATATCAAACAAATCTTAGGGAATTTCCGATTCGTTTGGTATTTAAATCGCCAAAATCCGTTCGCGGCAAAAATAGTTATTAATATTAACTTTATTTCATAAAAACGTGACCTGTTTTCTGATTTGGCACCCTTAATGAAAGACGTAATTCTATGTCAAAAAAACATATCGTTCCCATTACTGTTCATATATGTTCAACATTTAATTATGTTGGATAGTTGGATAGTCGTTTAGCAAGCGATGTTTGGATACCCACGCGGAAGCTTTCTTTATCCATCGCTTGCCACCACTTTTTCCCGTCTTAATGGTAATTTACGGATTCCGTCGCGAAAGAAGCGTTCATCTTTCGAAGCCAAGAATGAATCAAGCCAATTTTTGATATCCTGTTCTAAAGTAAAGCGTATTCCACTCAAAGCGTTCTGCATTGATCGAAACGAATGGTAGTCGGAAGGGGCAAGGTTTGGACTATAAGGCGAGTGAACTAGAATTTCCCATCCGCTATTTTTCAAATAGTTTTTCACTCGAACAGAACATGAGGCCGAGCGTTGTCATGATGGAATCAACTCGATTCGTTCAGAAATAGCTTGTCGAGTTATTCCAAATGACATGACATGAATCTTGATCGAGTAATTTTTCTAATTTTCTAACTTTTTCTGTTGATCCGAGCGCTTTCTGTCTTTAACACTAAAATTATCACTTTTAAATCGTCCAAATCATTCTCTACCAAATCTATCCGATGTTGCAGGTTCACCTTAAGCTTCCACAAGCATTCGATGCACTAGAGCTGCACTTTTCAGGACTGGAAACAGAAAATCGAAACTTACCGCAAATGGTGTTTATTTGCACCGAAACTCGACGTTTCCAACGCAGTAAAAATTGAACTTGTTGTGCAAAAATCGATGATATGTAAAAGATACTTGGTTGGCAAATGTCGACACTTTACGATGCAACTAAAATCAGCTGTCGCCGTCATGGGGAAACGGAACGAATAAGATTGCACACCCAATAATTTAATTTAATAAAACAGCATTCTATTCCACACATTCTACTTTCCGCATAGTTACACAATGAACGAAATGTACACAATACACTGCGCAGAGAAACTAGGTAACTTTTCTGTAATTTCTGTTAAAAGAGATTACAAATACATTTACATTTATTACGTGGCAATAATTTTGTTCTCATCCTGAAAGTAGGAAGAATATGATAATGTGTTTTTATCGATACAATGCTTTCTAGGTTGAACACGGTGAACGAGCTCCGTAAGCAAATCGATGAACTGATAAGCACAAATCTTGAGCAAAACGCTAAACTGGCTTCACTAGATAGGTTACACGTGGAATTAGCAGATAAGAACAAGGTACTGTTGATTGGAAGCGTCTATACCCTTAACCAATAACAATAATTTCGAGTAGATTGTAAAAATTCTCAACCAACGGTTAGTGGACATGAAGAAAACACTTCAGGAGGAAATTAGGAATAGCAACAATAATAATAACACCAACAGCAGCAGCAGCACGAACGGTGGCAACCGAACTACGAACCATTCCGATCGGATTCTGGAGCGTTCAAATTCCAGAGAAAAGCAGGAACCGTCCAGCTGGAAACCACAAAATGGTACCATCGCGTATAGCAGCAGCAACAACAATTGTAGTGGCGGTAATTTTTACACCGTAAAAAACGGAAATGCAGCGACGAGTGGGAAGACCGTCGTTATGGATGAAGTTAACTTCCGTTACTTGAAACATGTGATAATAAAATTTCTTACCAGCCGAGAAGTGAGCGTGTGAAGTTCGAACGCAAGTTAATACAAGTCTCTAAAGTTTCTTCTCCCCGACAGGTAGAAGCCCGGCATTTGATTAAAGCTGTTTCCACGCTTCTCCAGCTGTCATCTGATGAGGAAAAACTCCTCCAGGACACGCTCACGTGGAAGATGAGCTGGTTTGGAAGCCGCCCTGGCCAGCAATCTCAGATCTCCTTATCAACAATACCACCAAGCTAAAATAACTATATCTGAATATACACCATATTACTTTACAAACCCAATTACATCAAACGAGAAAGATACCTTTCTCCAACACATCACAGCTAACACAACAAATTAACGTAATGAAATGGCTGAACCTTCAAAAGGATATACTACACTATAGAATTAGAAAAAAACAATGCTAGCTCTCTTCCCTTATCACATTATATATTTATCTTAATAATGAAATAAATCACCCAAACCACACAATAGTGAAGACAGAACAAATGAAACAACCAGTTCTATCAATTTGTTATTGTGACAGTAACGTATAATCAAACGCCGATTGCGGCAAACCAATTCATCATCGATATTCCAATCGCTTGTTTTCAAAAAAAAAATACGTTTGATATTAAATCAAACTCGCTTGAAGGCATTAAAACATTTCCTAGTAGCTTTAATTATGATTACTCGCTTGAAAGTAT